>NC_043709.1:75561876-75591623 GCF_006229205.1 Suricata suricatta
TTGACTACTTACCACTGAAATCTTTTTCATATGCAAAATTAAGTCAGTGAATGGTTTTAGAAATGGATGCAACAGACTTCTCTTTCAAAACCACCTTTTTTATATTGTTGAACATGAATTTAGCTTCAGTCCTTCCATCTTGGCCCAGAGTTTACCTTCTGGGCCTGCCCTTGGAGGGCTACATGACTATCCCCAGGTGCTGGAAAGAACAAGTCAGAGGACAAGGGCTAATATCCCCTGCTAATCGTTGTTTATGGTACAGTTACATTGTCCTTGAGATAATGGCTATTCCCTTGAAACTCCCTTATGCCTTCAAAATGCCAAATATTTTCCTGCACCCCAGGATATAAGGGCCGCTCTCCTTACCACTTTGTAGCCTTTTGCAATAACCACTCAATTCTGCTTACACGCTTCCCACTTGCCTGCTTGCTCACTATAAAAAGCCTTAAGCCCTTATACTCGGGGCCGCACATTTAGAGTTCTGTGTTAACTCTGTGCGGTCCCAGCCAGCAATAAAGACTCCCTTAATTTGATTTCGATGGTCATGAGTGGTCTCTGTGTCTCTCAGCACAATAGTATTTTCTGAATCACAAGTCAAAGTGGTGTCATTTAAGACAGCACTGGGTAGGGGCGCCTGGGTGGCTCAGTCGGTTAAGCCTCCGACTTCGGCTCAGGTCAGATCTCACGTTCGTGGGTTCGAGCCCCGCGTCAGGCTCTGTGCTGACGGCTAGCTCAGAGCCTGGAGCGGCTTCCAGTTCTGTGTCTCCTTCTCTCTCTGACCCTTCCCCTCTCATGCTCTGTCTCTCCTGTATCAAAAATTAATAAAACATTAAAAAAAAAAAAAGACAGCACTGGGTATGGGGGGGCGGGGAGATAGAAAGAGGAAGGAGAGAGAGAGAAGGAAAGAGAAAGAGAGGAAAAAGAAGAGAGGAAGAGAGTGTCTATAGATGGTATAGAGGAGGAAAGATATTCCCACTATCCTTCTAGGTTTGATAGTTGGATCTATGAAGTAAACTGAGATGAGGAAGATTACCAGGAGAAAAGATATATAAATTTATTAATTTTTAATGTTAAATGCACCAGGGAATGAATACCCAAAATAGGGAAAAAGGAATGAATACCCAAAAAAGTAGTGAGATATAAGAGCTTATATATGGTCTTTTTGAAAATATATACATTTTTAATAGGGGAAGGGAAGGGAGGATTAGACTGCTGAGGGAGGAATAAATTGTTTTTAGGAAAGAGGAATGGGTCCTTAGAAGACTACATGGGAGACATGATAGTTTGTGACAGCTTTCCAGTCTTTCCTGTGATAAGAGCCAATTTACTCTGGTTGATGAAACCCTAGAAGAAGAGATCTGTGACAATTCAGTTCCTTTTGGAGGATCTGTCTATAGGCAAATAAAGGGAATTTTTGAAAGTTTTGTTCTGCATTTGCTATTTTTCAAGTACCTTCAGCTCAAAATAACTTACGCCCAAACATGCCCAAAACGCATATTTTAGGGTTGTATATTCTACCAGCCTTCAAGGGCAAACTGGCCTGTCCACAGACTTCTCATGCTACCTGGGTAGGGTCATCCATTCTAGAGTTGGTCTTTAGAAATTGCAATGACAGAGGAACAGTTAAGATGGCAGAGTCGTATGGGGACCCTATGCTTGCCTTGTCCCTTGAACATGGCTAGATAAATATCAAAGCATTCTGAACACACAAGAAATTTATCTGAGGAATGAGAGAACAAACTGCACAATTAAAGGGAGAAGAGACTATTACATGGAAGGCTATATCCCTGATTTGAGGGAGAAAAAAATCATGGGTGTTGAGGAGGGGAGGGAGCCCTGATCACAGAGAGAGGAAAGGAAGAGAGATTGAATGAGAGAGAGCAGCACACAGGGGATTGCACAAGAAAAACACTTCCCCAAAATCATTAATGAGGAAAATGAAAGGGGCTGATTATCACAGGTTTTTAAAAAGCAGCAGAGTTTTAAGACAGAAATTTTAGAGTTCCACACTCAGGCAGGTGTGGAGGCTGGCAGGCTAAGCAGTATTCCTGTAGAGAAGAAGGGCAGAAGCCTGGGAGCAGACAGTGTGGTTTAAAGATCACCTGTGTTTCATTAGGGGAGACAGTTCCCATTGTTGGGGTGCAATGCCTCTCAGAGGACAAAAGAGTGGGCAGATACCACTGCACTGCCCTATTCCTTAGCATAAGGAACCTGCTTTTTGTTGCACATTCCTGTGAACTCCAAGCCTCTGCGCATTTGTGCAACTGCCCTTCTGGGACAAACTGGCACTGGCCACAGAGTGGCGAATCCCTCCCCTAGAAGATCATGATGGGTCCATGCTGGATAGGATCCCTAAAATTTAAGTTTTGAAACTCAGCCAGTATGCATGAGATAAAACAAAGGTCACTGTGCCACTGGAGGCACAGATGATCCAGACAGAGTAAAAGCAGGGATCTGAGAGATGCTAGAGATACACAAAGGAGATAGGTCACTCTTTGAGGGCTTCCTGGACACCAGCAGGCAAGAACTTCCCTCTGCAGGGATGAGAGCAGGCTGACGCAGTTTTTATCCCCTGCCCATCAGCACAGATGGACTTCAGTGAACAGCACAGCATCTACAGTGGAGGCTTGAGCTGCTTACATGGAGCCCCACCCTCTGTGCTTTTCAGGAGCTGTTTACACGGAGCTCCACACCCTGTGCTCTTCAGGTGCATATTTACTATGGCAAGTGTGCCCGAGAGCCAGAGCAGCAATGTGCCCCTCCCGCAGAAGACCAGCACAACCCGCCTGCATGTACCAAGTCTACCAACCAAAGAGTGCTTCAAAGTTTCAGGTCTAGTGGAAATAGGATCGGGCTAATTTTAACAAGCAGACCAAGTACACCTAATTAAAATTCAGCACACACTGGATAAGGTCCAAACACTACCCACTGAGGGAAGGAAAATTTCTGCAGAGGACTGATCTAGGGGGAAAAGCAGCCAAAACACAACAGCAGATTGCACATACCATACATCAGAGACACTTCCTAAAACACCAGGCACTGGAAAGTATATGACCTCTTCTTAATAAAGCCATTTATCTCAAGAACAGAAAACATAATAGGCTTTCCTAACACAGAAGAAGTCAAAGACAGAAAAATGCCAAAATGGAGGAATTCATTCCAAAAGAAAGAACCAGAAAAGATCATGGCCAGGGAGCTACTCAAAACAGATATAAGTAACATCCTTGATCCAGAATTTAAAACAATTATAAGAATACTAGCTGTGCTTGAGAAAAGCATAAAAGACACCAGGGAGTCACTTACTGCAGAGATAAAAGACCTAAAATTGGTTAGGCTGAAATAGAAAATACTATAATTGAGATGCAAAACTGACTGGACATAATGAACACAAGGATGGAAGAAGCAGAAGAACAAATAAATGATATAGAAGATAAAAATTATGGAAAATAATGAAGCTGAAAAGAAGAGGGAAATAAACATATTGGATCATAAATGTAGACTTAGGGAAGTCAGCTACTCCATAAAGTGTAATAACACTCAGGAGTCTCAGAAGAGAAAGGGGGCAGAAGGTTTATTTGAACAAATTATAGCTGAAAACTTTACCTATCTGGGGAGGAAAACAGACATTCAAATCCTGGAGGCACAGAGAACTCTCATCAAAACAACAAAGCAGGCCAACACCAAGATACATTCTTAGTAAAACTGATAAACTACAGAAGTAAGGAAAAATCATGAGAGAAGTAAGGGAAAAGAAATCCCTACAAGGGAAGACAAATAAGACCAGCAGCAGACTTATTGGCAGAAACATGGCAGGCCAGAAGGGAGTTGCATGAAATATTCAACATTCTGAATGGGAAAAATATGCAGCCAAGCATACTTTGTATACAACAAGGCTGTCATTCAGAATAGAAGGAGAGAAAAGGAGTTTCCAAGACAAACAAAAACTAAAGGAGTTCGTGAGCACTAAACCAGCCCTGCAAGAAATATTAAAGGAAACTTTTTGTGGGGAAAAAAAGACCAAAAGCAACAAAGATAGAAAGGAAGAGAGAAAATATCCAGAAACAATGACTTTACAGGTAATACAATGGCACTAAATTCATGTCTATCAACAATTACTCTGAATGTAAATGGATTAAATGCTGCAATCAAAAGACCTAGAGTGTCAGAATGGTTTAATAAAAAAAAAGACCCATTTATATGTTTCCTATAAGAAACATACTTTAAACCTAAAACATTTACAGACTGAAAGTGAGGGCATGGAGAAATATTTATCACACAAAAGGACATCAAAAGAGAGCTGGAATAGCCATACTTATAGCAGACAAACTAGATTTTAAACCAAAGATTATAACAAAAGATGAAGAAGGGGACTATCCAACAAGAAGACCTAATAATTATAAATATTTATGCCCCCAACTTGGAAAACACAAATGTGTAAATCAATTAATAACAAATATGAAGGAACTCATTGATAATAATACAATAACAGCAGAGGACTTTAACAACCCATTTACAGCAAAGGATAGATCATCTAAGCAGAAAATCAACAAGGAAACAATGACTTTGAATGATACATTGCACCAGATAGACTTAATAGATATATTCAGAACAATTCATCTTAAGGCAGCAGAATACTCATTCTTTTAGAATGCATATGGAATATTCTCCAGAACTAATCACATACTAGGTCACAAATCAGGTCTCAATAAATTCAAAAAGACTAAGTTCATACCAGGCATATTTTCCAACCACACACTATGATACTTGAAGTCAACCACAAGATATAATTTAGAAACACCACAAATACATGGAGGTTAAACAACATCCTACTAAAGAATGAAAGGGTAAACCAGGATACTAAAGAAGAAATTTTTAAAAATTCATGGAAACAAATGAAAATGAAAACATGACCACCTAAAACCTTTGGGATGCAGCAAAAGTGGTCATAAGAAGGTGTATAGGAATTCAGACCTACATCAAGAAGCAAGAAAAGTCTCAAGTGCCTGTGTGGCTCAGTTGGCTAACTGTCCAACTTCAGCTCAGGCCATGATCTCATGGTTCATAAGTTTGAAGCCCACATTGGACTCTTTGTTGTCAGCATGGAGCCTGCTTTGGATCCTCTGTCTCCCTTTCTCTCTGCCCCTCCCCCATGTGCTCTCTCTCACAAAAATAAATAAATATTAAAAAAGAAAAGAAGAAGCAAGAAAAGACTCAAATACACAACCTAACCTTACACCTACAGGAGGTAGAAAAGGAAGGCTAATGCCAGCATAAAAAGGGAAATAATAAAAATTAGAGCAGAAATAAATGATACAGAAATAAACAAAAAAAAAACCAGTAGAACAGATCAACAAAACTAAGAGCTGGTTCTTTGAAATAATTAATAATATTGATAAACCCCTCACCAAGCTTATCAAAAATAAAAGAGAAAGGAGCCAAATATATAAAATCACAAATGAAAAGGAGAGATCACAGCCAACACTGCAGAAATACAAAAAATTATAAGAGATTACTGACCTGTCCGGCAGGTCAGTCAACGCAGGTCCGGAGGGAGGGAGGGAGTGAGAATTGGAGGGCAGGGGGACCCAGAGAATGGAGGCAAGACAAAGTCTCTGATCAAGCCTCACTTTATCGAGACCATGCACGTCTTATAAAGGGTAGAAGGCGGGCAGCTGACGTGAGTCAGTTGCTAGGAAACAAGGGCAAGGACTGCAGCGTCAGCACGCCGCCGGAGAGGCTAACAAGGCAGGCTTGGGAGGTAAACAAGAAGGCCTCAGCTGAAGGTGATAAGCAGCTCTGCTGTGCTGGGAGTGATAACGCAGCTCAGCTGTGCGGGTGGCTGATCTTGCAGGTCAAGGCACAGGTCTTTTCTTCTGACAGCTCTTCTGGCAGCTCCCTACAGATTACTATTAAAAATTATATGCCAACAAATTGAGCAATCTGGAAGAAATGGATAAATTTTTAGAAACATAAAAACTACCAAAACTAAAACAAGAAGAATAGAAAACTTGAACAGATTGATAATCAGCAAATAAACTGATGAGTAATCAAAAACCTCTCAATAAACAAAAGTCCAGGGCCTGATGGCTTCCTAGAGAAATTCTATCAGAATCTGTAGAAGAGTTTATTTCCTAAACTGCTACAAAAAATAGAAATGGAAAGAAAACTTCCAAACATATTCTATGAGGCCAGCATTCCCCTGATTCCAAAACCAAACACTCCATTAAAAAACAGAACTAAAAGCCAATATCCCTGATGAACATGGATGCAAAAATTCTCAAAACTAACAAACACCTAGCAAATAAAATCCAACTGTACGTTACAACAAGTATTCACCACTACCAAGTGGGATTTATTCCTGGGCTACTGGGGTGGTTCAATATTCACAAATCAATCAATGTGATATACTATAGTAACAAAAGGTAGGATAAGAACCATATGATCCTCTCAATAGTTACAGAACAAGCATTGGACAAAGTACAGCATCCATTCTTGATTAAAATCCTCAACAAAGTAGGAATAGAGGGAGCAGAGCTCAACATAATAAAGGCTATATATGAAAGACCCACAGCTAATATAATCCTCAATGGGAAAAAACTAAGAGCTTTTCCTCTATGGCCAGGAACAAGACAGGGATGCCCACTCTTATTGTTATCTAACATTGTACTGGAAGCCCTAACCTCAGCAATCAGACAACAAGAAGAAATAAAAAGTATCCAAATTGGCAAGGAAGTCGGCAGACTTTCACTATTTGCAGACAACATGATACTCTATGTTGAAAACCCAAAAGAATCCATCAAAAAAATTGCTGGAACTCATATATGAGTTCAACGAAGTGTTAGGTACAAAATCAATGTACAGAAATCGGGACACCTGGGTGGCTCAGTTGATTAAGCATCCAACTTTGGCTCAGGTCATGATCTCGCTGCTCATGTGTTCAAACCCCACAGAGCTCTGTGCTGATAGCTCAGAGCCTGAAGCCTGCTTTGGACTCTGTGTCTCCCTCTCTCTTTGTCCCTCCCGTTCTCATGCTCTGTTTCTCTCTAGCTCAAAAATAAGCAAATATTTTTAAAAATCTGTGATGACCCCTCAGAAAAAGGTGACACTTAAAATATAGCTTTGGAGAAAAGCAGTATGCAAAACTATATAATGATTAATAAATGATTACTATAGCTCTAAGAAGAATGCACATTGTTATGTCTCTCTGGGAAAGCAGCTGATTTATGACATGGAGGCTGAGCAGCTGGGAACGCCTGGCCCGCTCAGGGTGGAACACTGCCCATTTCTTTTGTGTTTACTCCGCTTCCTCAGAGACCATCGAATCTGATAAGACTCATTGATTATGCCTGCTCAACCATAAAGTACATGCTTAAGCAAGTTCTGTTTTTCTCATGAAAACACTCTCTAAACACTCAAACAACCTTGAAGTCTTTACTGATTGATCATTCCTTCTACAAAAGATATGGGAATGAGGAGTTCTTCGGGGCCACAGTCTCTCTGAGCTGTCACCTCCTGCTCCCTTTCTCTTGCAGCTGAATTGCTTGTGTCTCATTCTTCTCCTGTGTGCCGTTGAGGTAAGCGGGAAAATCAATGTACAGAAATCTGTTGCATTTCTATATACCAGAGTGAAGCAGCATAAAGAGAAATCAAAGAACCCATCCCATTTACAATTGCACCAAAAACTATAAGATACCTAGGAATAAAGCTAACCAAAGAGGAAAAGATCTGTACTTTGAAAACAGTCATGGATTGGAAGAACAAATACTGTTAAAATGTCTACAGTACTCAAAGCAAACTCCACATGTAATGTAATCCCTATCAAAATATCACCAGCACTTTTCAGAGTTTGAACAAACAATCCTAAAATTTGTATGGAACCACAAAATTCCCCAGATAGCTAAAGCAATCTTGAAAAAGAAAAGCAAAGCTGGAGGCACCACAATTCTGGACTTCAAGCTATTATTACAAAGCTGTAGTGATCAAGACAGTATAATAATCACCCCCAAACAGACATTCAGATCAATGGATCAGAGTGAAAAACTCAGAAATGGAGCCACAACTATATGCTCAACTAATCTTTCACAAAGCATGAAAGAATATCCAATGGAAAAGAAGACAATCTTTTTAACAAATGGTGATGGGAAATCTGGACAGCAACATGCAGAATGATACTAAACCACTTTCTTACACCACACACCAAAATATATTCAAAATGGATGAAAGACCTAAATATGAGACAGGAGTCCATCAAAATCCTAAAGGAGACAATAGGCAGAAAACGTCTTTGATTTTTGGCCATAGCAACTTTTAACTAGATACGTCACCAGAAGCAAGGGACACAGAGGCAAAAATGAACTATTGGGAATTCATCAAGATAAAAAGCCTCTGCACATGGTGGGCCTGGATGGCTCAGTTGGTTAAGTGTCTGTCTTAGGTTCAGGTCATGATCTCATAGTTTGTGAGTTTGAGCCTTGTGTTGGGCTCTGTGCTGACAGCTCAGAGCCTGGAGTCTGCTTCAAATTCTGTGTCTCCCTCTGTCTCTCTGTCCCTCTCCCACCCGTACTCTGTCTCTCTAAATAAATAAATAAATAAATAAATAAACAAACATTTAAAGTTTTTAAAAAACCCTTTGCACAGCAAAGGAAACAATTTGCAAGATATCTGCAAATGACATAGCTATCCAAATCTAGAAAGAACTTATCAAACTCAACACCCAAAAAACAATCCAGTTAAGAAACGGACAGAAAAATAGACATTTTTTCCAAAGAAGACATCCAGATGGCTAAAAGACACATGAAAAGATGCTCAACACCACTCATCATCAGGGAGATGCAAATCAAAACTACAATGAGCTGTCACCTCATACCATTCAGAATGGCTGAAATTAATAACAGTGGGATGGGAAATGGGTATTGGCGAGGATGTGGAGAAAGGGGAACCCTCTTAGACTGTTGGTGGGAATGCAAACTGGTACAGCCAGTCTGGAAAACAGTATGGAGGTTCCCCAAAAAGTTTGAAATAGAATTACTCAAGACCCAGCAATTGCACTATTAGGTATTTACTAAAAGGATATAAAAATACTGATTTGATTCTAATTATGAATAATAGCCAAATATGGAAAGAGTCCAAATGCCCATCAATTGATCAATGAATACAGAAGGTGTGGTGTATATATACAATGGTACATTACTCAGCCATCAAAAGAATGAAATCTTCCCATTTGCAATGACAATGGATGGATCTAGAGAGTATTATGCTAAGTGAAATAAGTCAGTCAGAGAAAGACGAAGTCATTTGATTTCACTCATATGTGGAATTTGAGAATTAAAAAAAAAACAGATCAACATAGGGGAGGAAGAAGAAAAAAAAGAGGGAGGCAGACTATAAGAGACTCTTACCTAGGAAGTACAAACTGAGGGTTTACAGAGGTGAGGTAGGCAGGGATGGGCTAAATGTATGATGGATGTTAAGGAGGGCACTTGCTGTAACAAGTACTGGGTGTTGTATGTAAGTGATTAATCCCTAAATTCTACTACTGAAACCAATATTACAGTATATGTTAACTAACTAGAATTTAAATAAAAACTTGAAAAAAAAGAAATTAAAATGGTAAATATACCCAAATTTGATTGAATCACAATCTCAAGAGGTTCATTTATCCATTCTTTCATAAAGGAATTAATGTTGATTATTGTGTCATCCTTTATGCTGTGTGCTAAGGATACAAAGGTGAAAGAAAAGACCCAATCCTCGCTCTTATGGTGCATATGATCTATATGTATTGTTATTTTATAGTGATAATATTACCATCAATGAGTATGCTAGATGTTACCCTGAAAGCACATTACCTGGTTCTCAATCAGGTCAAACAGGTATAAGATCCTCTCCCTAACATACCTTCCAGATTAAATGAGAATTTCACGTTCTTCAGCTTCTTATAGATGCCTCACAGATCAGCTCAAGATGGTCAAAAACATGCCTCTCTCTGTAGAGCGAATGAAATAACATTCATTAGATGTCTGCTTTCTGGATATAATATTCCAATCATGTCCTTCTGAGATTACCTTTTGCTGATTTTTAAAAATTTTTTAAACTTGAGAGAGAGAGAGAGAGAGAGAGAGAGAGAGAGAGAGTGAGAGAGAGGGATAGAGAGAATCCCAAGTAGGCTCCACACTGTCAGCCCAGAGCCCAGCTCAGGACTCAATCTCACAAACCTGAGTGAAAATCAAGATTCCAGTGCTTAACTGACTAAGCCACCCAGACGCCTCACTTCTTGCTGATCTTGGAGTTCGGGCAGTCTCAATTTTTTTTTCAATATTTAAGACATGCAAAAATATATAAAAAATATTTCAGCAGGCACAGGACTACCACTATCTAGTTGCAGAGAAAAATAACTACCAATGCATTTAAATTCCTGTTTCATACGCCTCCCTACTTTTCCTTCTAGAATGAAGCACTACCTTTAAGGTGGTGTGCTATCACTTCATTAAATACATGTTTAATTTCATAATGTGTGTGTATATATATATGTATATATATATAGATATATATAAGCAAAACATAATTGTTTTGTATGGTTTTTACTTTAAGTACTGGTATCACACTATACTTATTATACCACAACTTATTATTTTGAATGAACATTATATACCTAGAGATGAAAATTCAGATAAACTGTAAGAACATCTTCAAATTTACTATATGTAATCAATAAACCTTTCGCAATTGCTTTAGCATTTAGCAATCCCTATTACCCCAACAGTATATGAATTCCTGTTGCTTCAAAATTCATTCCACATTTCGTATTGTCCCCAACTTAAAATTTGTTGTGACAATCGGTTTAAAAGTGAATCTGATTGCTGCTTTGATTTATATCTCCTTGTTAATTAATGAAAACCTTTTCCTACGTTAATTGGCTATTTACATTCTCCACTTTTGTGAGATGCATATCTGTAAGAGTGTAAGTTTCATGAATAGAAGAATTTTGTATCAGTGAGTAATGTCTAATACATTGTAGATATTCAATATACTTTTGTAAAATGTTTGTCTACAAGTATATATAAATTGATTGCATATTGTAGGGAAGAAAAAAGTTTTCCTTGAACCTCTTACTATCCCTGACTAGGTCTGAAATTTAAATGAACAAAAAAAGATTAACAGGAGAAAAAGCATACAAATTTAGTTAATATAAATTTTACATGACATCAGAACCTTCACAGGACAATGAAGACCTGCAGAAGCAGTTAGACCTGAGTACTTTTATGCTAGGTTTGATTGAAGAGTGGACAACGGAGGAATATGATAAATTGTGGAGGTTATATGGTAGGTTAAGGAGGATGAGGTAACACAGTAAACTGCGGGACATTTAGCAATCCCTGTTTGTTGGCATTCTCCTTGGTGTCCCTTTGTCTTTGGAGATAAGGATGCTCCTTTCCTCTGGGTATAGGGAGGGCACCTCTCACATGAGGACTTTATGACCTGTTTCAGGGAAGAAGGGTAAGGGAAGGAGGAGAGCAGAGTAACTTTCCTGCTTCTACTGTTTTCTCAAACTCCTTCAGCTTAAAATAGTCTGTATGTCAAATTGCCATATTTTGGGATGGTATGTCCTAAACCTCATCCATATCAATATCTTTATAGCATACACTTTTAATAATTATCTTTTTCTTAATGATCTGTTAGATATTTAATATGTTTTGAATGCTAATCTTTTATAGGTTACATATGTAGCACATACCTTCTTTCAATTTGTGGCTTGCCTTTTCTTTTCTTTTTTTTTTTTTTAAAGTGACTTAGTGCACAGAAGTTTGCCAGAGTCCAGCTCCAGCAGATCCAGGGCTCCCTGAAGGATGGACAGTGTCAGTGAAAGGGAGTGAGAGAGCCTCGGTTTCTTTCTGCTCACCAGGCAGGCATCTCTGCACTGGCCAGAGAGTCAGCTTTATTTATTGAAAAAATGTATGGGGTACAAAACAGAAGTGGCAATTAGACAATGATTTCTGATAACAAATTCTTTGGTATGTAAAAATTTCCCAGAATATAGATTGGTAGAAGACTTACACATTATTTTTATCAATAGAGATTGAAGTAGGTGACTAGATATTTATCATATGATGAAGGAAGTTTAGCATTCAAATACAAAAGCATGTTTTTAGCATAGCAAAGGCAAGAGTTAGTTCTTTTGTGAGCAGGGGTCAATGGCCTGTTTTTGAGGGGAAGAAAAACAGATTTTCTCAGGAAATGTAACATCTGCTTCTATAATCATAAAGAAGGAACTCCTGTAACAAGTTTTTTCATTAGGTACAATTCACATATTTTTAGCATGAGAAGGCAAATCACTCCTGATATCAGTCAGTCAGGTGCATTGGGGGCCCAGTGCTCAAGCAGAAATTGAGTGGGGGTTGAGTGGGTGTAGACGCAGGTTGCCATCTGATGGTGGGAGGCCTTACAAACCTGCCTTACTTCAGAGATGGCTCCCAGCAGAAGTTTTTCATATTAATACAGTTTTCCATTTAATATGTAAAAGTCAAGGATGGATATTACATGCTCTGCTAAGGGAAGGACATTGCATTTATACTGTCTGCTCTTCAGTTGGGGAAAACTTATTCGCATAATCCTATCTAACAACAAAAGAAGGAGAAATATAGTCTCTGGCTAGGCAGCTCCATGCCTCTTCCCCTTAGAAAAGGTGGGGTAAGATTGTATGTATGTACATATATAAGTATATATGTATTATAAGTAGGCTCCATATCCAACATAGGGTTCAAATTCATGATCCTGAGACCTAGAGTTGAATGCTTCACTGAGCCAGCCAGGTGCCTCCTCTTTTTTTTGTTTTTATCTTTGTTTTTGTTTTAGGGGGAAGAGATTTTATTTTTTTATTTTATTTTTTTATTTTTTTAATGCTTTATTTTTGATACAGAGAGAGACAGAGCATAAGAGGGGGAGGGGCAGAGAGAGAAGGAGACACAGAACCGGAAGCAGGCTCCAGGCTCTGAGCTGTTAGCACAGAGCCTGATGTGGGGCTTGAACCCACGAACGTGAGATCTGACCTGAGCTGAAGTCGGAGACTTAACTGACTGAGTCATCCAGGCGCCCCTCGGGGGGAAGAGATTTTAAATGTATATTCTACAGTTTTACTTTCCCTCTTTTTCTATTATTTGGAAAAGCTTATATGGTTACAATGATCTCTTCCTTAAAGGTCTAATATAATTCACACAGAAAACCTTAAGGGCCTAATTTTTTTCATGGGAATGGTTTAAATTCATGATTGAAAGTACTTTACTGGTGATAGAACTATTCAGGATTTTTATTTCTTCTTAAGTCTTCCTAAGTTATATTTTTCTAAAAGTCTGAAATTTTGATCTAAATTTTCAAATTTATTAACATAAATTTATTTGTATAATTACTATTTATGCATTATTTTAATCTTTGCTAAATCTGCAATTATATTTCCCTTTTTTTCTGATCCTAATATTAATTATGTGTGGCCGCCTTCTTTTAATTTCAGGAGAAGTTTGTTTTATTGGTATTTTCAAATAACCAATTTTTGGTTTTGTAAATTCTTCTTATTATGTCTTTGCTTTCTCACTTCCTATTTTCTGCTCTTACCTTTTTTACTTTCTTCTTTTGTTTACTCACTTGTTCTATTGTTTGCATCTTAAGCTAATTAACTTCCAGCCTTTCTTATTTCCTAATATAAACATTTAAAACTAAAAAAATTTCTGTATGTGCTGCTTCAGATGCATTCCAGAAGTACTGTTATTTGGTATCTACATTATCACTCAGTTTAAGGTTTCTTCATTTATATCATGATTTCCGCCTGGTTCCATGGGTTATTTAATGTTACACTTTTATTTATCTATTTAAAGTGTTTATTTTATTTTATTTTATTTTATTTATTTTAAGGAGAGAGTGTGTGTATGTGAGTGGGGGAAAGGAGCAGACAGACGAGATCAGGCGCGCTCAGGGTGGTATGGCCGTAGACAAGGAGTAGAGAGAGAGGGGGAGGGAGAGAATCTTAAGCAGGGTTCACACTCAACATGGAGTCCAATGTGAGACTCCATCCCACAATCCCAGGGTTATGACGTGACCTAAATCAAGAGCGGATGCTCAAGTGACCAAGCCGCCCAGATGCCCCTAATGTTACACTTTTAAATTACCAAAGAAAATTTATGTTATCTTTTAAAAAATCAATTGATTACATTACAGCACAGAGCCTAACGGGGGGCTCGGGCCCCCAGTGAGATCATAACCTGAGCCAAAGTCAGCCGCTTCACTGACTGAGCCACCCAGGGGCCCCAGTACTAAAAATCTTATACTCATTATCTTATTCAATTATCCCAACAATACCATTATTGACCACCATTTTGCAGGCAAGAAAATTGAGAAACCAAAACATTTAATAACTTTTCTCAAGTCGTACAAGTTCAAGAGGTAACATCAAGAGAAAAACCCTGTGTTTTTTGGACTCCAGAGTCTATGCTATATAAGCACTCAAATGAGATTTGTTGAATAGACTTCCCCCTTTAAGTAATTTATGGCCAAAATGAAGTTTATTATCACTGAGTCATGCATTCACACAATATACATTATTATCACTGTACATAAAACACTCAATGGTTGTTGAAAACCCTTAGAAATTTAGGATTATCTTCTTATTTAACTATTTCAAGTCATCTATGATGCAACAATATGAAGAATTACAAGAGAATTGTTACCTATCTTTTAATATCAGCTTACACGTTTTTCTGACAAACCAACAGACATCCTCCAACCACATCCGTCTTCAAAATGTTCCCTGTTCATGCTGTTAAAGCTCAGGCAATTGCAAATTTTCCAAATTGTTTACAATAATTTACAATCTTCCTTAAAATTTACTTTTTTGTCATTCTTGTCACATAACATGTCTTTTTCTTTATTATATGTGTCATTTCCCACAATTAATTACATATATATTTTAAAAATCTTATTGCCTACATATGTTCATATGTATAAAATTAAAAACTAAGAAAAATTAAATACATGTTATGCAGTTTATTACTTATAAAGTTTGTGAGATTTTTCTTTTCTGTTGTTTCCTTCTTGAATTTAACAACAAAGCAATACTTGATATTACATTTTGATTTTAATTATCTACTATTTCTACCATAAAATAAAAGAAAAACTTTTAATATGTATTAGTTAAAATAATAGCACTATATTGATTATCTATATTTTTACTGTGATAAAAATACACAACACAAAATTGATAACTTTAGCTTTTTGCCACTGTTTTTTTAAACTTGAATCTTTAAACTAGTTAACATATAGTATAATAATAACTTCAGGAATAGAATTTAGTGATTCATCACTTACACAGGACACCCAGTGCTCATCCCAACGAGTGTCCTCCTTAATGTGCCCATCACCCATTTAGCTGATCCTTCTGCCCACCTCCTTCCAGCAACCCTCAGTTTGTTCTCTGTATTTAAGAGGCTCCTATGGTTTGTCTCCCTTTCTGTTTATATCTTATTTTTGCTTTCCTTCCTCTATGTTTATCTATTTTGTTTCTTAAATTGCACATGTGAGTGAAATCATATATTTGTCTTTCTCTGGCTGACTTATTTCACTCAACATAATACACTCTAGTTCCATCCCCATTGTTCCAAATGGCAACATTTCATTCTTTTTGATCACTGAGTAATATGCCATTGTATATATAAGCCACATCTTCCTTATCCACTCATCCGTCAATCGACATTTGGGCTCTTTCCATAATTTGGCTGTTGTCGATAGCGCTGCTATAAACATTGGGGTGTGTGTGCCCCTTCAAATCAGCACTCCTGTATCCTTTGGATAAATACTTAGTAGTGCAATTGCTGGGTTGTAAGGTAGTTCTATTTTTAACTTTTTGAGGAACTTCCATACTGTTTTCCAAAGTGGCAACACTGGTTTGTATTCCTACCAGCCATGCAAAAGGGTTCCTCTTTCTCTGTATCCTTGTCAACATCTGTTGATATTTGAGTTGTTAATTTTAGCCATTCTGACAGGTGTAAGGTAGCATCTCATTATGGTTTTGATTTGTATTTCCCTTATGATGAATGATGCTGAGCATTTTTTTTATGTGTCTGTTGGCCATCTGGATGTCTCTTTGGAAAAGTATCTATTCATGTCTTCTGCCCATTTCCTCACTGGATTATCACTCTAGCCATTTTTAAGTGCAAAATTCAGTAGCATTAAGTGCATTCTTAGTGCTGTACAACCATCATCACTATCTATCTCCAGAACTTTTTCATTATCATAAACAGAAACTGTACCCATTAAATAATAGTTCTCCATTATCCTCTCCCCCAGCTGTTGGTAACCTCTATTCTACTTTCTATCTCTACAAATTTACCTATTCTACATACCTTATATAAGTGGAATAAGCCAGGGTGCCAGGGTGGCTCAGTTGGTTAAGCATCCGACTTTAGCTCAGGCCATGATCTCATGGTTTGTGAGTTTGAGGCCCGCATTGGGCTCTGTGTGGAAAACTCAGAGCCTGGGGTGTGCTTCAGATTCTGTGTCTCCCTCTCTCTCTACTCCTACCTGGTTCACATTCTGTCTCTGTTTCTCAAAAATAAACATAAAATTTTTTTAAAAAAAGAAGTGGAATCAGACACTGTCTTTCTGTGTCCAGTTTATTTCACTTAGCACAATATTTTCACAGTTTATCTGCATTCCAGCATGAATGAGAATTCCATACCATTTTAAAGCCAAATAATGTTCCCAGGACATATATATATATATATATATATATATATATATATATATATATGTCACATTTTATTTATCCATTCATTTGTTGATGGATACATACGTTGTTTCCACCCTTTGGTTACTGTGAATAATGCTTCCATGAACACTGATACACAAGTATCTGTTGGAGTACTTGCTTTCAATTCTCTTGGTTGTATACCTAGGAGTGGAATTGCTGGATCATATGACAATTCTGTGTTTAACTCTTTGAGGAACTGCCAAACTATTTCCACAGCATTAAATCGTTTTATAGTCCCATCAGCAAAGCACAAAGGTTTCAATTTCTCTCCATCCTTGCCAATACATGTTATTTTCAGTTTTGTTTTGTACGGCAATAGCTATCTTAGTGGGTGTGAAGTGGTATCTCAATGCAGTATAATTGTCTACATGTAAAATCTCAATTGAGAGGTAAAAGAAACTGAAATTAGGAGCAACAAACAGACTGACACAAATTCAGTTAGTTGGTGAAGGAGAAGCTCAAGTCAGGGTCTCCTAACCCAAACCCGGGCTTTTCCTTCTTCCACAATCTTGTCTTATTTTATCATCATGATATTTTCTATCTATTTGGCTCTTTCTATATTTTGTCTGGCTTACATTTAGAGATGAAACAGGGTAGTGTCCATGTAGTATTTTGTCTAACTTTATGAGATTGTTGTTTTTGCAGGCCAATGCAATAAAGTACCAGGAATTTTGTATGGTTCAACTTGATATTGAAACATGCTCCTTTTATCAAAGGAATGCTAGGGGGTAAAGTAACATTTCAGAAGGTGTCTACAAATACATTGAAAGAAAAGTTGTTTGATGAACTTTTGAGGGTGAAGAAACAGAAGACTTTCTGGATATACAGAGCCATCTATAGTTCTTTCAAATTTGGATTGCATTAGAACTCTATCGATGTATATTTTAAAATATGTTCAACGTACTTCCTTCTAATTCTGAAGACCCTTAAATGTGATCATATCCTAAGACACATAAATATCTATTCTGTTGAATTTTAAAGACTTTTAGGCTTAATGTAAGCCAGCATCATTTTTATATTCTCAGAACCACCCAATTTTTATTCATATTAAAATGATACATGAGAAAAGAAAGGTTGTTGGGTAGCAGGTCAGCAATTAATTCTTTTTTGTTATACACAGGCACTTCTGGAAAGGAAGGAAAGGAGGAGATATGATCTAGTTTTCTTGTGAATATTCTAATAAACAGACCTCCTGGCAAAGAAGCTAATGGTACTTGCTAGTTGGAAAATCCTTATGTGTGGAATGCTTTAAGCAGAATGTATTTAGTTGTCCAGGCCTGCTATGGTAACTAATCTGGAGTCTATGAATTTATAAGGCTTCCTGTAAAATGTCATGTAAAATATGCAACTATCTGAGTATAAAATGAATGTTTTGTGATTAAAATGTGTTTTGGGGTTTTTTTCATGTGACCTGCACACATTGCTTAGAAACCTCACATGCTAATCTTGGCCAGAGCTATACTGATCTGAGGGACAGGTCTCAGATCTGTCCCTACCTACTTCACCTGTGCTTCAGAATTACTTATATCCTTGAAATTAGAGTAAAGCTTAGCCTTTTTTTATGCTTTTTAAAAAAAATTTTTTTTGAGAGACAGAGAGAGAGTGCACAAGCAGGGGAGGGTCAGAGAGAGAGGGAGACACAGAATCCAAAGCAGGCTCCAGGCTCTGAGCTATCAGCACAGAGCCCAATGTGGGGCTTGAACCCACGAACTGTGAGATCATGACCTGAGCCAAAGCTGGACGCTTAACATACTGAGCCACCCAGGTGCCCCTAAAGCTTAGTCTTAGATAAGCCTCTTGTTTGATGCACTTGATTTAACAGTCTGATCCTTTATGTTACCCCAGTATGTGAATTTTGGATGTCATCCATAGCTTTTTTGATTCATAGCCACATCATATATAAGATACAACCAAATGAGTACATACAATGGGTCTTGACTCTTTAACAGTGCATAGCATTCCATTGTGTGGGGTCATAATTTATATCAACTTATTTACCTAGTCTCCCACTGAAGAATATTTAGATTGGTTCCATTTTCCTTTTATAAATAATGCTGCAATAAAGATCTTTGTTAATAGATCCACTGGCACAGTTAGGAACAGATCAACAGGGTAGATTCTTAGAAGTAGAATTTCTTTTTTATTTCCGTTTTATTTTTAAAAGTTTAAAAAATTTTTAATGTTTATTTTGAGAGAGAAAGAGAGAGAGAGAGAGAGAGAGACACCATGAGCAGGAGAGGGGCACAGAGAGAGGGAGACACAGAATCTGAAGCAGGCTCCAGGCCCTGAGCTGTCAGCACAGAGACCGATGCAGGGCTTGAACTCACAAGCTGTGAGATCATGAGCTGAGTGGAAGTTGGATGCTTAACCAACTGAGCCACCCATGTGCCCGTTAGAAGTAGAATTTCTGAGTCAAAAGACATGTGTGTATTTTCAATTTTAGGAGCAATTGTCAATTTTTTCCTAGAGAAGTTATTGTTTATATTCCCATAAACCATATGAGAAAGTGTCCATTTCTTTACACTCTCACCTCACCTCTTCCAAACCAATAGGCAAGAGTTTGAATTGCTTTTCTCTTACAAGTATAAATAAGCATTACATAAACACATCTTTTTAAAAATTTCATATCTCATTTCAGGTCTGGGACCTGGATTGGTAATTTGGGCATAGGGTGAAACCCTGGTGTGGCTGCATTAAAGATGTCCTTCTTCATGGATGTTTTGTGTCTATAATTCTCAAAAAAAGCCCCAGTTTGGACTCAGGTATGAATTTCCTGTTAAAATAAGCTCTCTATAGAACAATAGTAATTTTCAACCATTGGATCTTAGTAGGAAAGAAGACTCCAAGGTTGGGGTTAGCTAGAAAGAAAAAGATACAGGAAATAATGAGAGGAGGTTTTAGAAGTGGTAGAAAATCATTTCATTTTTGTGAAGAAGAAAATGACATCCTACATTTTTCAGAGACAGTGGATGGATTGAAATATTTAAATACAAGATGACTTTTGAACATCATCATCATCATCATAATTTTCACATAGTTAATTGTTTCACCATTGCCCTGCTATTGTCAGTCAAAGTCCTTCCAAAACAACAGGGTAATTGAGAAACATAAAGGCACTCTTCATAATGGTGTGGGAACAGTGGAGAGAAACCAAAAAAGGATGATGAAGCTTCTCAGGACTAGAAACAGCATGGAACAGTTATGACCCTTGGACCCAAAAAGCCAAGGGAAGGAGTAATAATAAGAACTCAAAAAATACACTTCAAGCTGGAAGAGAGGGCCACCTGATAGAAGCCATGGCCTTCAGAAAGGGATGCAGCAACGAGCAGGGAGGGAGCCAGAGAATAAATACTTCAAACTAACTTTCCTCGTGCTCTCTAATCTTGTCACCACCACTCCCCCAACTCCCAAGGACTGAATCCAAATAAAAATTATGTTAGACAGAATAATGACTCTCCAAGATGTCCATGTTCTAATCCCTGGAACCTGTGAATATTTTTCTTGGCATAGCAAGGGACTTTACAGATGTGATGAAGAATCCTGAGGTGGGGGAGACGTGGGTGGGCCCAATGCAATTGTTAAGGTACTTAGAAGTGAAAGAGGAAGAAGAGAAAGTGAAAAAAAGAGTCAGAGAGAGGGATTTGAAGATGCTATGTTGCTGACTCTGAAGATGGAGGAGGGGGCCATAAACTAAGGAATGCAGATGGCCTCTAGGAGCTGGAAAAGGCAAAGAAACAGATTCTCCTCTAGAGCCTCCAGAAGGAATGCAGTTACACTACCACCTTGATTTTAGCCCAGTGAAATTCATTTCAGACTTCTTATTTTCAGAACTGTAAGATAATAAATATGTGTTGTTTTAATCCACTAAGTTTGTGGTAATTTTTTACAGTAGCAATAGAAGACTAATACAGAAACCAAGGGCAAGACAACCTATTGACGCAGTCCATAATGATCCAATCCCATGGACACAGAATAAGGTGGAAGGCGACCGGGTAAACAGAAATCTGCCGTGGGCAAATAGAAACCACACAGTACTACCCCTTTTAATCCTCACCATGCATTCTGTTCTTGGACAAAATAAGAAATTAGTTCCTCAAAATAAGAGACATACAAAGTCCCATCAGTCACCATATCATCATGGGATGATGTCAATTCAGTCATACTCTCAACCTGAAACCAAAATCATTAGCAACTTCCAGAGCTCTTTATATAAGTTGTCTGAAGATAACAAAGAAGGAAGGTCATTAATATAAAATGTGTTTACTAATTTCTCAACTGCTGCATTTTATTAGAAAGTTAAATTGATAATTGTATCTTCTTTCTCCTTCCTTCTGCTAGCCTCTTGTTTTAGACAGAGTCCTTTACCTGGTGGGGTGACCAACCATTAATGAGTCTATCTTTATTAAGTTCCCAGTTTTCTATTGACCATTATTATGGGTATGGCAGTATTGAAATGGACCCAGGTGAATTTCCTTGGTTCTAGATGTAGTCTTCCTTGATTTCATTTCCAGTTCTCCCCCAGTAAACATGATCAATCAGTTTGGCCAGTAGAATGACCAGTCTCTATTTGGTGGTTGCATGACATGAAGAACTCTAAGTGTCAGGGTGGGTCTCAGTTTCCAGTTTACCAAAAACTTGACTCTGTTCCCAGGAAGACACATTCCTCTCCTGCGTGCTGGGACCTGTAAATACACTAAGCCCAAGAATTGCAGAGAGGGAGCAAACAACCATTCACTGGGTGTTTATGTGTAATAGTGGAAAAGCTGCTCCCACTTTATCCCTTTGGATATCCACTTTATCACAGCAGTAGAAGAGATGGATCTGAATTGCCACAAATAGTTAGATTGTCAAAACAGACTCACACCAGTCATAGATCTTACCAAATCCAAACTTTGCCAACTGGCTCAATTGATACATATGGGATATAGATACAAATGTAACATTTATTCCTGGAGGGGTACATCTTCCTAATTTCCCCCTTTCTCCCACCCTGGGATGTATCTTGGTTTTGGAGTAACACATGAGCACTTAACAGTCTATTCTTGGAGAAAGTCATTTGATTGATAGAAAGGTTTGTAGGACTAATTCTCATCATGTATACCAATCCATAAATTCAGATTTATTTATAATAAGAAATCTAGACAGACAAGGTACAGCCATTTTTAGGTGATGAATTTCCTATCTATTTCTACTAGTAAATACCATTAGCATGTTTACAAGACAGGATGGTTAATGTCAACCGTGTCCCTGGTAGGGAGGAAATGAGTCACAGGCCTGGTGTTAACTCTTCTCAGAAACACTTATTAGTAACTGGCTGAAGGCCTACACAGAATACTGTAGAATGCTGTGCCAACTTCACAAGGCATCCTCTCCTGGAATGCATCTTCAGCAACTCTGAGTGATGGGATACACGTTGAGATAGGTGAATATTATGGGCATGAGCACACTGTCACAATGTTTTTGCTATAAAATGAATGCCCTGGTTTGAGTCTGTGTGTGGACACCATACACACAAACTGGCAGAAGCAGTTTTGGCAGGGCAGGTAAAATTATACCTGAAATGTATGTCTATCCTTATTATAACAAGTTGCTCCATCTCCACGATGGAAGGGATCCAGTGTAATCAGTCTGCCAAAGAGTTGCCTGATTTCTCAGGGAATGATGCCATATTCAGGCTCATCACTGGCCTTTACTGTTGTTGGTAGCCACAACCTAAATCTGGTGAGAAGAAGATGTAGTTAAACCCATCTGTATTACTTTGCCAGAGCTGCCATAAGAAAATGCCAGACTAGGTGGATTAGCCAATAGAAATATTTTCTCACAGTTCTAGAGGCTTGTATGTCCAAGATCAAGGTGTTGGCAAATTTGCTTCTCCTGAGGGCTCTCTTCTTGGCTTACAGATGGCTGCCTTCTCATTGTGTCCTCATAGGGCCTCTTTGTGTGCACTCATCTTTAGAATCTCTCTCTGTATGTCCTGATCTCCCTTTCTTATAATGTCATCAGTTAGATTGGATTAGGGCCCACCCTCATGGATTCACTTTAACTTAAATACTTTTTTGACTGCCCTATCTCCAAACACCATCATATTCTGAGGTTGCGGAAATTAGAGCTTCAACATATGACTTTTGGTGAAATACCATTCAGTCCATAACATTCTGCTCTCTGGATTCCCAAAATTTATTATCTTTTTCATATGCAAAATAGTCACCCCTATAACAACAGCTTAAAAGTCTTGGGGGCGCCTGGGTGGCTTAGTCGGTTAAGCCTCCGACTTCGGCTCAGGTCAGATCTCACGTACATGGGTTTGAGCCGTGCGTCAGGCTCTGTGCTGAGAGCTAGCTCAGAGCCTGGAGCCTGCTTCCGGTTCTGTGTCTCCTTCTCTCTCTGCCCCTCCCCCTCTCATGCTCTGTCTCTCTCTGTATCAAAAGTAACTAAAACATTAAAAAAAAAAAAGTCTTGGGACACCTGGATGGTTCAGTTAAGCATCCAACTCTTGGTTTCAGCTCAGGTCACAATCTCATGGCTTCGTGGGTTTAGTTGATCTTCATGGGTGCAGAGCCTTTTGGGGATTCTCTCTCTCCTCCTCTCTCTGCCCCTCCCCCAGTCACGCACATGCTCTTGCTCACTCTCTTTCAAAATAAATGAATAAACTTAAGAAAAAAAGTCAACCCATTTCAGCATCACCCTCACATCTCAGATCTCGTCTACTAAATATTATCTAAATTGGGGCACCCAGGTGGCTCAGTTGGTTAAGCATCTCTCTCTCTCTCTGTCTCTCTGTCTCTCTGTCTCTCTCTCTCTTAATATTTTAATGTGTTTTTTTTTTTATTTTTGAGAGACAGAGCATGAGCAGGGGAAGGGCAGAGAGAGAAGGAGACACAGAACCTGAAGCAGGTTCCAGTTTCTGAGCTGTCAGCACAGATCCTGACTTGGGGCTGGAACTCATGAACTGCAAGATCATGACCTGAGCTGAAGTCGGCCACTTAATCGACTGAGCCACCCAGGCTCCCCAAACATCTAACTTTTGATTTTGGTTCAGGTCATAATCTAATGGTTTGTGGCTTTGAGCCCTAAGCTGGGTTCTGCACTCATAGCACAAAGCCTTATTGGCATTCATTCTCTCTGCCTCTCTCCTGATATGCTGTCTCTCCTTCTCAAAATAAATACTTAAAAATAAAAATAAGTAAATAGTATCTAAATCAAGTATAGGTGAGACTCAAAGTATGATTGGTCTTGAGGCGAAAATTCTATTGCCTGAAACTGTGAAATCAGACAAGTTATCCACTTCTGATATACAATGATGGGACAGGCATGAGGCAGAAATCCCCAGTCCAAAAGGGAGAAGTCAGAAAGAAGCAAAGGGTCACAAAGTCCCAAGCAAGTTCATAAGTGCAGCAGAGTAAATTCCTTTAGATTTTAAGGCTCAAGAATAATCCTGCTTGGTTTGATTCTCTGTCTTCTGGTCCCACTTGTGTGGTGGTCCTGCCTTTTTGGTCCACTGGGGCAGCAGTATCACCTAGAGGCCCTGGACAGTAGGCATGCTCTTATCTGTTAACACACACACATTCTGAGGTACTGGGTTTAGGCTTCAACATTTGAGTTTTCAGGGAGGGACACAATTCAGTCCATAACACAGGGCATAGCTTCTTTTCCTGCCACCATGGACACTCGTACCTGGGAGCACTAAGCAAATGCTGGAGTAACTGGGGAAAGAGGGTTACTCCTATCCAGAGGATGGGCCATCTTGTCTACCTGATTACTGACTCTTCCTACAGAGTAGACGCCCTCTTGTGGCACTTACCTGGGACAAAAATATCTTCACATTCTATTCCCTTTAGGACAAGTCCATCCCAGCACCTCTCTCCTTGTTCTCTTTTTGTCAATCTTACAATCCTCTTGTTATGAAGTCTCTGTGTAACTAATCTACCATTAGTCATAATTAGTGTAGATACTCAGGTCACCTTTCTTCTATGAAGTGCACAACCAATATATGATCCAGATTTCTGTCCCAGGGAAAGCTTCTCAACCACTCTCGAATTACCCTTCAGGGGAGCTATAGTGCAGGGGCCTTCCACTTTTGGCTTATGTCAGCATATCATGAGTCTCATCCACAAATCAGGTTTGCATTTTTTCTTATTCTGCTTTCTGGGCATAGAAAACTCCATATAAAACTTTATTTTTTTTTAATTTTTTAAAATGTTTTATTTATTTTTAATATAGAGAGAGACAGAGCATGAGAAGGGGAGGGGCAGAGAGAGAAGGAGACACAGAACTGGAAGCAGGCTCCAGGCTCTGAGCTAGCTGTTAGCACAGAGCCTGACGCAGGGCTCGAACCCACGAACGTGAGATCTGACCTGAGCCGAAGCCGGAGGCTTAACCGACTGAGCCATCCAGGCGTCCCAAAAACTCCATATAAAACTTTAAATGTGAGATGAAGAAAAGGCAACAAATAATATATGTAGTACCAAGCAGCTCTGACTCACCTGCCTGTACAGTTTAATTGTACCTCTTCAATCTACTTGGGGCTTCTCTTATATATAATATTGCCATTATAAATAATAAAATGCTATAGCAATTAAATGTTGTTGTCTGATATAATGTTCTGATTGATCATCATGTCACTCTTAGTTTGTGATTGGCTGTTTGGGTGAACTAAATACTTAGATGTTCCACATTTAAGGACTCAGTCTTTACCAGGTCCTAGGAGCAAGTGAAGAGTTGCTTTTCAAGAGCATAGTTGGCAGAAGAAGAGGGTGTTTACTTCTTCCAAAAGTTTAGGGATCTCTAATATGACTCTTGTATTAAGGTTTCCTCTAGGCTGAGTGCATCATCTCTGCCTCCCAAAGACACTTCCACTACCATTGGGACTTCTGTCACCTGCACAAGTAACACGGAAACTCGCACTATACCTTAGTCTTGCTACAATAACTTCTAACTCTTTGCTTTACTCAAAACTAGAGGCCTCACAGGTTACCTAGTAAATGAGAAGGAGAAACACATCAGACAGAATGTAGGTTGTCAGTTTAAAGAGTTCCTCCAAGTATGATGCTTCTTTCTCCCCATGATGCAATGCCACATGGAGCAATTTCTTTCATTTCAGAGGTCAGTCCCAACATATCCTCAAGCCACTGGATCCCTAGAAATCCACCACAGAGGCAGGTCTTGAAATGTGTGGGGTTTATCTACCATTCTCTGGCAGACTGTGTCCATGAGGGTCAATGTTCTAGGAAAGAGCAAGATAAAGAAAAAAAATTATATATGGAGGAGAAAAAGAGAGACAGTCCAGAGGTAAAATGGTGAAGATTTATTGTTATCTCTGACTCATGATGGGAAGCTGCTTTTGATTATCATTGCTAAAAGGAATTGGAAAGGATTATTTACTAGGTCATTCGCTCATACCAAGTGCCAGAGGCTATGTTGATTTGCTCTATAAATACACCACAACCAGGATCACAGCTGTGACTGGCATCACTTTCTGATTAAATTTCTGGTAATCTACAGGGGTGCCTGGGTGACTCCGTTGGTTAAGCCTCCAACTTCAGCTTATGTCATGATCTCATGGTTCATGATTTCGAGCCCCGTGTTGGGCTCTGTGCTGACAGCTCAGAGCCTGGGGCCTGCTTCAGATTCTGTGTCTTCCTCTCTTTCAGCCCCTCTCCCACTCATGCTCTATCTCTCCCTCTTTCAAAAATGAATAAACATTAAAATTTTTTTAATAAAAAATAAATTTCCAGTAATCTACAGTCATTTTCTAAAACACATGTGGCTTTTGCACCAACAGAGATTTAAGTGGGATTGTGGTGGGAATCTCCATTCTGCGTCTTTCAAGGGTATGTTGGTAATACAAATCTTTAGAATTCTCCCAGGGAAGCAGAATAACTTTTGGAACACTATGTTAGTAGGCTTCTACTTGAACTTTCTTACTGTAATGGCCCACAGCCTATCAATCAAAGGACAGTTACTGAATATTCCTTTCTCATCATATATTTTGAGAGTAGGGAAGTAACTATAGAATGGCTCCATCATGACATTGAACCCACTGTGAAATTGATTATTGTCAAGATTCTGTCACCTGATCTCATATGGTCTAATACTGAATAGTGGACTTGGTATATTTTGCTTGTTTGCTTTTGTTTTGTTTTGCTTTATTTATTTTGCTTATTTTGTGTCTCTGAGGATTAGAGATTAGCTTCAGTTCAAAACCAATATCAAATAACCCCAAAAGATATTTACTTTTTTTCAGTTAACAGTCATACTACCCCACTTGCTGGTATGGAAAATTTTACTAAAGTTTCACAACTGAGATCACATTGCAGAGTCCTTTGAGGCTCCAAATCTGTGAACTAGTTTAGTTCTACAAACTGGATATGAGATTGTGAATCCCCATTACAGTGACTTAAGTTAGGTTTTTGCCTGTTAGACCTAGAATCACTATCTGAATATGCCAACATGTTGGTAGCCTGCCCTTGTATTTATTTCCTAAGGTCTTATGACCTACACATTGTCACATATCCCTATAGACCATACACTCTGATTACTGCTTCATCTCTGTGGGTTATTCTGGTAATTGTACTCACCTTGTTACTGAAGCCTAAGGATTGCCATGCTTCTCTCACTTCTGGATCTTTTCATTACATTTGAGATGAAGGTACTCTATTACTTGGCAATATCTTTCATGGACATCTCCAGCTGGCAAAGAATAGCCACCAGAGAGCTTTGTATGGATGTTGGTGTCCTCCTTACTAAAGCATTCTGCAATGCATTGGTATAAGGATTATCTTCCAGGTTTGCCCAGGGAGGCATGTGGTTCACAGTAGGAGAGCAAATAAATAATAATAGATTCATGTCATCATTCTTGTTTCTCTGAGCCCTTAGATTCCTTCCACTACACTATGCCAAGGGAGTTGATAGGCAATGTATTGCACCCCAGATGTAATTAGCCAACTTAGGAAAACATTCATGCTTCTTCTAAGTGCTGGGTCAATATATTAAATTCTAGTTGACAGGAGAATGCACCCAACTGGTAACTTCAGTCCAGTCAAATCTTGTATTCATTACGCTGGCCTATCATCTTTGGAATTTAATCCCATACATGTTCCCCTGATTCTTGTCAATACAAATTGCTGAGATTATGCATTTTTTTTTCTTCTTCATATATAGGCTGTTTCCCCCTGGGTAAGGTCTTGTATTTCCTGTCTGGGTTATCATTGTGGGTTGAACTTTGTCTTCACAAAATTTCATGTGTTAAGTTCCTAACTCTCCCTGCCTCAGAACGTGACCTTATTTAGAGATGGGGTCTTTATAGAGATAATCAGGTCAAAAGGAGGTGATTAATATGGACCCTAATCCAATATGGCTGGTGTCCTTATTAAAAAAGGGAACATGCAAACAGGGAGAACACCAAATAAACATGAAGGCAGAGATCAGGGTGATATTTCTATAAGGCAAGTAACATCAGAGATTGCCAGAAAAGACCCAGAAGTGAGGTGAGGGGTATAGAAGAGATTCTCTCTCACTATCGTCAAAGGAATTAACCCTGTCCATACCTTGATTTTGAACCTCTAGCTTCCAGAACTGTGAGACAATAAATTTCTATTGTTTATGTCACCCAGATTTTGGTACTTTGTACAGTAGCCCTAGCAAACTAATATATTTGTGTTGGAACTAATTCTCATTGTGGGACTAGCAGAAAGAATGGTAAAGGAGATTCACAGAATTATCATCATCTTGGGAGGCCACTGTCCAAGGTGTAGTCATTAAAAAAGTGTTATACAAGGGAAGACTATTTTTTTTCAGACAGCAAAGGAGGATCTGCCCTGTGCAAGGAAAACAGGTTGGGTATGAGTGGGTGTGGGTATTTAGGATTTCAAAGTTCTTGACCTCATTCACCTCTGCCAAAATGAGCCTATCCTCTGTCTCAGGGTCTACCTCTTACACACAGGTGCCTTTTCTTTCACAAAAGAGATCATGACAGAGTTGAGTGTCAATTTTGTTGTAATTCCGCAACCACTCAACTTTGGCCTCTGTGCTTGATTTCTTAGCTACACTGACTCTGCAATGTAAGCATCCTAATCTTTCACTCAGTTACTGAATCAAGCATCCAGATCCTGTAATTTGTCCTGTACCCTCTCTAGGAATATCAGAAATCTTTATAATTCCTATGGTCACCACAGCAATTAACTGCCACGGTGATCTGATCTTCCAATGCTTTCAACCTGTGCATCATCCCATGCTACTGTTGATAATTTGGGTAATTATAATGCTACAACATTCTGTGGATCATCCAAGTTTCACTTTCCTTCAACAAGGGGGTTAGTCATTGCTCCTCAGAAATGTTAGCAATCTAATCCCAGAATCCCATTTCGAAGCAATGATTCTTGGAACTACTTCTGGTACCAGTTACTGTATCAGTCAGGTTATGGTAGGAGACACTGCACAATTAAATAGAAACACTGAAAAAAGTTTAAGAAATATAGATCAATTGATTTTTGACAAGAGTGCTAAGACAGTTCAAATAGGGAAAGAATAGTGTTTTCAGCAAATGGTGCTGAGATAATTGGATCTACATGCAAAAGAATGATATTTGGACCCTTCCTTCCCCCTTCCTCCTTCAGCACTCCATTTTCATCACACAAAAATTAACTGAAAAATGGACCAAAGACCTGGGTCTTTGTAAGAGCTAAAATTCTTTTTTTTTATTTTTTAAAATGTTTTATTTATTTTTGATACAGAGAAACATCTATTCAGATCCTTTGTCCATTTTTAAATGGACTCCTTATTGTTTTATTGTTGGAGCACCTGGGTGGCTCAGTTGGGTAAGCTGCTGACTCTCAAACTTGGCTCAGGTCATTACCTCATGATCAAGCTCCGTCACAGGCTCTGGGCTGACATTGCAGACTCTGCTTGAGATTCTTTCTCTCCCTCTCCCTCTGCCTCTCCCCTGAACATGGCCTCT
>NC_043709.1:75591723-75624215 GCF_006229205.1 Suricata suricatta
AGAGGCCATGTTCAGGGGAGAGGCAGAGGGAGAGGGAGAGAAAGAATCTCAAGCAGAGTCTGCAATGTCAGCCCAGAGCCTGTGACGGAGCTTGATCATGAGGTAATGACCTGAGCCAAGTTTGAGAGTCAGCAGCTTACCCAACTGAGCCACCCAGGTGCTCCAACAATAAAACAATAAAGGAGTCCATTTAAAAATGGACAAAGGATCTGAATAGATGTTTCTCCAAAGAAATATACAAATGGCCAATATATGCACATGAATATTATTGATGATGAATGTCATTAACTATCAGGGAAATATAAATCAAAACCACAATGAGATACCAGTTCATGCTCATTACAATGGCTATAATCAAAAAAATAGACAAGTGTGGTGAAGATGGAAACAAACTGGAACTCTGATACATTGCTGTTGAGAATATAAAATAGTACATCTGCTTTGTATAACAGTTGGCAATTCCAAGAAGGTTAAACATAGTTACCACAGGACCAAAAATTTCATTCCAGAGATATATAATTTCATTCCTATAGATATATGACCAAAAGAAATGGAAACATTCCCACAAAAAACTGTACCATTTATAGTAATCTTATTCATTATTACCAAAAAATGGAAACAACCCAACATGTACTCATTGGCAAAGTCTTAACTCTTGCTCTTCACTTGCCCTTTATTTGAGGTGGTGAGGTTTCCCTTGCACATTTATCCACCTAAGACACCCAAAATTTTCACTATCAAATTAAAATGACCATAAACATCCACAGTTGTTGAACAGTGGACTGCACTCAGATTATGTGTTTGTGTGGACAGGATGGGATGGGGATGGACTGCCCTATCTGGGTATTCCTGATGGTGGGCCCTCTTCTCTATCTTTCCTCCCCCAGCAACCAACCTGCCCTCCTGTCTCCTTCTCCTTATTCCCATCTATAATTCCATCTAGTTCATATGAAGCAAAGAACTGATTTTAAAAATTAAAAACTGGCTTTTTTCATATGTACCTTAATCTTTTCAACTCTTACTTAAATTAGCAAATTTTTTTTGATTCCCCTTTTCTGTGACATTGTGGCCTAAAGAAGAGGTAAAAGTAGCTCTTAAGATATCATTAAGAGAGCAGGGTGATACATATTGAAAATAAATTAATGTTATGGCACCTAACCATGCCACATCATAATAACAGAAACACCTTTCCTAAGACCCTTGTAGTCATCAATCCTTAAGGCCCAGATATGTTGGAGAAGCAGGAGATCCTTCTGACTTAAATAATCTTTAAATAAGTAAATATTTGTTGAGGATCCTTGCTGTATTATGAACTAGGCCAAGTGCTAGGGAAAACTGGTAAAACACAAAACTCACATAGTTCTTGCTTTTGAGAAGCATGATTTTGTTAACTTCATGGGACCAGTTAGATTAATGTGGTCAGTATGGGCACCATCTCTAGCCTTTTGCTGAGAAAACGTTTGCATGTATTGGGAAAATGACCCTGTATTCCTATTCCAATACTACCTCCAACTTCCTTTTAATTCAAGGCCTTCTTCACGACAATCCATATCCCTAAATCAAAACTTAGAATCAAGAGGGGCACCTGGGTGGCTCAGTTGGTTAAGCATCCGGCTTCGGCTCAGGTCAGATCTCACAATTCGTGGGTTCGAGCCCCGCGTCGGGCTCTGTGCTGACAGCTAGCTCAGAGCCTGGAGCCTGTTTCAGATCTGTGTCTCCCTCTCTCTCTGACCATCCCCTGCTCGCACTGTTTCTCTCTGTCTCTCAAAAATAAATTAAAAGCATTAAAAATTTAAAAAAAAAAAAAAGAAAGAAAAAAACAAAAAAACCCAAAACTTCGAATCAAGAGTAGACAAGACACAGTATAGGCCTAGACATAAAATAGGAGGCCTATCAGAGATTCCAATTTAGTCACATTTCATATCTCAGATGGGAGGAAAAGGGTGTGTCTCATTAATTAAGGAATTCCTTTGGGGGCACCTGGGTGGCTCAGTTGGTTGGGTGTCTGACTCCAGCTCAGGTCTTGACCTCACAGTTTATGAGTTTAGGCACCATGTCAGCCCTGGGCTGACAATTCAGAGCCTGGAGATTGTCTCAAATTCTGTGTCTCCCTCTCTCTCCACCTTTCCCCCTCCCCTGATCATGCTCTGTCTCTCTATCTCTCTCAAAAATAAACATAAAAAGAATTAAAAAAAAAAAAGAAATTCCTTTGGAAATTAATGAAGAAGGAATGTAGGATGCACAAGAGGATATTCTCAATTCTAAGATCTCTTATAACCTAGAATAATAACCTAGAAGAGACCCAAAGTTTTAGTTATCATTATGCTCTCTGGCTAAAGCAAAAAATATATATAATAAGAAAAAAATTGAAGTTCTTCTATCTAACATATTTATAATCTTTCAGGAAAAAACTTCCTATATAAGAGACAAACTCTCTAATCCAGAGGATATAGAAGAAGAAAGAGATTCATGTTTGACTATATATATACATATGAGTTCTTACAAGTAATAAGAAAAGTACAATAATTTAATAGAAAAATTGACAGAGGATGTGAACCTACTATTAACAGAAAAGTAAATATTAATGGTATATAAACAAACAAGAACAAGATGCTCAATTTTATTCATAATTAAACAAATGGAAATTAAAACACCAAAATATCGTTTTAACTTCAATAGACAAATTCGTGGTGCTGGAGAATTTGCTGGAAAAAAGACATTTATCAGAACTATGGAAAAGAGACAAATTTATCGGAACTATAAATCTTTGCACCTTCTTTGATGGGCAAAAATTGGAAATATATATCGAAACTGAAAGCACAATATTGTTTGCTTCAGCCATGTCCTATTTGCTCTCTGTTCCATTTCCTACCCTTCTTCTGCTCAGATTTGTCGCACAAGCGCTAACGCCTGCAAACTACGGTCCCCAGGCTCCTTTGCCCACTGGCTCCCAGGTAGATTCAGTCAATGGGAAGTACCAGCAAGAGACTGAAGAGCCAAAGAATAGAAGAAGCTAGTATGTTTCCGCTGAGAAACAGGAGAAACTGTTCTTGCCGGACCTCTGTTGTCAGAACGTGGGAACATGGGACTTAATGAAGTCCCAGGACGACACGCAGGAGGGTGCCTTCCTGGTCACCAGCCAAGTGCGTCAAGGAACACGACACTGGAGATATACCCATGCACAGTGGCAGGATGTTCCTGATCTGTCCTTTCTTTATCTGTAACTGTTGTTAGGATTAAGATATTTACTGTAACATTCACTGTGCTCTCCATGCTTGCAAGGAGGGTATAAAATAAGATGCTGTTTCTAATAAAGTTTGCCGTTAGCCATCAGCTTTTGGGCACGTTCATTTATTTACATTGGCCATCAGCCTTTGGGAAGGAAAGTCCTTGTGCCGATCGTCTCCCCGCGACCCTCCTCACAAGGGAGACCTACCTACCTTTTCCCTTTCTATTTCCAGGGCATTCCCAGCAAAGGCTGCATCTGACTCATGTATGACCCAGCTTCTGCCAGGCAGGACAATCCAAAGTGCTTCCAGCTGCTGCCTCTGGTCCTACGACCACCTCTTTGTCTCTCCAGCCCCAAATCGGCTTTATGTTGTTACTGATCTTTGAGTGGTGTATTTGCCCTTTCAGGCTCCCTTCTACATCTTTGGAACTGGTTCCCCACACTGAATTCCCTCTATTAAAAGTAACTTGGCGTGGGATTTAAAAATATTTTTGTTTTGTTCTGGGTTTTTTTTTGGTTTTGATTTTTTTTAATATTTACTCATTTTTGAGAGAGAGTGCGAGTAGGGAAGGAGCAGAGAGAGAGAGGGAAACACAGAATTGGAAGCAGACCCCAGGCTCTGAGCTGTCAGCACAGAGCCTGATGGAAGGCTTGAACCCATGAACAGTGAGATCATGACCTGAGCTGAAGTTGGATGCCCAACTGACTGAGCCACCCAGGTGCCCTTGTTCTTTGTTTTTAAAATATATTCTAACTGTTATATTCTTTGACTTAGCACTTGTAGTAATTTTCCCTAAATTCTTAGGTATGTGAGAACATGTGTGCAAATACCTCAGGACAAGGATACTTAGTGAAGCATTGTTTTAAAGGCAAATGCACAGAAATAAGCTAGATATTTCCTGATTGGTAATTCATATAATGAAATACCATACAGCTACTGAAAGGTATGAGGTAGATTTATAAATAGGTTGATATGGAAAGATAGCCAAGGTATCATTAAAAGAAAATAACATGCAGAAGAGTAGGTATAGTATAAGACTAAAAAAAATGCATATACACACTTTTAAAAATCATGCCTGAGGGGTGCCTGGGTGGCTCCATCAGTTAAAAATCTGACTTCAGCTCAGGTCATGATCTCACAGTTTGTGGGTTTGAGCCCAACATTGGCCTTTTTGCTGACAGCTCAGAGCCTGGAGCCTGCTTCAGATTCTGTGTCTCCCTCTCTCCAGCCCTGCAGGAAATATTAAGCGTGATTCTTTGAGTAAGAAGGAAAGACCAAAAGTGATAAAGACTAAAAACGAACAGAGAAAATCTCCATAAATAATGATAAAACAAGCAATAAAATGGCACCAAATATATATAAAAAATTACTCTGAATGTAAAGTCCCCCACTCACATTCTGTCTCTCTCTTTCAAAAATAAATAAACATAAAAAAATTTTTTTTAGTCATAGCTGAAGGACACTTCTCTAGAGACGGACTGCCTGGGATTATATCTTGGTTCTGTAACTTGATAACTGTGTGAACTTGGGCAATTTACTTGCGATTTCTCTTTCCTTATCTGTCCCTATTTCTTTATCTGTAAAATGGAGATAATAATTCTCATATTTTTTTAATATTAAGTGAACTAATAATGCAAGAGTTGGAAAACTATAGCCCATTGGACAAATGTGGCTGTTGCTTGTTTTTATAAATAAGATTTTATTAGAACATAGTCACACTGGTTAGTTTATGTATTTTCTATAACTGGTGTCCTTCAGTGGGGAGCTAAGATGGTGGTGTGGTAGTGAGAAGCCCAAAACCTTAAAATTAGAGCTAGACAGACCAAGACTTAGCTGGTCTGTACTATTTCTGAGAAAATTAAAACTGGACCCGCCCTGCTTGTTCTGCTTCTGTACTGATGCTTGGGGGGCAACACCCTGGGTGGGAACAACCAGATGGCTGGGTGGGGACGGCCAGACGGTCAGGGAAGGTCAGCGGGAAAGCCCGATAACAGGGCAGGGAATATTAGTGTCCAAGTTATGGCGGGACCCAATCAAAAGAGGCTGAGTGTTTAAACCTCAACTTTGACCAATGCTTGTGCTGTGGCTGGGGAACACCCCAAACTTGTTTGTATCTGCCTATAAAAAAGTGTAAATCACCTGCTCGGGGCTCTCTCTCTCTCTCCCCGCTCTATCGGCGGCGTGGAGAGTGCGGAGATCCCGGGTTCGAACCTGCAATAAACGACCCTTGCCGCTTGGCTTTGACTCTGGACTCTGGTGGTTTATTGTTGGGCATTTCAGTAGGAGGACTCCAGACTTGATTCATCCTTCAAAGACAGCTAGATAACTATCAAATCATTCTGAATATCCAGGAAATTGACCTGAAGATTGACAGAACAAATTGAACAACTAGTGGAGGAGAGGAGGACACATTGAAGAAGGTAGGAAGTATGGAGATGTGGTTTAGGAGAAAGGGATTGAGGATGCTGCTGAGGGGAGGGAGCCCTGGTCATGGAGAAAGGTGAGAGAGAGTGGAGCATGCAAGGATATACACAAGAACACTTCTCCAAAGTCACTGCTGGGAAAATGAGAGGAGCTGCTTATTGTGAGTTCTTGTCACCAGAGGGGTGTGAGGACTGGAGTTTTGGAGGTCCATGGACTCGGCTGGGATACAGACCTGCCCTGCCCCTCAAGAGAAAGGATTCTTTTATGAGACAAAAAACATGCAAGGAGAGAAGACATGCAAGCCACCCAGGGGCAGATGATGCAATCTGAGGATCACCTAGGGCACATGTGGAAGACTGTTCCTTCTTCTTGGAGCACATCTGTGAGAGGTGGCATTACCTCTCCATAGAAGGAGCCAGGGGGCACCATTTCATTCCCCTGCCCCCCAGCAGTGGCACAGAAACACACTGCTAAGGGCAGCTAACTCAGATACTGGCTATTTAGCCGCTTTCTCCAAATCCCAAGTCCCTATGCTCTGGTGTAACTGCACTTCTAGCTCAAACCTGCATTGATCTTAGCACAGCAAGATCCTCAACCAGAAGACCAGTGCAGGTCCCCACCCACAAGGTCCCTAAAGTTTGGAGTTTTAAAAGTCAGCAGGCTTGGCTAAAATAGAACCCAGAAGGTGATACACTGGTCCAGGCAGGCAAACAACCTGGACACAGTGAGAAAACAGCAATTTGAAAAACGCCAGGGACACACAAGGGAAAATTATTCTCATCTGGGAGGGCTTTGATGAGAGCAGCAAGGATGGACTCCAGAGGAGATAGCAGGCACCATTTCCCTCCCCGCCTTTCAGCATAAACCAACTTCAGTGAACAGCACAGCACCAACACTGGCTGCCTAATGTGGTTATACCAGATCCCACCCCCCTGTGCTGTGCTGGAACTGCTTTTCTTGGGCAAGTGTGCTTTAGGACCAGTGCACCAGGCCTCTTCCCCAGAAGATGAGTACAAATCCACACACACCATATCCACTGACCACAGAGTTCTGCAAAGCTTTAGTTTTCTTTTTACTTTTTAAATGTTTTTATTTTTTAGAGACAGAGTCAGAGTACAAGTGGGAAAGGGGAGAGAGAGAGAGATGAAGACACAGAATCCAAAGCAGGCTCCAGGCTCTAAGCCATCAACACAGAGACCAACATGGGGCTTGAACCCATGAGCTGTGTGATTGGCCTAAGCTGAAGTTGGATGCTCAACTGACTGAGCCACCCAGAAGCCCCTGAAAAGCTTCAGTTCTAATGGAAATAGCATTGGGTCTCATTTAAAAAGCAGACCAGAGCACATATAGTTAAAACTCACCTCACCACACTCTGACCAAGGTCCAAACATTCCTCATTGCAGGCAAGAAGAGCCTCTGCAGATGACTGACCTGAGGGGCAGAGCAGCCCAAATATAGAAGTAGAGGGCATGCAGCAAATTCCATAGGAGCAGGAAATACTCACAGGAGCAGGAAACATAGCAGGATTTTCTAACACAGAGAAGACAGACACTTACACAAAATACTAAGATGAAGAGATTCATCCCAAAAGAATAAGAAAAGGTCACAGCCAAATCTAATTGAAACAGATATAAGTAATATGCCTGATGTAGAATTTAAAGTAAAAGTCATATGGATACTTACTGGGCTTGAGAAAAGCATGGAAGACTTTAGGGAGACACCGCAGAGAAAAAGAGCTAAAATACAATCATGCAGAAATGAAAAATGTGGTATCTGTGACTTGAAACGAACTGAAAGTAATAACCATAAGGATGGGAGAAGCAGAGGAATGAATAAGTTATATAGAAGATATAATTTGCAAAATAATGAAGCTGAACAAAAGAGAGAAAGAACTGTGGTCACAAGAATAGACTTAGGTAACTCAGTCTTAGGTAATCCCACCAAACATAACATTCATATCATTGAAGTCCCAGAACAAGAAGAAGGAAGAAAGGTGGCATAAGGTTTGTTTGGGGGAAATAATAGCTGAACACTTCCCAAATCTGGGGGAGGACAGAGATCCAGGAGGCACTGAGACCTCCATTCAAAATCAACAAAAGCAGGCAAACACCAAGACATATTGTAGTTAAATTTGCAAAATATAGTGATAAAGAAAAAAATCCTAAAAGTAGCAAGACAAAGGAGGTCCCTAACTTACAAGGGAAGACCCATAAGGTTAGCAGCAGATCTTTTCCCAGAAACTTAGCAAGCCAGCAGAGAGTGGCATGATATATTCAATGTACTGAATGGGAAGAATAGGCATCCAAGAACACTCTATCCAGAAAGGCTATCATTCAGAATAGAAAGATAGTTTCCCAGACAAACAAAAACTAAAGGAGTTTGTGAGCACTAAACCAGCCCTGCAGGAAATATTAAGCATGATTCTTTGAGTAAGAAGGAAAGACCAAAAGTGATAAAGACTAAAAAGGAACAGAGAAGATCTCCAGAAATAATGATAAAACAAGCAATAAAATGGCACCAAATATATATAAAAAATTACTCTGACTGTAAAGGAACTAAATATTCCATTCAAAAGACATAGAATGTCAGAATGTACTAAAAAAAAAAAAGACCCATCTATATGCTGCCAATAAAACACTGATTTTAGACCTAAAGATATATGCAGATTGAAAGTGAGGAGATAAACATTTATCATGCAAATAAATCAACATCAAAAGAAAGCCAGAGTAGTGATATTTGTATCAGACAAACTAGATTTTTTTTTTTAATTTGAGGGAGAGAGAGAGAGAGTGCAAGAGAGAGCAGGAGCTATGGAGAGGGGCAGAAGGAGAGAGGGAGAGAGAGAGAGGGAAGGAGAGAGGGGAGAGAGAGAGAGAGAGAGAGAGAGAGAGAGAGAGAGAGAGAGAATCCAAGGAGGCTCCACATTCAGCACAGGGTCCAACATGGGGCTCAATCCCATGGCCCTTGGATTATGACCTGAGACAAAATCAAGAGTCAGATGTTCAACCAACTGAGCCATGCAGGCACATCAGACAAACTAGATTTTAAACCTAACCCTGAAATAAGAGATGAAGAAGGACACTATATCATAATAAAGGAGACTATAAAGGAGATAATAAAGGAGACTATCTAACAGGAAGATCTAACAATTGTAAATATTTATGTCCCTAACATGAAAACACCCAAACATATAAAACAATAACAAATATAAAGGAATTCATTGATAATAATACTATAATAGTATGGGACTTTAACCCCCCCCCTTTACATCAATGGGCAGATCATTTCAGCAGAAAACCAACAAGTATACAATGGCTTTGAATGATACACTGCACCAGATGGACTTAATAGATATATTCAGAACATTCCATCCTAAAGCAACAGAATACACATTCTTTTCAAGTGTACATGGAACATTCTCCAAATCAGGGTCACAAATCAGGGCTCAACCATGCATATTTTCTGATCACAATGCTATGAAACTTGAAGTCAACCACACACACACACAATTTGGAAAGACTACAAATACAATGAAGTTAAACAACATGCTACTAAAGAATGAATGGATAAACCAGGAAATCAAGGAAGAAATAAAAAAACATACATGGAAAGAAATGAAAATGAAAATAGGATAGTTCAAGACCTTTGGAAGGTAGCAAAAGTGGTCATATGAGGGAAGTATATAGGAATACAGGCCTACTTACAAAAAAATCTCAAATAAACAACCTAATCTTACATAAAAAGAAGAAAGCAAAAGAACAACAAATGAAACCTAAATCCAACAGAAAAAGGGAAATAATAACAATTATAGCAGAAATAAATGATATAGAAACAAAAAAAAAGTAGAACAGATCAATGAAACTAGAAACTGGTTGAATAAAAAAGTTAATAAAGTTGATAAACCCCTACCCAGACTTATCAAAAAGAAAAGAGAAAGGACCTAAATAAAATCAGAAATGAGAGAGGAGGAATAATTACCAATACCACAGAAATACAATTATATGAGATTATTACTAAAAATTGTATGCAAAATTATCTAGAAAATGTGGAAGAAATGGATAAACTCCTAGAAACAGACAAAATGCCAAAAGGAAAACAGGAAGAAATGGAAAACTTAAACAGACTGATAACCAGCAAAGAAATTTAATCAGTAATCAAAAATCTCCCAACAAAAGTCCAGGGCCAGATGGCTTCACAGGCAAATTCTACCAAGTATTTAAAGAAGAGTTAGTACCTTCTAACTGCCCTCCAAAAAAATAGAACTAGAAAGAAACTTCCAAACCATCGAAATGAGGCCAGTATTCCCCTGATTCCACAACCAGACAGACTCCACTAAAAAGGAATGGAGTCCTTCAAGATGACATATATACTTCATTTTGCTTGTCTTCGGAATTTCCATGTCTTTGTGGATCCCCTATAGGAATGAAATTAAATCTGATTTTTCTCCTGGCAATTTGTCTCATGTCAATTTGATTCTTAGTCTAACTAGAGAGACTTTGAAGGGGACAGGAAATTCTTCCTCTTGGACAATGCCATGGATTCTAGCTTCTTGAAACAAAAATGGAAGCTTCTAGACTCCTGAAAAGCTAAGTCTAGAATGGGCACAACATCACTTTGTTGGAAGGAAACTTTTCCTCTACCAACTTAGGTCTATTCATTGAGAGACTGCAAATTAATTGACAATAGACAGGTTAACAGTGGAAGAAAAAAAGTTTTATTCACATGCATGCAGGAATGTCCAAAGAAGAGACTCACTGAACAATCAGGGGTAAAGGTTTATATATTCATAGAAGAAAGGTCAGAGGTGTAGATATAGGACTTCTATGGGAAAGAAATAGAATAAATGGAAGGTATTAGAGTTTGTAATATGATTCTTTATGCAATTTTTCATCCTGGAAGTCTCTGTATTCAGTCAGATAAGAGAAGCTCAGAGAGGGCTTCTTTCTGCATCTGCTGTATCTCAAATGTCTTCATTTTAAAACAACCTTTATATCATTTTAGTGGGTTGTGAGTCTCTTCAACTTCCACCTCGTTCTACTAGTCAAGGCAAGTTACAGACCAGACCAGATTCTGGGAAAGGAAATAATCTCTACCTCTTAATGGCTAGAGCAGCACATGCATGAAGGGAGGAATGGATTGATGGTACTCGTCTTTAAGGACTATCTGACACGGTAGCTGAAGCCAAAGGACCTGGAAGAATTGTCCTGTTTAGGCTTCCCTGACTGTGGCTTTAGGGACTGTTTTCTGCCTTACACAGAAACAGGAAACACCCAGAAAAGTAAAATGGCTGCTTCCCTGAGTCCCTTAAGTGCCACCCAACCATCACCCCACCAGCTACATTGTAAAGAAGCAAAAAGTCACAAAACCCCCAAATCAGAAGTTTCACCTCTGGCTCTTGTAAGTGAATCAAGTTATTAATGAATGTAGACTGTTAGGATGATGGATGCAGCATGAAACAGAAATGGAGAAGATCCAAGAATAATGGGGAAAAAAATCATCAGAAAATCTTTTTGAGAATGTAATAAGTATGTGCCATATTATTTAATAATACAATTTATTATTGTATCACTCAATTCTACTATAGAATACTTAAAAAATAAACAAGTGAGGATACACTGAATTGTTTAGAGGCAAGTAGTTTGTGAGACACGTAGAACCTATAAGATGTGTTCATGAACATTGTATTCATGAACACTGAATATATATGAGGTATATGAAGCAACAAAAACTTGTAATGCATTAAATACACACAAGAAATACAAGTGCTCAGTGTCTGTAAAGTCATAGATGAGCTATTAGCAAGCCCTCTTGCTCAACTATAAGCCCCAACAGTTAAAACCAGAAAGAGACAAGACCACTTAACTCATGCTGAAACTAAAATCCATTTTTCTTATTTCTTATTGCAGTTTCTTGAGGCATTGATGAAGATGTTTTACAGTTGCCAGAACATTCCAACTGCCAGGCCAGAAAAGCCCTGATAGCAAGCAGAACATCCCACACAACTCCCTCCCTGACCATGACTCATGTGCTGAATACACACCACCTCCCACCCATGATCACATGATCCCCGTCTGCTCTATTGCATGCACCACCTTCCCCCTGCAACTTCAGGTGTCCATCTTGTGGACAGAGATCAGTTTGTAAGGCTAGAACCTACCAGCTCCTTTGGCTGCCATCACCTGAAATAAATTTCTCTTTCTCTTTTCCAAACCCTGGTCTCTTGAGTTATTGGCTTCTCTTGCAACGAGTTTATCTGAGTGTGTTTAGCGACAGTGTTGGCAAACTCAACTGGGAGCTTCACTTTCAATTTGCCTAGCCTCTCCGGAGTCATGGAATGGAGCAGTAGGCCGTGTGCCAGGGCTTATAGGATAGTTGTCTGAGTTAGTGGCTCTACTAGATTGGTAACAGAGCCATCCCCAGGCAGATAAAACGCATAGTTGTTCAGCAGGCCAACTGGCAAATTACGGCTGTGGCCAGGTATACTTACTCCGGGGCCTCTCCAATATGGAAAGAATGTGTCATTGGGAAATACCTTTCCTCTACTTAAATCCTCTTGTTCATACTTCAAGCCTGGTCCCTGAAACCATTGAGTAGCAGGAAAGGCTGTGCAGCAGGGAGAGGTGCGGAACATATGAACGTCACGTATCCCAGGATTCAGCTGACAAGGTCACTGTATCCAGCTTGCACCCTATCTTGTGTTAAATTTACTCTATCTCTTTTCCCTTGCTACTCGTTGTTGTTTCAGACTTACTCATTACTCTGATTGGAGTACCTTAATTTGTCAGCCTTTCTGTACCACAGCCTCTGAGTTTTAGCTTTCTGGGAAGTATACTTGGAAACTGCAACAGATAATTTCTCACACAACCGAAAGTGCTTTCTTTTTTTTAATGTTCATTTATATTTGAGAGAGAGAGACAGAGTGTGAGCAGGTAAAAAACAGAGAGACAGAGACAGAAACCAAAGCAGGCTCTTAGGCTCTGAGTTATCAACACAGAGCCTGATGTGGGGCTAAAACTCAGAAGCCTTGAGACCATGACATGAGCTGATGTAAGACACTTAACTGACTGAGCCACCCAGGCGACCCACAACAGAGAATTTCTTAAATTCAGATTGAGGTTTTGAGCTCCTGCTTGATGTTAACATGCTAATAATCTTTTTTTTTCTTTTCTTTCTTTTTTTTTTAAGATTATGGGAATCAGTCTGGTGTCTCTTTTTTAATTTATTCTGAGAAATTAAGGACCCAGAGTTTTATGAAGAGAGTCCTTGTAAGTTCCACCCTACATGTAAACAAAAGGCCGTGAGTGTTCCCTTGAAGAATTTATTTCTGGGATCTGCCCTTTTTGTTGCTCTTCTAATATTTCCTTCTTTCTTTGTTAAACCTCTCAAGAGCAGTATAAAATATTGTTCTATTTCTCCACACCCACTCACCCCATAACCCTCTGTGGTCTAGCCTTCCCACTCACTAGCCAATGAAATTCATAAGCTGAATGTCCCAATGACACTGTCATTAACAAATCCAAAAGTTCTCGTTTCTTACTTACCTTGTCTCTTACATCATTTGACACTATTAATCACTCCCTACTTGACACGTTATCTCTTCCTGGCTTACCTGGTATCCCAAACCTTGGTTCTCACACTTCACCCCTTTTACTTCACTCTCTGGGATATATTTTCAAAATCTTTCTTCTCTATTTCTTGATAGAGGATCAAAATATGCCACTCCCAAATATACTACTTTGGCATAAGAATTATTTTAAGCTGAAGAAAATTGAGAAACATTAGGTACCAAAAAAGCTCTCTGCCCCCCATCTTCTTCCCTAAAAACTTAGATTCTTTTTTAAAGTTTTTATTTTTTCATTTTTTTAAAGTAAGCTCTATGCCCAAAGTAGAGCTTGAACTCATGACCCTGAGATCAAGAGTTGAATGCTTTACTGAGTAAACCAGACAGGCACCCCTAAGTTTTTATTTAAATTCTAGTTAGTTAACATACTGTGTAATACTAGTTTCAGGTGTACAATATAGCGATTCAACATTTCCATGCAACATTTGGTGCTTATCACAACAAGTGCACTCCTCAATCTCCACCATCTGTTTAACCTATCCCCCTATCTTTCTCTCTCTAGTGACCATCATTTGGTTCTTTGTAGTTTAGAGTCTATTTCTTGACTTGCCTCTTTTTTTTCCCCCTTTGCTCATTTGTTTCATTTCTTAAATTCCACATATGAGTAAAATCATACGGTGTTTGCCTTTTTTTGACTGACTTATTTCACTTAGCCTAATACTCTCTAGATAGATCCATTCATGTTGTTGCAAAGGGCAGGATTTCATTCTTTTTTATGGCTGAGTAATATCACATTGTATATATATATATAATATATATATACCACATCTTCTGTATCAGTTCATCAATTGATGCACACATGGGCTCTTTCCATAATTTGGCTATTATAGATGCTGCTGCTATAAACATTGGGGTTTATATCCTTTTGAACTAGTACTTTTTTTATTTTTTGGGTAAACACCTAGTGCATATTCTGGATCGGAAGATAGTCCTAGTTTTAACTTTTTGGGGAACCTCCACACTGTTTTCCACAGTAGCTGTACCAGTGTGCATTCCCGCCAATAGTGCAAGACGGTTCCTCTTTCTCCACATCCTCACCCATATCTATTGTTTCCTGTGTTGTTAATTTTAGCCATTCTGATAGGTGTGAGTTGATACCTCATTGTAGTTTTGATTTGTATTTCTCTGATAATGAGTGATGTTGAAGATATTTTCATGTGTCTTTTAGCCATCTGTAAGTTTCCTTTGGAAAAATGAGATAAGTCTTTTTCCCATTGGATATTCTTTCCTGTTTTGGTGAAGATTGATTGACCATATAATTGTGGGTTCATTTTTGGATTTTTTATTCTGTTCTATTGATCTATGTGTCTATTATTTGTGCCAGTACCATACTATTTTGATTACTACAGCTCTGTGATATGACTTGAAGCCCATAATTGTGATGCCTCCAGCTTTTTTTTTTTTTTTCTTTTTCAAGGTTGCTTCGGCTTCAGGGTCTTCTGTGGTTCCATACAAATTTTAGAGTTGTTTGCTCTAGCACTGAAAACCCATTTAGACTCATAATCATCAGAGACTTATTAGCCCAGAGATGGCACCCAGAGGAATCTACATAATAAACTTTGCTAAAATAACCCTTATCTTTCATTATTTCCCCCTATATATTTACCTTCTCATAATTTGCCACACTTGGAAGCCTAACACCCTTCTCATTTGTCTTGTCACTTCTCTACAAATTTACTGTTCTTTGTTATGATGTTATGTAAGTCCAAATTCTCTAACCACCCTTGACTTACTCTTTACTGAGTTTCTCTTGTGTGTATGCACACTGCACATGTTAATAAACTCTGTTGTTTATTTCTTGTTAATCTTTTATCAGCCTAATTTGTAAGGCACAAGGCAGACAACCTTGGAAGGTAGAGGAAAAGTTTGTTTTCCTCCTCCTTGGCCGCATCCCTTCCATCTCCATTTCATTGGCCCCAAAGAGTAAGTGAATAGAATCAGGCCCAGCAAAGTAGGCATTGGAAAGGAGAGGACTCTTGGTAAATGGTTTTTGTTTTCTGGCAGCAAATGCACCTCAGTGTATGTGGAGTGACATCTTACAAAGATCTAGCACCAAGTGCTCTTTCTCCAACAATCTTGCTACACTACCACCCTTTAAGCAAAATGCTCCCAGAGATTGGAGTTTTTATGAGAGGTCAGGGTTGTGGTAGCATGGTCAATAAAGCACATTCTGTGTCTTGGAGAGGCTTGACAATCTTATATAAAGGAGAAGATGACAATAGAATCAGACACCATAATCTTAGAGTATAAATTTGAGTGTTGGAATTCCATAAGAGTTTATTATTGCTACCAGCTGCTCCTGGTACCTGTTGTTCCTCAACATGCCAGTGACCTTTCTTTCTGTGACCTTATGTGTGTATGTGTGTGTCCATCCAATCTACTAGGGTTCCTAAGAGATAGCTGCCTTTAAAAACCCACAAAAGCAAAAAGAGCAAACCCACAAATAATCGGTCTGTTCTGGTAGTTGGCAAAGACTAATGGGAAGTGATGTAGGAGAGCCATAAAGTCTAAATCACATCTCAGTGTGTAGATCTATGTTGTTAATGTTAAATATCTTACCTCCTTATTTAAATGAGAAAAACCAGGAAGATGTTATAACTTATTCAAAGAAGTCAAAGAAGAACAAATTTATGTGGAATAAAGGAATGTTGAAATTAATGTGCAAATGAAAGCAAAACTGGCTTGGGGTGGGTTGTCCTCCCCTTGAATAGATTCCATTTGCATATCCATAGGCAAGCATTATTTTGCAATGTTTTCATTGTTTCATATATCAATCAATATTACTTAACGTTGCTAACAAACTTACATAGTTATAAAATAGCTTTCTTAGAATCAGCTAACCAAAGAAAGTGAGGTATAGACAATGGAGTTTTTCCACTGAAGCAAAAGTTTCCCTAAGTGTAAATATTTGGAAGGATACATAAGAAATACCTTTGCCCTACCAAAGGTTGGGAAGTGATTCATGTTTTCTTTGAGACAGTTGTGTAAAATAGAGCTCTTTTACAAAAATGTATTTATGTAACATTTGTCCTAAAAAAAGGGAAATATTTAAAAGTTGACTTGAATGCTGTATAATTTAAAGAATAAATTCAGAGCTCTGTAGTCAGTGACTGGGTTTGAATCCCAGAGTCATCACTTATAGCTTTTTGATATTGAACAAGGCACTTAGCCTCTCTATGTCAATTTCTTAAGCTACAAAAAGAAATAATATTAATGCCACCCTTCATGGGATTATTGTGATGGTTAAATGAGAAAAAATATATAAGGTGCTTAGCACTATTAAACATCAATACTATTATCTGTTGTTGTTATTATTATCATTATTATTATTATTAATTGCTATAAAACTGTAGTAATGTGGAAGAGCAAGACCTGAAGAAGGATACTATGAGACCAAAAACTATTAGAATCACTGAGTACCATCTTCAGAAGGGCCTTGATTTCAGATGATGTGAAGTTCAAATATATACTAGTAAATTTGGGGAAAGTTCTGACTGGGACAGTTTGAAGTAGCCTGTACTAGCCAACTCATAGAATCACAGAAATTGAAAGCTGGAAGTAATCTTAGTCCTTTTTTTTTTTTTTTTTTTTTGCAGGCCAGGAAACAATTATGGACACGTTACCTGCTTTGATGTACATAAAAATGTAAAGGATGGTAATGGGAAGACCCGAAGAAATGAACAAGATCAGAATATCCTACCCCAAAATATGCCAAAATATGTATTATTTCAAACTGAAGGAAATTGAGAATCAACAGATGCAGTAAAGTCTTCTTGGAGATTCCCGTATCTGACTACAAGCAGAAACTTCTGAAAAATGATGACAGCCATAAATCCCCTTTCCAAGGAAGTTCTAAGGCTATGAAGATAGAAAGTTGGCACACAAACAAATCTTATTAAAATAATCCTTATCTTCCATTAGTTTCCTCACATATTTACCTTCTCTAAAAGCCTCCTTTCCTTTATCTAGTACTTTCTACAATTTATTGACCTTTGTTAAAATGGTGTATAAGCTCTCCAGCCTAACTGCCTTTTCAGGCTCTCACTTCTTTTCTGTGAACTCCCATGCATGTAAAATTGAAAATATTAACATCAATAAGAATTTGTATGCTTTTCCTTCTGTTTTCTGTCTTTGCCAATTTAATTTGCAGGCGGTAGCTGTAGAACTTAAAGGGCAGAGAAAAGCTTTTCTCCTTCCACAGAAATAACTGTCAGGAAGACGAGATGCCACAATAATCTTAAAGACCCAGGAATGGGACAACTGTCTATCTGTGAAAAAAACCCTGAACAGTCAAGTTTCCTGTTCACCTCTCAACTACCCCACCCAATACTTCACTCTGATAATCCATTTCCTATCTCTCTTCTCTTCTCCTTTTTCTGTTCTCTTTGGTCTCACATTGGAACAGACTGAAAATCAACCAAAGTTTAATGACTTTCTAGCAGAGACACTATGTTTTTATGAACATTTACTTTTTGTCTTCTGATATGTAACACAAATAGAATCCTTCCTTTAAAATCAAGCCACAAAATAAAACAATAACAGGCTTTCACCAATGTTATACATATTTGTATATATGTATATACATATACATAATCTTTTTCTCTACTGACTTAGGTCTTATAGCCAGGGGCCTGCAAATTAACCGACAATAGATTAACAGAAGAAAACACATTTTATTCCTATAGGTGTAGGAGAATTCAGATGAAGAAGCTCCCTGGATAGCTAGAGAGAAGGATTTATAGACCAGTTTAATAGGGGAATGGGAGAAGAGAGTTTCAAAGAGCAAATGGGCTTTAATGGAAACAAATGGAAGTTTGTGATAATGATTGTTTATGTAATTTCTCATACCTCTGTGAGCAGTCAGTCTTCTTCCTGGAAGTGAGGCTTTCCTGAAGAGGGAATTTATGGCAGGTTCACTCTCTGCCTATTAGTCAGATAAGGGAAGCTCTGAAAAGGCTTCTTTCTCATCTGGTATATCTCAAATGTCTTCAGTTAAATCTTCATACAACTCTGGGGATCTGAGCGGGTCTCCACAGAGAACTGTCTGATGTAAAGGTAAAGAAAGGCACTTCAAAGGAAATAGTAGAAATTTAACAAATACACATTTTTGTTATATGTATATAACAAATTTATAAACATATAAAATTTCAGGTGATAATATTAAAGCTTATTTTTAAAAAATAATAAATAATATGAAAAATATAGTGATAATTATACTAGAAGTATCTATGAAAAAGGCTGCTGAACTCTGAATATAAAAGTCTGGCTCATGTTATGGAGGGAAAGATAGGATGAAATAGGCAGAGAGGGAAAGGTTAAGACCTGAGGTGCCTGGGTGGGGGAAAAACACATATTTTAGAACAATGCTGGGAGCGGCTGACCACAGTAACCCCCTCAGGCATAAGGTTCCTCTTAAGAATGTAACTTACACCACCTACTCCCACTCAGGCTTCCCTCAGGAATTTGACAAACAAAATACCTAACTAAAATAAGTAAACCATAAAACTTATGTTCTACAGGGGACAGTATGACCATAGTCTGACTTCTCACATAATGGAATTGAGCCAATCAGGAATGGACAACCCAGGACCTAGAGTTATCCAGTCAGTAAAGATAGAATCTGAGAAGTGTAAGAGTTACCTTAGGAGGGCAACTACGCGGCCATTTTACTGTGGTTCAGAGAATAGTTCCAGGCACTGACCAGACACCAACGACCCCCACTCTCAGATCTGTTACGTCTCACACCATTTGAAATGTAGCCTACCGTGGAATTCCAGTATTCCCTCACCCTGCCAAAAGGAAACAACCAATTCCACCCTGCCATGGTCCAAAAATGCTCTTACTTGGCTATCTGCCCACCTGAGATCAAACCCGGAACTCTTGCACCCATAAAACACCCTGCCCTCTCGTACCAGGCGCGACTTCCCTGACTCCCCACTCCAGAGTCACGGAACCTTGCTGGGGACTGCAGAATCCAATAAAGGCTTTCTTTGCTCCTTATCTTGGTCTCTTTCCTCTCGCCTCTGCCTCCATCTATTAAATCTTACAAGAAGGATCAAGGGAGATGGGTAGTGGGCCAACTAAAACCCTAGAAAACAAAGTCCCTTGCCTATAGTTGGAAGGATTCACTTTCGAATGCCCCTTTGCTATAAACAGAGCTTTCATACTATTCTTACTTTCTGATCTTATACTGTAATAAACTTTTGCCCGCTGCTCATTTTATTGTTGTTATGCCCAGATTTTAATATTGCCCCCAAAAACCAGAGACCGCCAGGGAGGCCGAAGCACGCATGCAAAGGCAAAGGGCTTTATTATGGGTTTAGGCTCGCCGGGGCCTAAACTCGGGCTCACAGACTTTACCGGCGTGATGGATCCATGCTGAGAGCAAGCCCCTAACAAACGTGGGGTAGGACCTTTTATGAGTTTGGGAAGGGGGAGTTACAGGAAATTGTGACATAGGTACAGTGATCCAATTATTATTACACAATATTATTGACAGCAGGTTTATCCAATTACAACATTTAGAGTGTTAACCAATCACAGAGTAGACCCAGGACCCAGGACCCTCACGTAGGGTGCAACTAGCCTTAGGCAGTAACTGATTACCTATAGCTTCTATTTCTAGGCCTGCCCTTAGCAATGTTAAGGGAATTACAAGGGTGGTCTCTTTTGCCTCGGGCAATGTGTAACTGCCTAATAGTTCTGGAGAGACTGACCTTTAGACCTATTTTAGAGGGGAAACTTAAAGCCTGTCATGGCGTCTGCTAGGTGTAGACTCGTGTTCTTACACTGTGTCTACCCCTTTATTCTTTGAAGCAGCGAGACAATGAATCCTGGGCATTGAGATAAAGAATCCTGAAACAGTGTGTTTAAAGAGCACAGAGCACACGTAATAATGACTTCCATACAGCCGAATTTCCTATTCTACAGTGTGTAGTAAGTAGATAATTCAATAGGGAACAAAACATTTAATATCATTCAACTTTGTCACTGTGATCCCTAGAATAAGGGGAAAAGGAGCACCTTGATATCCTGGGGATATGTTAAAAGTGCCAATGTTTTATGATTGTTGATTATTTCATTTTTCCTCCATTGTGGCCACCCTAATATTTAGAGCTAACTTTCCACTCCTCAATTTTGTGAATTTGTTCTATATCTCAGTAACATGACATTTTCCAGTCTTAGGTACTGGGACAATTTGATTATTCAGTGGTGTATAGTTGAACACCACCAACCTACTTTCACAATATGTTTTTATTTGGCAATCAGCTGTCCTGAAACCCAGTGATTTAGGTTAAGCTTGTGGTTTCATCAAGGAATATCTTCTTTCCTGACTTCCCCTGGACTCTCAAAGGTCCAGTGACTTTATGAGGGTTCTTTTTGGTAGATCCAAATCTATGTATTCTACTCAAGAAATATGAGTTAAGCATTTATTATTTGCTAAGTCAGGTCCAGACATCTGAAACATGAAAAAGAATATAACACATATGGGTTTTCATGAATCTCAGCCTAGTACCAAAGAAAAACATACAAACAAAATCTTGAAATATAATGCAATACATGTTATAATAAAAGTGAATATAACAGAAACTTCCCTAAATGACTTCTTAACCTACTCAATGAATTAACCAATGCTCATGGTTCCTTTAGCAAGACTTAAAACAGGATTTCCACTACCTCTATTTTTACCTCCATCTGTACTTTCTAATTCATTAAGTTTTTCTTCCAGATTATCTCTTAACTCAAGAAAAAAAAAAAAACAATAAAAAAACCTACGCCCTTAAGCAATAACAATGGCCCTGGGCCAGCAAGACCTCTGTGGTTGACCCCAAGACAACAATCAACCTGACCTTAATGCCTCCCTGCAGGTACCTACGTACCTTTGTTTCACATTTTTCTTATATAAACCTAGAAGTAATTTCAGCATTTTGGAGACAGTCTTTGAGATGTTAGTCCACTGTCTTCCTGGTTTTGGCTTCAACTGAAATAAATTTCTTGTGTTACTGATGTTCTTTGAAGTGCTGGGATTTGGAGCTGATGGCTAAGAAAGAATTTGTGTTTTCGGCACAAAAATGTAGTTTTACTAAAGCATGGGGACAGGACCCAGGGGCAGGGAGAGCTGCACTGCAGTTGTGATGATAGATTGATTATATACTTGGGAGTCAGGGGAGGTAAAGACAAGTGAAGTTTCCAAAAGGACTTTCATATGCTAAAGAAGACTCCTAAGATCCTAGAGGCCAAGCTATTGTCAAGCTAAGGTTGTTTTTCCCTCAAGCATATAGAACTAACAATAAGTCGGTTGGGAGTTCCTGGAAGAATGTCATACTCTGCCTATCTCAAGGATCTGTCAATGAATGGGTTATATCGAGATTTAATATTATCTACAGTTTCTTCTGCCTTTGTTTCCCATATCATTATCACCATACTCTCTCTGTCTTTGGATTTTGTCAGTGTTGAGTGATTGAACCTGTTCTGTTTGGGACCCCTGGGGTCAGGTGCTTTTGTACCCTTGCACTCCAATTAAGAAATATGGCTGATAGTCATAGCAATTTGAACACTTCCACCAGTGGGCTCATGTCTACAAACACAATTACTTCTTCTTTTAAACAGTCATATTGAATTCTTACTAATAATTAGACATTCAAGAACAAAAAAAGGAAACTTGCTCAACTTCTATTTATTACAGAGATATAGTAATTAAAACAATGTATTGTGTGGGGGGGATAATTTAGATGTATGAAAGTGAAGCATGGTAAATCAGTTTGAAAAAGAGGGACTATCCAATTAATTGAGGTGGATAAATAATTATCCATATGCAAAAATGTACTTGGATTCCCTAATTCACACCATGATAAGAATCAACCACAAAAAAATTAAGGGTTTAAAAATCAAAAGTAAAATTGTAAAACTTTTGGTAGCAAATATGGATAAATATTTTTCTGGCTTTGGCCTAAAGAAGTTCTTAAGACACAAAAAATATTAAACCTAGATGGTATGAAAAGTCTGCCCATATAAAATTCAGAATATGGGGCCGCCTGGGTGGCTCAGTTGGTTAAGAGTCTGACTCTTGGTTTTGGTTCAGGTAATAATCTCAGTTTCGTGAGTTTGACTCTTGCATCTGGTTCTGTACGGGCAGCATAAAGCCTGTTTGAGATTCCTTCTCTCTCCGTCTCTCTCTTTGCCCTTCCTCTGGTCATAGTTTCTCTGTCTCTCTCGAAATAAATAAGCAAACTTAAAATTTTTTTAAAATTCAGAATGTGTATTCATAAAAAATACCTTAAAGAAAATGCAAAGTCAAGACATAAGATACATTCAACATACAAAAGTGATCAAAGGATTAGTATCAAGACTATAAAAAGAACAACAACTATAAATGAATGAGAGAAGGACCAACCCACTGGAAATAAATTGGACAAAGATCAAAACAAGTATACACCCAAAGAAATACTAGTTCAATAAAAATGAAGAGGTATTCAACTTCAACAGTAGTCAGGACCACAATCAAGACCATAATGACATGCCATTTTCTACCAATCTGATTGGCAAATACAATGTCAAGTATTGAATATTAGAGAGAATGTAAGTCAATAGATGTATTAAACATAGATAGAAAGGATATAAATTGATTTAGGTATTTTTGAGAGAAGTAACTCTACTCCTAGCTATATACCAAAGAGAAACTCTACTTTATATACACCAGGACCCAAGTAGAGGAATGCTTGCTATATTATTGCTTATCATAGTAAAGACAAACACACAAAGCACCAAAATGTTCTTCACCAAGATAATGAATAGATAGAAAATATTATATAGTGGTGAAATGAATAAATAAAATTGTACACATTGGGGCACCTGGATGGTTTAATCTCTTGATCTCTTAGGGCATCATCTCATGGTTGATGAGTTTGAGCCCCACATTGAACTGATGATGGCCTGGGACCTGTTTGGGATTCTGTCTCTCCTTCTCTGTACCCCCAGAGTGTGCATATGCAGCCACTCTCTCTCTCTCTCTCAAAATAAATAAACTTAAAAAAAATTTAAAAACATAAAAATATCAAAAGTAATAAAAAAATTTTAAAGTTGCACACATTAATATGGAAGAATCCTAGTAATTTTCCAACTGAGTGAAAAAGCTAAGACTGAAAATATTACATACAACATGATATACATTTGATAAAATTCAGAAATTATTAAAGTTAAACAATATATTTTGGGGTCTCTCTCTCTCTTTATATATTTATACACACACACACATATATAAACAACTTTCAATGATAAAGAGATACAATCAGACAAAGAGAATGTGAGACACTTGATAAGAAAGTATGGTCTATTAAAGGATTAAACTAAATACTATAGGGAGTAGGAAGTCATTAAAAGATAAGTAGAGGATAAACACCTTCAAATTTCCATTTAAAAAAAAAAAGGCCAATCTGGTAAATGTATGGAAGATCATTTACAAGTATATACAGACAAAAACCTCCCTGGTTAAAGTACGGGCATACCTCAGAAATATTGTGGAGTTAGTTTTAGACTATCATAATAAAGTGAGTCAAATGAATTTTTTGGCTTCTTAGTACATATAAAGTTATATTTACTTTATGCTACAGTCCATTAGATGTGTAATAGCATTATGTCTAAAAACATGTACATACCATCAATAAATACTTCATTGCTAAAAAATGCTAACCAGTACTGAGATTTCAGTTAATCATAATCACTTATCACAGATCACCACAACAAGTATAGTAACAATAAAAAAGTTTGAAACATTGTGAAAATTACCAAAATGTGACACAGAGACATAACATGAGCAAATGCTATTGGAACAATGGCACCAATAGACTTACTTGCCTCAGAGTTGGTGTAAAACTTCCATGTGTAAAAAATGCAGTATCTGCAAGGCACAGTAATGCAAAGCACAATAAAATGAGGTATGCCTGAATTAAACACAGCTAAACAAAGTATACAAACATACATGTGCCCAACATTATTAAACATGTGACTGTAATTGTAAAATATTGGAAATGACCTAAATGCCCGCACATAGGAGTATGGTTGAATCAATCATGCCACATCCACCAGATTGAGGCCAGTGCAACTGTACAAAAGAATGAGGAAGATCTCTATAAACCAGTAGGAAGAAATTTCCAAAACATGTAGTTAAGTGACAAAAAGTCCAAAAGAATATCTATAATATGCTCCCCTTAAAGCGAGAAAGAAGGGTATGTAAAAAACACACACATACGAGGAGGATAAACAAGAATCTAGACACACTGGTTTTAGGGGATGAGCACGGAGAGGAAGAAATAAATGAGGAGAATGAGACCACGTTATCACTGATCGAGAGGAAGTAAGAAAGCTGGGAGCATGACACTGGAGCCAGATGCCTAGTCTTGGGCTCCAGCACTTACAACAGCAATGCATCGGTCTGGAGCAGTGCATGACACAAAGCAAATGCTCAACTAATGCTACTTCTTGCCAAATGTATCCCTAAATATTTTACAGTCTTTATCAACTACTGGGACTAGACTATTTTCCCATTTTAATTTCTAGATGTTTATTTCTGGAATTGTGAAAACACTGATTTTTGTAACCCTTGTATATTTATCCTGAATCCAACTATCATATTAATACTTTCATTGATACCAGTTGGTTTCTTTGTTTCTTTTTTTTGTTTCTTACTAGAATCTTTGGGATTTCCAGGCATAAATCTTATAATTAGCCCAAATGGATAGTTTTATCTTTTCTTTTCCAGCATATATACCAGTTTCTTCACTTTTAAAAAACTTAACTGAATTTATTAGAAGATTTAAGATAATAAAAATTACAGTGTAGATGGTATCCCTATCTAGTTCCAAATTTCAATATTTCACCACTTAAAATGGGAAAAAGATGGAAATAATTTAAAGAAAAGCAATCAGTTCTATTATATTATAATTTTAAAACTCTGCTCACCAAAATACTCCATAAAGAAAATGAAAAATCAATGTAGAAACTGGAAGAAGATACTTGGCACACATATGTAATCCCAACAATGGATCAGGAGGATTAGAATCAAGAAAATGTAATTAAGTAAAAAATATCAAACAACTAGTGAGAAAAATGGAGGGAAAGTGTTGGGGGAGGTTTTGACTTTGAAGGACAATAGATCATGCAGAAGTGTCTAGGAAAGCCAACGAAAGATAAGGGCTATCTTATTTTAGTAAGGGGTTCTTTATGTAACTTCATCTTGGTGCTGGCTCTTATCTCCATCAACAAGAGTTCTTTTTCTCTTCCTGGTACAGGAGAAGGGGGGGACACTTTCATAATGGGAAATTTATGCCATGCTATTAGGCAATAAAGGGGAGAGCAGAGAACTATTTCTACATCTGTTTGTTTTCAGTTGCCTTTAGCTCAAAATATTTCTTATGCCAAAGTGACATATTTTGGGGTGGCATATCCTGAACATCTTTGAAGACATATAGATATGTCACAAACTAACAGCCAATTAGAAAATGAAAAGAAGCACAATCTCACTAGTAATCTGAGCAAGGTAAATTAAAACCATAATGTAACATAATTTTGTACCCACCATATTGAAAAAAAAAGTAGCAGTGCCAAGGACGTAGAGCAATAAGCAATATGATACACTGCTGATGGGAATCTGAATTGGTGTATTCACTTTGGAAATCAATCTGGCACTATCTGGAAAAGCTGTAATGGATGTGCCCTATGACTCAGCAATTCTACTTCCTGGCCATGTTCCCTGGAGAAACTCTTGCATGTGGGCACAAAAAGGCTACAAGAACGTTCATAGCAAGATTGCATATAATAGCAAAACATTGGAAACTGCCCATGTGTCCTCAAATAGAATGAAAAATAAAAGTACAGTATGATGATATAATAAAATACTGACATTATTGAAAATAAACTAGGGGCGTCTGGGTGGCTCAGTCGATTAGGTGGCCGGCTTCAGCTCAGGTCATGATCTCACGGTTCTTGGGTTCGAGCCTCACGTTGGACTCTGTGCTGACAGCTCAGAGCCTGGAGCCTGCTTCTGATTCTGTGTCTCCCTCTACCTCTGACCCTCCCCTGCTCGCACTGTCTCTGTCTCTCAAAAATAAATAAAAACCATAAAAAAATTTAAAAAAAAGAAACTACAGCTATATGAGTTAAAACTCTCTCTACATTTCATAGACATAATGTTAAGCAAGCTGCCTATATATATATATATATATATATATATATCACTTAAGTGATTCCACTTAAGTTAAAATGTAAAAGTATATGTTTTAAGGATACATGCATATTTGGTTAACTATGAAGAAAATCAAGAGAATGAGGAAAACTATAATCAGGCAAAATGCAATGGGATCCAGAAGGAGCCTATTCTGTATTTCTTAAAACTGAGTATTTTTAAAAGTGGATGGTGGGTGCATTGGTGTTCATTTAACTGTTCATTCTCTATAACACGGCCTGTAAACTCAGCTGCACACTGGGATCACCAATGGAGCATTTAAGACATTGATACCTAGTTCCTATCTCAGAGAATCTCATTTAAATAGTATGGGATCTGGTATATATTATCCTAGTGGAACTTACATTTTTCTTAAAATGTGTTACTGAAGATAATTGGCCTCATTCTTGATTTTTAAAAATTTTATTTCTTAGTAATTTTAGATACCATAAAGCTAAAATAGCACAGAGTTCCCATACATTTTTTACCCAGTTTCCTCCAACTGTTAACACCTTATGTAACTATAGTACAATAATCAAATCCAGGAAATCAATATTGATAAAATACTATGAACTATTCTATAACTCTTATTCAAATATTGCTAGTTTACCCTCTAATGTCCTCTCTATGGTCCAGGATTTAATCCAGGAGCTCACATTTTGTTTAGCTATCACATCTTCCTAGCCTATTCTAATTTGTAACAGTTCCTCAGGCTGTCTTGTCTTTCATTACTTTAAGCCTTCTGAGGACTGCTGATTGGTTATTTTGTAAACTCAATTTGATGTGTCTAATACCTTCCATAAGTAGATTCAGGTGATATATTTTTGACAAGAATACCACAAAAGTTATGTTATGTCCTTCTTGGTGCATTACATAAGGGACTACATAATGTCAGTATCTCTCATTACTGATGATGTTAACTCAGCTCACTTGACTAATGTGATGTCTACCAACTCATCATGTTTTCAAGTCTCTCTTTTTTCACTCTCAAAAACTCATATATTAGGAAGGATGCTTGACTGTTGCTCTAATGCACCGATAAAGAAGTGCTGGACCAAAATACATAGCCATACAGACATGCATATGTGAGCATATGTGTGTGCAGGCAACACACACACACAAACACACACACACACACACACACACACACGATAAAGAAAAGATATATAAACCCCATTGCATTGTCAGCTATTATCACAAAAATGCACCTAACACTCCTCCCTAAAATTCAGGTATTTATAAGAAGTTCATGAGTCTCTTCATGGACTGGAGCAACTTTGCTTTAAGCTGTAGGTTAACTGGTCTTGGCTCTGTGCTTCTCCTTGGGTTCGGGTCTGTTTTACATGTTTTCTCAGTCTCTTTGGACCAGCAGCTACCTGGGTATATGTTCTTCTTATAAAGAGATCACAAAAGCATATAGGGATAGTGTTATCTCTTGGAGAAACTCATTTTATTAGTCAAAGTAACTTACAGGTAATATAATCCATCTCTAGTGGGAAGAATTGTAGTCACATGGCAAAGAATGCAAAGGTAAAACTCACATACACGAGGGTGACCAAAAAACTAAGAATAATGATCCCATCTACCTTGCTAACTTTATGATTTGTTTTTAAGTGACATGATGCTCAACATACAATATTAGTGTGAAATAATTAGAGAAGATACATGTTAAATGCTTCTTCTGGATTAAATTATTACTATAGTTATTAGTATTAAATAAGTGATGATAAAAAATAAATACATTGTGTATTTAAAAAATAAAACATATGAAAAAATTTTTTCAGTCAATTGAAACATAATTAAAGATGGAACTAAGGGGCTATGACTGACTGAAAGATTACCAAAATAACACACAAATAATTAAATAGTGTTTGCATAATTCAGCCATCTCTTCCCTTCTCTCTATTGAACCAAGATACTTAATTTTAACTTGTGGGTGTTCTTACTTCTTCTTATTTGTGCCTAAAATGGTGTTGAAAAATAACTTCCTCAGCTACTTCTAACCTGTTCCAAAGAACATAACTCTGGACATAGTGTAGGGACTGATTTTTTAAAATAAAAATGTGTATAACAACGCATCCAATGTTATCTAAATAAAATGGGATTTTGATATACACTATAGTCATCAAAAGAAAGGAAGAAGGAAGAGGAGGAGAAGGAGGAGGAGGAGGAAGAAAAGATCTTCTTTAATAGGCAGACATTTTATATCATTTTTCTTTCTTCTTTGAACACATAATTCCTTTCTTTACCCCAAAAAATTTTATTCTAATGTAATCCATGTTTAAAAGTAATTTATTTATCATCCTATCATATTTATCTGAGCAAAAATATGTATATAAATTGAAATTATTTTAACTTTTTATTTCCTATGATCTTAAAGTTCTAAGTGTTAAGGGTTCTGGATAAATTATTACTACAGTTATGAGAAGTAAATAATTGATCCTAAAAATACATATATTATGCTTTTTAAGAAATAATTATTAAACATTGTATAAAAAAAAATTGTCAGTAAATTGAAACTTTTTCCAGGCCCAGGGACTCCTGGGGAAACTGACCCTGAATTCACCTTCTTGCAACATTAATTCCGGGAATGTTAAGATAAATATAGAATGGGGTACAGACTGCTTTTTCCACATGAAATGTATCTGTGTGTCCAGATTATTTGTTGTATAACCTATCATTGATACGATTCAGCTGCCCTGAAGAATGTTAGTAAATTACACATACCCTGAGGAACAATATGACAAATAGGGTATAAAAAGTCAAGGACCAGACAGTGAAATACCTTCCCCAGACCAAAGTTGTCCACCCAACTTTACCTTCATCCCATACAATTTAGTATGACCCATGAAACAGGAGGTCTTGGAAGCTGTGTCTGGAATATTGCAAGACCTTTGCTAAAAATGGTCTTGCTTGCCTGCTGAAGTGTCTGTCCTATTTCTTTTGAGTAAGATAAATAAACTGACATTGGAAACACATTATGTTTGTCAATCTTTCCATTAGTCCATATTTGTATCTGAAGTGACAAGTGATGTGAGGATCCCTAACTCCATATGGCAAAACTTCTATATAGTAAGAAATTAGACAGGGAATGAATAATTTTGGTTATGTCAAACTAAAATGCTTCTATATAGCAAAAGAAACAATCAACAAAATGTAACCGAATGGGAGAAATATCTGCAAACCATATTGCTGGAGTCAGGCTCCAGCAGATCCAGGGCTCCTTGAAGGATGGATGGTGTCTGAAAGAGAGTGAGAGAGCCTCGAGTTTCTTTCTGCTCACCAGGCAGGCATCTCTGCACTGACCTGAGACTCAGCTTTATTTATGGAAACAATGTATGGGGTACAAAACAGAAGTGGCATTTGCCTTAGACAATGATTTCTGATGACAAATTATTTGGTATGTAAAAATTTCCTAGAACATAGATTGGTAGAAGACTCATGCATAATCTTTATCAATAGTAATTGATGTAGATGACTAGATGCTTATCACATGGGGAAGGAAGGGATCTTTAGCATTCAAATACAAGGCAATGTTTTTAGTATAGTAAAGGCAAGAGTTAGTCCTTTGTGAGCAAGGGTCAATAGCCTGTTTTCTTGAGAAGAAGTAAAACAGGATTCTCAGGAAATGTAATATTTGCTCCCATAAACACCAAAGAAGAAATTCCTATAATTTCCTTCACAAGGTACAGTCCAGAAATGGCTTCCAGCAACATATATCTGATAATGGGTAAATATGCAAAATTTAAAGAAATTCCTATAGCTTGATAGTAAAAACAACCCAATTTTTAAAAATAGGGAAAGGAATTGAATAGATTTTCTCTAAAGAAGACATACAAATAGCCAACAAATATATGAAAAGCTGTACACATCACTAATTACCAGAAAATGCAAATTAAAACCACAGTGAGCTATCATCTCACAACTCTTAAGATGGCTTTATTAAAAAAAAAAAAAGTAACATTGGAGAGGATATACAGAAGTTGGAATCCTAGAGCACTACTGGTGGGACTATAAATTGGTAAGGTCATTATGGGAAACAGGGAGTGTCTTCAAAAAATTAATACCACATGGTCTAGCAATCACACTCCTGGGTATACATCCAAAGGATTGGAATCAGGATCTCCAAAGAAATGTCTGCACTGCCATGTTCATTGCAGCATTACTCACAACATCAAAGACATGGAAGCAACCTAAATATTCATTAACTGATGAACAGATAAAGAAAATATGGTATATACATGCAATGGAAGATTAATCAGCTTTAAAAATGAAGGAAATCCCTCCATTTGTGACAACACGGTTGAACCTGGAAGACATTATGCTCAATGAAATAAGTCAGACACAGAAAGACAAATACTATATGATTTACTTACATGAGGAATGTAAAATAGACAAGCTCATGGAAGCAGAGAGTGGAATGGTGGTTAACAGGGGTAGGGAGAAGGGGAACAGGGAAGTATTAGTTAAAGGGTAATAAAAAGAGGGGCACCTGGATGTCTCAGTCGGTTAAGCTTCCGACTTCGGCTCAGGTCAGATCTCACGTTTGTGGGTTCCAGCCCCGCATCAGGCTCTGTGCTGACAGCTAGCTCAGAGCCTGGAGCCTGCTTCCGGTTCTGTGTCTCCTTCTCTCTCTGCTCCTCCCCCTCTCATGCTTTGTCTCTCTTTGTATCAAAAATAAATAAAACATTTTTTAAAAGGGTAATAAAAAGAAAAAAGGAAATTTTTGATGCCAGAAAATTGCTGACGCATCATCTTGTTTGATATGGGTACCATTTTATAATTCTGTCCAAGAACAGATCTGATCAGTGGACTTGTAAAAACATTGACTCGAGTCACTAAGAACTGAAGAAATGCCACCTGCTAGTGTTGACGAAGAGAAGCAGCTGAGGAGAGGAACGCTAAAAATATCATCCCATAGTTGCTGCTTACAGCACTGTTGGATATGAAATCACTGACAGAAGGAAAAAGAAGTGCCAAGAACTCAAAGACCACTATTTGAAACAAAGGTGACTGTTATAGCCTCCTTAATGTCCTGTTGGGGGCATAAAAGGACACTGTACTTATTTGTCTTGTCACCCCCCTGAGATCCCTCACTCATCAAACTAACCAAGGTCCCACTGGAGGTGTGCAATTCACTACAGAAGCTCAGAATCGCACTATGAAGATATTGGGCTATTTTGTTCGGAAAACAAAAACAAAAACAAAATAGCAGCTGCTATCTTGGATCCTTAGATAAAACTATCAGGATCTCAACAATTTGAATGAGGATATTGCCGATTGGAGTAGTTTGCATGGAATAAGCTTTTATGATATGGAAACAAATTGAATCCAGAAAGTGTTTGTATCAGTCCTGAACCTATTAGCTGAGTAAAGTAAAATTTTATAGGGAATATATTAGTGAGATGGATGTTCTTTTGTTTTGTTTTGTTTTATTTTTAGTTCATGTATCCATGGATGATTGTGACCTAGTAAGAAAATGGTTTAGAGTTCAGCATCAATTCTGTGTGAACCTTTGGCAATGTTGAACTTTACCTGAGTCTTGTCCTAGAAAACAGCTATAGTTTAAAAATCCCCCCACTCTTTTGAGTTTGAAGCAGTGGCATACTGCCAAAAACCAACCTGTCCCTTATGACTTAGATAAGACTCATTGATGAACCTGTCTACCTATGGCAAAACCAGGCATTGGTCCAAATTCCCATTCTCTGTCTCATAAGTGATTAACTGAGCTGTTTGCACTGACCAATCTGAACAAAATGCCACTAATCTGATTTGACCAAACTTTCATTAGGCTTCTCTCCTTCCCTCAGGTCCCTGAACGTTAGCCTACCCTTCAGCTTAAATGAGCGCTGCAATGTGGAACACCCTCTTTAATGGCCCTCACATGCTGGGAGCCGCACCGGCCTTGCTGGATGACAAGGTCACAGTAAGGAAATGGTAGACGTAGCACGGCTCCTGCCACAGGGACAGAAGCTGGCATCTCCTTCTGTAAACTCAT
>NC_043709.1:75624315-75649386 GCF_006229205.1 Suricata suricatta
TGTGTTTGCTATCTGCTTCTCACTGAAAACATCCTGCTATCTTCTTAGTTGTAAGATTTACTACAGGTTCAAACAAATGTGTATGTTATCTGCTTTTCACGGAGACTATCCTGTTATCCTATGATGTGTAAGTTACCTCATTGTAATTAGAATAGTTCTGAAGAAATGCCTCTGTAAAACCTGTTTCTGCACCCTTTTCAAAGCATCTTTATCACTGAGAATTATTTGTAAAAGTTCTACCTTTTGATGTCATATGTCTTTAAATAAAGGTCCAAGACCTGGCTAGGGAGGAGTTAGATGGAGATATAAGAAGATAGAGGACACAGGAGATACAGGAGATGGAATATGAATGTTGGGCTGCGCCAATTAAGAAGCTGCGCTGCGTGAGTGTCTCTTCCTTGCCTCTCGTCCACCGCTACCCCTTCAGGGAGCCCTGGACCCGCCGGAGCGGGCCTCCGGCACTCACAGAAGTGGCTGACCACATAGAAAAACTGTCCAATCATGCCAACTGCTCAGAGTGCCTCTGCCAATCCCATTTCCCAACACCCTGTTCCTTCTGACCTTGTTTACTACAACTGTTCTCTCTTTTGCAGTATCTTCCTCCCCCTATCACAATGGTCTTTTTGAGGGGGGAAATCTCATTTACGGTCTGAATTTGTTTTTATTTGATACCGTATAGCATAAAAAATTAGATGATAATGGAAGAGCTTTTATTATAGTGATATTATTCAATTATATGAACTTTTTCTCAGATATATGCCCCAAGTTACATAGTTATCAATCAACTATTCATTTTTAATGTAATTTTGGCTGTCATCTTCTTTAGAACTTCTTTCAATTTTGCTGAGAGCAAAGAACTGAGAAACATTTGACTTGCAAAGGATGTGTTACTATATCATTTGAGACACTCACTTCTTCAGTAGCTGACAGTGTGTTTCAAAGTGTATCCATCCTGGAGCCCTGGAGACTTCCTCTCTTCCAAGCAATTCACCATAGTAAGTTCATATAAGGAGTGGATGCAAAAGGGGAGCTGGAAAGGAAGGACCTGTATGAAATGTGAAAAACAGCATGCTGTCTTGACTATACAGCTGAATTCTTAGGCAGATCTGGTTTAAGAAAACGCATATAGAAAAGTTGGAGATCTGGAAAGTCATTTTCTTTTTTTATATAATTTTTTAATGTTTATTTTTGAGAGAAAGAGACAGAGCTTGAGTGGGAGAGGGGAAGAGAGAGAGGGAGACACAGAACTGGAAGCAGGCTCCAGGCCCTCAGCTGTCAGCATAGAACCCAACACGGGCCTCAAATTCATGAGAGGTGAGATCATGACCTGAGCCAAAGTTGGATGCTTAACCAACTGAGCCACCCAGGTGCCCCTGGAAACTTATTTTCTTAAAACTAATTGCTTCCATTCTCTATCTTCACCCATTCTCAAAGCACCCATTTTGCTATTGCCACCTGCTTGTGCTGACAGAGCTTCTTGCTTCAGATTGAACAATAACATGAATCAAGAAAAGGTGGCCAGACTTCAAGGTCAGACCTGGAATGGAGACAGGGCTACACCTTATACTGCAGAAAGGTGATGTATAGAATAATAATAGCTGAGGACAAAAAGTCTCAGAAGTTTCTTTTTAAAAAAATAGTGGTAAATAATATTACTGGGATAGAAGAGATAATCCTAATTAAAGATGAAGGGGGAATACCATAACCCAGCCTTTCCTCCAAAATCTTCATATAATTACTTATCATGCAAAGGCCAAACCAGTTTCAGAAATGCTCTTTAGAATATGAAGCCATTCATTTCCCTTGCCTTTGGGGATGTGTCAAGAAGGAAATTGCTGCAGTTCAGGTCAAGGAGGATGTTTCCTACTTTCTCCTCGAGGGTTTTGATGGACAGAATGGGAAAAGATAGTTGCAAATGACATATCAGATAAAGGAAAGGAACTCACCAAACTCCACACCCACAAAACAAATAACTCAGTGAAGAAATGGTCAGAAGACATAAACAGACACTTCTCCAAAGAGGACATCCAGATGGACTACAGGCACATGAAACAATGCTCAACATCACTCATCAGCAGGGAAACACAAATCAAAACCACACTGAGATAGCACCTCACGCCATTCAGTGTGGCTAAAATGAACAAATCAAGAGACTATAGATGATGGTGAGGGTGTGGAGAGACGGGCACCCTCCTACACTGTTGGTGGCAATGTAAACTGGTGCAGCCACTCTGGAAAACAGTGTGGAGGTTCCTCAAAAAACTATCCATAGAACTCCCCTATGACCCAGCAATAGCACTGCTAGGGATTTACCCAAGGGATACAGAAGTGCTGATGCATAGGGGCACATGTACCCCAATGTTCATAGCAGCCCTGTCAACAATAGACAAATCATGGAAAGAGCCTAAATGTCCATCACCTGATGAGTGGATCAAGAAGATGTGGTTTATATATACAATGGAGTACTACATGGCAATGAGAAAGAATGAAATCTGGCCATTTGTAGGAAAGTGGATGGTCCTCGAGGGTGTCATGCTAAGTGAAATAAGTCAGGCAGAGAAGGACAGATACCATATGTTTGCACTCATAGGTCTAACAGGAAAACAGGAGAAACCTAATGGAGGACCAGGGGGAGGGGAAGAGGGAAAGAGAGTTGGGGAGAGAGAGGGACACAAAACTTGAGAGACTATTGAAGGCTGAAAATAAACTGAGGGTTGAAGGGGAAGGGGGAGGGGGTGATGGAGGAGGGCACCTGTGGGGAAGAGCACTGGGTGTTGTATGGAAACCAATTTGACAATAAACTACTTTTAAAAAAGTGCTCAACATCACTAATCATCAGGAAAATGTAAGTCAAAACTAAAATGAGATATCACCTCACATCTGTTACAATGGCTATTATCAAAAAATAAAAATTAAAAAAATAACAATTAAAAATTTAAAAAAAGAATATGAAGGCAGCTGGGCATTGACAATGTTACATATTCTAGGATGTTAGCCAAACAGTCTTTCCCACAGCAAGTGTTGAATAGCAAAGGATAAAAACTAGAAGACATTTCTGATGAAGATAATAATAGTCTTGTGTCAGAGTCCAGCTCCAGCAGGTCCAAGTCTCCCTGAAGGATGGACAGTGTCAGCAAAAGGGGGAGGGATGAGAGAGCCATGAATTTCTTTCTGCTCACCAGGCAGGCATCTCTGCACTGACCTGAGAGTCAGCTTTATTTATGGTAAAAAATGTACGGGGTACAGCACAGAAGTGGCATTTGCCTTTGGCAATGATTTCTGAGGACAAATTTCGTTGGCATGTAAAAATTTCCCAGAACTTAGATTGGTAGAAGACTCATGCATAATCTTTATCAACAGTGATTGATGTAGGTGACTTAGATGCTTATCATATGGGGAAGGTAGGTATTTTCAGCATTCAAATACAAGACAATATTTTTAGCATAGTAAAGGCAAAAGTTAGTTCTTTGTGAGCTGGGGTCAATAGCCTGTTTTCTTGAGAGGAAATAAAACAGATTTCTCAGGAAATGCAATATTTGCTCCTATAATCACAAAAGAAGAAATTCCTATAATAAGTTTATTCACAAGGTGCAATCAGCATATTTTAGAATAAGGGGACAAGTCACTCCCGATACCAATCAGCAAGGTGCCTTGGGGGGTTGGTGTTCAAAAAATAATTGAGTAGGGGGTAGACATTGGTCACCATCTGATAGTAGGAGACAGTGCAAAACCTGCCTTAACCTCACAGGGAGTTTTCTCAACTTAGTGATTAATAAATGGCTCCCAACAGTCTTGCAGAAACAAATGAAAACTACCCAAATGAGAACAAGGTAACGCTATTTTTCTGAGCTTGCTACAGCAAGAGAATTACCATCTCTGTGCCTGGCAGCAGTTCAGTCAGGCAGAAGAGTAGGAAAGCTTCATAGTGGAGAAAAAGTGAAGGCTTTGGGTGTGGCTTGATTGGATGGTGTTGGTGTGGGGAAGCAGCAGGTGGACTAGCAAGCAGAGGAATATCCTATGTGATTGGTTATGTGACCTGTTTTTTTCTATTTGGCCTTCCTTCCACTGAAATAGGGGAGGGAGAAGGGGAGGGGCAAAGACTAGAAAAACTATCAGGTATTAATCAAGTCCTAGACATTTGGGGCTGATTATTACAGGGATTATTCTGTAATTGTTTGGCTTCCTGGACTGTTTGCTAGAGATGGTGGTTTGACTTCATACAAGTCTGACCACAGACAGTGGGTTGACTTCCTGGGTTGGTTACCATACATAATGGGTTAATTTCCTATGCTAGTTGCTGCAGGTTGTGAGTCAGAGTTCTGTTTTTATGTACAGTCTGGTTTTGTCTGTATATTCAGCCTCTCAATGTAAATGCCCTAGAAATTTTTGATGTGACATCAAAGGTTGACAGTAAAATCTTACTATTTTTTGGCACTCACATGGAGTATATTTAACAATCCAGCTCTATAGTTCCAAAGTTGTAGAGAAGCAGAGAAGATCATCCACTAATACTTATGAAATAGGAGTATTTTTATATACTAATAATGATCTTTCATCACTTTTCTTTCAGTTAACTTTGCATTTTGCATTTACTCCCAGGATCTTCATTTATTTGTTTAAATACAAACTGTAGATGTGGTTTGCAGCATTATTTCATGTTTTTCTTTTCTTTTCTCTCTTTTCCATTCCCACATAGACACCTTGTTATTAGTGTTTTAATTTTGATTTGGGAGTAAGCTTATTTTTGGTGAGTGTGAGTTTGTGCAGGTGGGTATGTATGTGTATGCAGTGAAGAACAAATTAGAAAATATTTCTATCACTTGTCCTTCTCCAGCAGAAACACATGTTCACATTTGTTATGTTTTTGCTGAATGATGCAGAAAATTGCTGAAAAGTAAGTGCCTTGTGTTTCAAATATGAAGACATTCAAGATTTGGGTTTAGTTTGCTCTGTTAAATTTTGTATCTGAGAAAATATTTTTCTTTAAGATATCTTGCTGTCAGTTTTGTCCTCATATATGAATAGAATATCTTTGATTTAGTCATCCAGACATAGAAGAATTTCTTTCATTCTTTTTCTTTATACTTTTCAACCTGTACATTGTCCTCTTCTCTTTGTTCTCAAATAGCTTGGTCACCCTATGGTAATTAATGTTTTCCCATGCAGGGAAGAGGTCAGTAAGCTTTTTTTATAAAGAGCTAGATAGGGGACGCCTGGGTGCCTCAGTCAGTTAAACACCCAACTCTTGATTTTGGCTCAGGTCATGATCTCACAATTCCGTAAGTTCGAGACCCACATCGGATTCTATGCTGACAGTGTGCAGTCTGCTTGGGATTCTCTCTCTTCCTCTCTCTCTGCCCCTATCCTGTTTGCACTCTCTTTCTCCCTCTCAAAATAAATAAACTTAAATAAATAAATAAATAAATAGTAAAGATTTAAGCATTTTGGGTAGGCCATATAGTCTTTACTGCAACTACTCAGCTTTGTCCTTGTAGCATGAAAGCAGCCATAGGCAATATGAATTAGTGTGGCATTATTCTAATAAACTACAGATGGACATTGAAATTTGATTTTCTTTTCTTTTTTTTTAATATTAAATATCTTTATTTAAAACTTCTGGAAAATGAGGTATCTGCACACAATCAGGGCTGGTCAGCAGAAAGAACTAGCCCTCTGTTCATCTTGCTACACTGTCCTATTTCTTCCCGTACAGAAACTTCCCCCATCACCTGGGATACTTTCATGTTTCAACAATCTAGCACCACTGTGCCCTTTAAATCCTCTTTCATGGCGGTTATGCTCATTCATCAAACCACCGACAGGCTGACACATACTTCCTTTGTGCCAAATCATGGGTAATTTCTGTGGGTTCAACATGATTAAATGCTGCGAAGAGCTTATATTCTTCATAGCTCTAACTGTGGTCTCCCCTGACCAAACTGGCCTCATTTGTTTCAGTTTTTCTACTGTTACACTACAACAGTAATGCCCAGAGAGGGAAATAACTTTCTAAGAGGTCCCAGAGCCAGAAAGTTCCATGAGGATCCCTGTTCAGGGCTCCACATGTGACAGGACCCTGAGTCAGTACCTGACCGGTGGTTGCTTCATCTGTAAAATGAGAGGCTAGAGTCAACTTCACAAAATTGTTAGAACTAAATGACAAGATGAAATATGGAACACCTGCTGTGCCACCCTGTCACCGCCAGCACTGGACACGTGGTTGGTAAACATGATGTAAGAATATGTGACCTCACTAGAGGCATGTGTATATAGCAAACTGCAGAGTTGGTGTGAAGTCAGCTTTAAAATACCAGCACCTGAATATTCCAGCTTCTATGGCTTGTGCCTGTAGTTTCCAGCCTGCGCGAGGAAGTCAGGCCGCTGCAGCCCCGCACACGTCGGAGATGGACTCCGCAGGCCCCGGGCCGGGCCGCGGGAACCGCCACAAAGTAGCCGCGGCCGCGCCGGCTCAGCTCGGCGAGAAGGACGCCGGCGATTCGCGTGCGGCACAGAGACCCTGGCGGCGGCGGCTGATTTTCTTTTAATTTTCATGTGTCACAGGTATTATTCTTTTAATTTTTTCCCAACTATTTAAAAAAACCTTTATTAGCTTATGGATAAAATAGGCAATGGGCCAGATTTAGTTCACAGGCTGTAATTGCCAATCAGTGCTCTAAACTAAGAAAGAAATAGGGTACAATGAAAGCTTAGGCTTCTCTCTGTAAGAATTGTTCACTTTTCTTGAGTAATAATTGAGACCACCTGCATCAACAGAGTAAGTATTGGGACAGAGAACTAAAATATATGCCTCAGGAAATGTTATCCAGAAAGATAGGATGATAAATCAATAACTTCACCTTCCATTTGGGGAAAGTTTTGCAAATCTAATTTTATCTAGGTAAGTAATTTGTTCATGTATGCAAATGGCTTTTCTATTAGGACAATAGACCAACCACCTGGACCAAAAACTTACATATCAAGTAATAGTATACTTATCATGATTCATTACAAGATCCTCATCTCACTATATCTACCAGTCCTCAGGTTTGTATCACAAACCTTGTCTAATCATATATTGAGAGAAGGTTCTAAATCCCTATAAATATCTTCCTCTGACTTCACTCTTCTGAGGCATTACTAAGACTCTATCAAAGTGGTTTTCTTCCTTACTGCAATTAGCCTAACAAAGTTTTGCCTGATTAACAGGTTTTTTTAGTAGTATGTTAGATTTGGCAACTGATCCAAAGAACAACAGCTCTGTCCTCAATTTCTAATTTTGTATTTCCTTTCTCTTTCTTTCTTTCTTTCTTTCTTTCTCTCTCTCTCTCTCTCTCTCTCTCTCTCTCTCTCTCTCTCTCTTTTTCCTTCTTTCTTTCTTTCTCTTTCCTTCCTTCCTTCTTTCTTTCTTTCTTTTTCTTTCTTTCTTCCTTCCTTCCTTCCTTCCTTCCTTCCTTCCTTCTTTCTTTCTTTCTTTCTTTCTTTCCTTCCTTCCTTCCTTCCTTCCTTCCTTCCTTCCTTCCTTCCTTCCTTCCTTCCTTCCTTCCTTCTTTCCTTCCCTCCTTCCTTCCTTTCTTCCCTCCTTCCTTCCTTCTTGCTTTCTTGCTTTTTGGATTTCAGGATACGCTACCTTACATACATTTATTAAATAATGATATGTCGGGGAGCCTGGGTGGCTCAGTCAGTTTAGTGTTCAACTTCAACTCAGGTCATGATCTTGCAGTTCATTAGTCTGAGCCCCATACTGGGCTTGCTACTGTCATTCTGTCAGCCCAGAGCCCACTTCAGATCCTCTGTCCCCATCTCTCTGCCTCTCCCTTTGCTAGCACCCTCCCCAAAATATATACATAAAAAATAATGATATGTCAACCTTATCCTATGTGCAAACTGTTCTTACAAGCATATATAGAGCTGTCTCTTTTTCAGCAAAGCTGAAATTATCAATGCCTTTTTTTTCAAGGCATTTTTATTGGAGATAATTCACACACCATACAATTCACCTATTTATACAATTCAATGGCTTTTGGAATGTTACATTATTAATTTTTTAAAAATTTTAGTTTATATACATAACATAAAATTTGCTATTTTAATCATTAAGTGTACAATTCATGGCATCAATCACATTTAAAATACAATCACATTTAAAATGTTGTTCTTTGCTTACCACTGTTTCTAAAACCTTTTCATCACTTCAAACAGAACTATAACAATTGAACAGCAACTATTCATCCCCATCCCCCCAGCTTCTGATAATTTCTACTCTACTTTCTGTCCCTATGACTTTGCCTACTCTAGATATTTCATGTAACTGGAATCCTATAATATTTACCTTTGTGTGGGTTGGCTTACTTTATTTATCATAATGTTTTCAAGGTTCATTCATGTTGTAGCATGCGTTAAAACACTATTCTTTTTTTATGGCTAAAAAATATTCAGTTGCATGTATATGCTTGTCCATTCAACTGTTGATGGACACTTGGATTATTTCTACCTTTTGGCTAAAGTGAATAATGCTGCAGTGAAAATCAACTTACTAGTATCTGGTTAAGTCCCTGCTTTCAGTTCCTTTGGGAATAGGCTTATTAGTGGAATTGCTGAGTCATATGGTAATTCTATGTTTAGCTTTTACAGGAACTGCCAGGCTGTGTTGGTATTGCCTGCACTATTTTACATGCCCATCATTAATAGATAGTAATTTCTCCACAGTTTCACCAAGACTTGTTATTTTCAGGGTGGTTTTTTTTTAATCATAGCCAAAATAGTAAGTGTGAAGTAGTGAGTGTTATTTTGAACCCCAAAATAAAGTTTTAACTCATCTGTAGCACTAACTGGTGCAATTAGTAAAAATGATTTATTCTACTTTCACACTGGATTATTCACTTAGCTAGGTAGAGAATTTTATGTTAGAAATGAAATTCCCTCAGAATTTTGAAGACATCACCAGGATACTTCAAAAATACCCTTTTCACACTTGTACCCTCACTACCATCATCTTGGGTTCAAGAAAAGGAAATGGAAAGGCATGGATTAAAAAAAAAAAACATTCAACAATATGAAGGCTACCCTATCTCTGTCCTGAATTATTTTAGCACAGGTACTTGACAGGATATATTTAAAATTAAAAAAGAAAAGTCTATTCCCATGGTACAAAAATTACATTGATATCTATACACAAGAAATTGTGTATGTGTTCTTTCTTTTTAATAAAAATGGTAATATTCAATACAAATTCCTAATATCGAATATAATAGGCTATCTTTTTTTTAATTTTTTTAAATGTTTTATTTATTTTTGATACAGAGAGAGACAGAGCATGAGAGGGGGAGGGTCAGAGAGAGGGAGACACAGAACTGGAAGCAGGCTCCAGGCTCTGAGCGAGCTGTCAGCACAGAGCCTGACGCGGGGCTCGAACCCACAAACGTGAGATCTGATCTGAGCCGAAGTCGGAGGCTTAGCCAACTGAGCCACCCAGGCGCCCCATAGGCTATCTTTTTAACAATTTTTATTAAGTTTATTTATTTTGAAAGAGAAAGGTGGAGAGGGGCAGAGAGAAAGAGAGAGAGAGAAAATCCCAAGCAGGCCTCTGCACTATTAGTGCAGAACCTTATGTGGGGCTTGAACTCAAGATCATGACCTGAGCCAAAATCAAGAGTTGGATGCTCAACCAACTAAGCCACCCAGGTGCCCATATAATAGTCTATTTTTAAAATAAACTTGGCTTGGGGGCATGTAGGTGGCTCAGTTGATTGAGCATCCAACTTCAGCTCAGGTCATGATCTCACAGTTTATGACTTTGAGCCCTGCATCAGACTCTGTGCTGACAGCTCTGTGTCTTCCTCTCTCTCTCTCTCTCTGCCTCTCCTCTGCTTGCACTTTGTCGCTAAATAAGTTAATTAATTAATTAAACTAGGCTGGGAGTTTTCCTATCTTCTCTTTTAGCTCAAGATTATTGTCCTATACACCATTCATCATTGTGCTTTTTGCCAAAATATTGTGATCACACACTTTAAGTTTTTTGCCCACACTGTTTTGATATTGAGGACATTAGTAGCACTTAGTTTAGGGGTCTTTGCGATTGAAATAGTTGGAAAGGATGGGATTTTTTTTTAAGGCAAGTGCAGTGGAATATTCAAAGGCAGAACTTGGAAAGGGGCAATTTAAGAGATATTAAGAGACAATTTTCCATAATCAGCAGCACTTCTACATGTTTAGCCCATATGCTCTAGGACTATCTGTCTAGGAATGCTTGTACCGCCAGGAAGCCCTGAAAAGATAGAGACAGGGACTCCCCCTGGAGCAAATGTATTTGCATTCCTAGATAAGTAAAGATCAAAATGGTGACTCCCTCTGTAAAATTTACAGATATCTTTCCCCTGGAACGTTTACTTACATTCCAGGATAATAAAATAATGTCTTTTTCTAGAAGGTAGGATGGGTGGATTTGCCAGGAGCACTGTATAAGATCAGAGTCTTGACTTAATCTTCTTTATTGCACCCAAAAGGCATGCTTAAGTACCATTTGGCTCTCTCTGTGTCACCCCATAAGGACTGGGGTTCAGAGTACTGAGCTATGATGTTACCTTGGCTGCTGCCTTTGCTGTGACCATACAGTTTTTGTCTCTGAGACAGAAGTTTCCTGTTTTCTGCCACCGTCTATATAAAAACCTATGGGGCAAGTAATTTGTTAGCTTGCAAGCAGCCTAAAGTCTTTTTCATACTTTCTCACTTAGCAAGAAGAGGTTAGGAAAAGAAGAATCAGAAAAGAGTTAATATATGAGTGTATTTAAACAAATAGGGTGTCAGTCCCCTCCTAGAGTAACAAGGTGACTTTCTTGACTTAAAAATAATAAGGTTCATAGTTACTGCTACTCACTAATATATGATTTTCCTTTTCTATCTAACATATAGGATTAAATTGGAATTGGGTTACACCAAAGTTAATAGTTCTGGCCAATGAGTTATGAACAAAAGTGACATATGTCTACTTTTTGCAAATGTGTAAAAGCCAGTCCTAAAATTTATATGGAATTTCCAGGGGCTATGGAGAGTTAACACAGTATCCCAAAAGAACAAAGTCGGGGGACTCATGTTTCCCCATTTAAAAACTTACTACACAGAGATACAATAATCAAAAGGGTGTGATTCTGTCATAAAGATAGACATTTGATCAACGGAATAGAAGTGAGAATCCAGAAATAACCCATACATTTATGGCCAATTGATTTTAAACAAGGGTGCCGAGGCCATTCAATAGGGAAAGAATCATCTCTTCACCAAATGGTTCTGGGACAACTGGATATCCATTTGCAAAAGAATGAAGCTGGACCCCTCCTACATACCATATTTAAAACTTAAATTGGATCAATGACCTAAATATAAGAGCTAAATCTATAAAACTTAGAAGAAAACAGGGATAAACCTGCATAACCTCAAATTTGTCAGTGGCCTCTTACATATGAAACAAAAAGCCCAAATAACCAAAGAAAAGTTAGATACATTAGATTTCATTAAGAGTAAAAAAACTTATGTACAGCAAACGACATTATTCAAGAAAGTGAAGACAACCCACAGAATGGAAAATACTTGCCAATCATAAGGATCTTATTCCTAGAAGATATAAATAACTCTCCCAACTCAACTACAAGAAGACAAACAATACAATTTAAAAGTGGACAAAGGAATTGAAGACATTTCTCCTAAAAAGATATAGCAAATGGCCAGCGGCAAACACAGAGAAAGATGCTCAACATGAGTAGTCATTAGGGAAACGCTAATCAAAACCACAAAGAGGGGCACCTGGGTGGCTCAATCAGTTGAGCATCCAGCTTCAGTTCAGGTCCGTGATCTCACGGTTCGTGGGTTTAAGGCCCGTGTCGGGCTCTGTGCTGATAGCTCAAAGCCTGGAGCCTGCTTCAGATTCTGTGTCTCCCTCTCTCTCTCTGACCCTCCCTTGCTTGCACTGTCTCTCTCTGTCTCTCAAAAATAGTAAAAAACATTAAAAAAATTTTAAGAAAACCACAAAGAGATATTATACCATACCTAGTAGAATGGCTATAATTTAAAAAGAAAGAAAGAAAAAAGAAAAAATAATACGTGTTGGTGAGGGTATGGAGAAATTGTAACCCTCCTATATTGTTGGTAGGAAGGCAAAATAATAGTTCAGCCATGTGGAAAATAGCAGTTCCGGAAATAGTTGAACATAAGATTATCATTTGTTCCAGAAATTCTACTCCTATGTATGTATACACACACACACACACACACACACACACACACACACACACACACATACGTATATACATATATACTCAACAGAATTGAAGACAGAGATTCAAACAAATACTTAGGTACTAATAATGTTCATAGCAACACAACTTACAATAGCCAAAATATCCAATCCAAATATCCATCAACAGATGAAAGGATTAAAAAACTGTCATAAACACATACAATGGGACATTACTCAGCCATAAAAAGAAATGAATTCCGATTACATTCTACAATCTGAATGAATCTTGAAAACATGCTAAGTGTAAGAAGCCAGACACAAAATGTCACATATTACATGACTTCATTTCTATGAAATATCCAAAATAGGTAAATTCATAGAGAAAGTAAGCAGATGGGTGATTGCCAGAGACTAGAAAGTAGGAGGAATATAGAGTAACTGCTTAGTGGGTACATTAATAGGTACAGGATTTTATTTTGGGGTGATGAAAATGTTTTGGAAGTAGGTAGAGTTTTGGTTGTACAACATTGTGAATAAGTTAAATGCCACTGAACTGTTCATTTTAAAATGGTTAATTTATGTGAATTTCACCTCAATTTTTGAAAAAAGTAACATGTGTCATAGCCACGATAAGTATTTAGGTGCCCAGTATGAGAAACTAAGGAGCGTTCCTCTCTAACATGGCAACTGCCAATGTTTAAGACAGCTAGTACTTTGTCACTACTAAATGACTAAGTGTCTTAGATGAACAAAATTTCTTGAAGAAACTTGGGGGACATGGGATTAAAAAGCAAAACCTTTGTTGTCTTAAGCTACAGAGATTTGGGGATTATTTTTTCTGCAACATAATCTAGTCTATCATATAATTGATAAAGTGCTACTAAGAAGTATAGCATGCTGTGGAATTTACATAACAACGAGGCTTCTTTGAAAGGATCTTTAGGGAATTTATATTTGAGCTGAATTGAGGGGTCCATGTAAAAGACAAGGAAAAACATTTCAAGAAGAGAGAACATTATGAGCCAAATCCTTGAAGGAGATGAAAATGTGGCACATTCAAAAATGTGGTTCATATTTTGAAAGCAAAGGGAAGAATGGTATGCAGTGAACATAATAAGGTAGAAAGGGAGGGATAAGGCAGGGTCTTGCAAGTCTTATTAACGATTTTGGTTTAGGGGTGCCGGGGTGGCTAAGCTGGTTGAGCAGTTCAGGTCATGATCTCATGGTTTCATGGGTTTGAGCCCCATGCTGGGCTCTGCACTGACAGTGTGGAGCCTGCTTGGGATTAAATTAGCAAGCAGGAGAGCCATAATTTAAAACTTGGAAATCTAATCTCAGGGTCATAGTAAGATATTCTATGCTTATATTTTACTTCACTGCATCAGATCTGGAATCACCCATTCTTTCCATTAAAAGTCAATGATTCCTTTGAGGGGGGGGAATAGTATTTAGAAACTATAATATGGGCACTCAGAGCGCTCAGTGCTTCTGGAGTGTCATTGCTTCTGGCTCACTTTAGTGAAGAAAATTAGCAAGTGATACAGTTTTAGAATCATGATTTGATAGTGATACTGCCAGCTCAAATTCAACATTGCTGGGTTTTTTTCTTTTCTTGATGTATCTTATTTCTCTTATGGCTTACTCTTGATATATTTTCTAATTTGATTTATCCTATAATATATGTAAAATAGTTATATATAGTTTTCAAAAGCCAATGTCATAAAGAACAAAGTAAGAAGGTACAGCAAATGCTCTAAATAGAAAGTGAACCAAAAGACCAGACAACCAAATATAATGCATGAACCTTGATTTGGTTTTCGGTAAAAGAGAAAAACAATAAAAAAAACCTAGCAGTAAAAGGCCCTGTTGATGCTTGCGGAAATATGAGTATGGAATAGATGTCAGATGGTATTATAGAATTATAGTTAATTATTTTGGGTGGGATAACAAGATTGTAGTTATGAGGGAGGGTCTCCTTATTCCTGAGATGCTTGTTGAGATATTTACAATATTGAGGTGAATGTCATGGTATCTACAACTTACTTTTAAATGGCTAGATGTAAAAAGCCTAAACACACACAGAGACAATAAAAAAAATGTATACAATGAAAGGAACACTTTCCTTTTAAGTGGAAAAAATGGCAGACTCCAGGTCTGAGGCAGAGAAATGTCAAATAAAAACAAATCCAGACTTAGGTAGGAAGAGACTTTAGTTAGAAATAAAGAATATTGTAGTAGGGAGAACATTCTTATCTCAGACATCTGCAAGCATCTAAAAAATCAAACAGAAAATGATTTTTCTTTTATGGAGTAAAAGATGAGAAGCAGAGATGAGCAGAATCTTTTATGGAGAAACAGGATAAGCAAGAGGGGTCTGACTGGCAAAGGGTCTCACTCTGCTCAGCCAGCTTTCAGGAGAAGCTAGTAAGGGGGTGCATGTTCCATTTGTTATGTGTATGCTTGCTGAAGCTTGGGGCCAGGAGAGTGCAGCCGTCTACAGGAAACATAGAAGCCTGACTACAGTTTGGTCAAGACAAAACAGAAGGAAAGAAATGGGCAACTGTGAATACTTAGAAAATACAAAATTAGCTTAAAATGTCTTGATGTGACAGTAAAATTAGATTTCCTAGTTTTTTAAAAAATCTTGTAATGTTTTTTATTTATTTTTGAGAGACAGAAAGAGAGGGCAAGTAGGGGAGGGTGAGAGAGAGAGGGAGACACAGAATCTGAAGCAGGCTCCAGGCTCTAAGCTGTCAGCATAGAGCCTGATGCAGGGCTCGAACCCACAAACCATGAGATCATGACCTGAGCCGAAGTTGGGTACTCAGCCAACTGAGCCACTCAGGTGCCCCTAGATTTCCTAGATTTAAATGATGACTTCATCACTTGCAAAGTTTGTGGAAATGGTACAACAAAACATTATACACAGAGACATTAAGTATGACAAAATTAACAGTGACAGAATCTAGGTGAAAGACATATAGATACTCCTCATATTTCAATTTTCTTGTGTGTTTGAAAGTTTTTCATAAAAAACTTGGGGAAAATATCCAAAAAAGATACATTACATAAAAGTTTCAAGTGCTTAAGAATAAATTTTGTGGCACCTGGGTAGGTCAGTAGGCTATATATCTGACTTCGGCTCAGGTAATAATGTCATAGTTCATGAGCTAGAGCCCCGCTTTGGGCTGTGTGTTGATAGCTTGAAGTCTGGAACCTGCTTCAGATTCTGTGTCTCCCTCTCTCTCTCCCCTTCCCCCACTTGCACTCTGTCTCTCTTTCTCCAAAATAAATAAACATTAAGAAAAAGAATAAATTTAACAGTGTACAAACCTCTTTGGGATAAAATTATACAGTAAAGAAAACCTAAAAAGTAGTGATATATCATGCTTTTGTATAAGAAGCATCAATATCTCTAAACTCTCTAAGATTAATATTACTTGACAAACTGATTCTAAAGGTATTATTGAAGAACAAAGAGCCAGCCACAGTTGAATACTGTGGGGTTTGTTTTTTTTTAATGTATATTAGCTTTGAGATTTTTTAAAATGGATCAATGGAGGGCCACTCTGGGTAGCTCAGCCCATTAAGCATCTGACTATGGCTCAGGTCATGATCTCGCTGTTGGTGAGTTCAAGCCCTGCATCGGGCTCTGTGCTGACAGCTCAGATCCTGGAGTTTGCTTTGGATTCTGTCTCCCATTCTCTCTGCCCCTCCCCCACTCGTACTCTGTTTCTCTTTCCCTCTCTCAAAAATAAACATTAAGTTTAAAAAAAAAAAAACTAATATGGATCAATGAAATAAAAATAAGAGCCCAGAAAAAAGTCCCTTGCATATGTAGAATCATTATTTATGAAGGAAGAGCACTGCAAATCATTGAAGAAAGAAAGGCTCTTGAGTAAAGGGTGCTGAGACAAAAAAGAATTTTAAGCAAATTATAGTCTTAAATATAAGACAAAACTATAAAACTTTTGGAGGACAATAAGAAAATATTTTAAGAATTTAAAGTAAACAAGTGTTTGTTAAACAGCATATAAAAAACACTCAACAAAAGATTGATTAATTTAATCACATTAGAATTCAGAACATCTATTTATCAAAGACATTATAAATTAAGTGAAAGATAATGTATAAGGAAAAGGAAAATACCTGCAATCATACAACTGAAAGGATTAATATCCAGAATACATAAAGAATTCTATAAATAAAAAAATAAAGACAAATATATAGAAAAATAGGCACAAAGCATTTCATAAAATAGGAACCATAAACATATGAAAAAAATATAAAATCCCTAAGGGGTGAACTATATGCTTTGACCCAACAGGACCCAAGAGGGGTTCAACCTGTTTATGAATGAAGGAACGCAAATTAAAAACACAATGAGACCATATTTCCTAGGCACTGGATTTGCAAAAACGTTTTAATCTGAGGATACCAAGTGCTGGTTAGGATGTGGAATAAAAACATTCACACGGTGCTGGTGGGAATTGGTGCAGCCACTTTGTAATACAGTTTTGCATTATACAGTGAAGTTGAACATGCACATAACCTCAAGTCCTAGATCATAAACCAAAGTTTGGCACCTGAGCATCAGGACACAATCCAAGCATATTCTAACAACACTGTTTGTAATAGCCCCCAACTAAAAACTGCCTTATGTCAATCAACTGAAAACTGCTTTATGTCAATCAACCACAGAATTGGTAGATTTTGGTGTATTCATCAATGGAATAAAGCCAAGTAATCTGAATAAATTACAGATATTTACATCACATGGATAAACCTCAAAAACACTGTTATATAAGAGAAACAAATACCAGAATAATTTATGTGGTATGATTCAACTTATGCTTAAAAACAGATAAAATGACACAACCCTGTTTACGAATACGTACCTACTGTAAAGAAGCAAAAATAAGATAATATGAAATTCAGAGTAGGGGAATATACTATTTGAGTGAGGCACACAGGAGGGTGCCTGTGGTGACCATGTGTCCTGATTCGCCTGAGAGGGTGCTGCTTTACACCTCTTGTCATTGTATCCTGACCTCTAGCACACCCGTCCACTCTGAAAAGTGAGAAGGTGAAAGTCATGCTTAGTTAAAGATCCTGGTAATATTCTACGTCTTAAACAGATGGTAGATATATGGGTGCTTTTTATTATTATGTATATGTTATAAAGTTTTATATGAATGATATTTCACAATAAAAAAATTTTTTTAAACAATGGGACAGAAATTCTACTTCAAGATAAATTCTACTTTATATTGAAGTAGAATTCCCAGGAAGTATGAAGGCTTTTTGGGTTTGCCAAACAGTCAAGTTTAGAGTGCATTAATTTAGAGTGGTGCCAACATACCTGGCTTCACTTTCTCCACCAAGGCTTGGAAAAAGGCTACCCAGATATAAAAAGAGAAAGCAGAGCATCAGGTTTACCTTGAGTTAGAGCTAGTGAGATGCAATAAAAGGAGTTTGATACTTGCAAGGAACCATTGCATAATTAATCATGGCATCTAGTCTGGGCAGCTGTCAGTACAGTTAGAAGAGGACTGATAAACAGGGACAAAATATGGAATATTAGTGTCAGTGGGTCTAGAGCCCTGTGAGTTTTGAAATTATTAAGAATGTTTACGTACTGATTATTTATCTTTTTGAGTGTTTAGTATGGGCTAACTGCTATGGCGGACACTGGGGAACTTCTGTTGGGTCAAAACATACAGTTCATTCCCTTAGGGATTTTACATCCTCGTGGAGTACCCAGACATAATCAAATAATGGCACATATAAACAGAAAATTGCAACTGTAACAAAGAATAAGACAGAAAGAACTGAGTGTCTGATGTTTAAGGAATGCTATAATAAGGCCTGTGACCTAATCAAAGAAGTCAAGGAAGACTGCTCTGAGGAGTGATAATTGACTTGCTCCTACAGGATGAATAGGAGTTTATTGAGTAAATCTATGGATTGGGTGTCTCTGTGCGTAAGTTGAGGAGCTAAGACCATTTTAGGAAAAATGCAAGGAAAGAGATTGTATTAGGTGAGTGAGATGTTTGAGATTTCGAATGCAAGAAAATTTCAGATAATAATAAGGTTCTGAACAGCACTGTCCAGCAGAAACAGAATGGGAGCCACACATGCAGTTTTCAGTTTTCTGGTAACCACATTAAAAAAGATGAAAGAGCTGAAGTTAATTGAAATGAATTTTACTAATATATTTTATAGTCATATAGGTCAAAATATTGTCACTTCAGATGTACTTATGAGTAGATCTCAGAGATTGACAGCATGGATTCTGGAATCTAATAAAACTGTGTTAAAATCCTTGCTCTACTGTTTGCTTTTTTGTCTAACAAGTGCCAGTCAATATAAATAATTTAGTTCAATCCTAAGAGGAATATATTATTATCCACATTTCATAAATGAAGAAACTGAGGCACAGAGAGACTAAATAGCTTGCTCAGGGTTACAGAGCTAGCAAACTGTAGAGCCAGGAATGAACCCAGTCTGGCTGGCTCCTGAGCCCCTACTAAAGAACTAACACATATGGACTTTGTACAGAATCTGGTGTGGTATCCCAGTGGAGATGCAAGAAGGCCATTGACAATTTAGAAATGGAGCTAGAAATGTAAATTTTAGAGTTATCAGCCAGTAACCAACTTATAAGAATCTCTCAATTCAATGGAGTGCCTATATGAAAAAAAATTTCTCCTCAAATCAGTGCTTTCAATCATGCTCCGCTGAATTCCCTTTCCTTGTCCTGTAACAACATCATGGACAGAGTCCATGATCTCCATTTGGATTCCTCACTTTCAGTTATGGGAACTTAATCAAGTCCAGTTAAAAAATGCAACCACATATGTAATTCGAAATTTCCTTACCCTTTATTTCTTGCTAGAGTTTGGGCTTGAGGAACCGAAAGTAGCAGCAGGGGGAGAGGGAGGGTTGGGTCAGTAAGATTCAGTTCCATTATTTCCTCTATTACACTGACAAGAGATCTAGCTTTCTTTCACTTGACCTCTTCCACCTCAACCTACCCCCATCCACATTCCTCCAGTTTTTTACTGCTAGGGTCCCTTCACCTGACCACAAGTGTTTTGGGGCTAGGTAAAGGCCCAAGGAAACATGTGCATCCCTGCCATGCCAAGCAGTGAGAGTTGTGAGACTCCAAGGCTCTCTCACTATCATCCTGACAACTCTAAGGTTCAACTGGAGAAGAAATGCCAGTCTCCTTGTTGTAGGCATCCCAAACTCTCTCAGTATTTCTATTGGAGTCTTCTTCCTCACGTAGTTTTGTGAAGGAAGCAAGGACTACTTGGCTGTGGGCAACTCTGACTCTCTCCTTCTCCTCACCCCTCCCTAGCCCTCTTCTGTAGACTGGAGTTGGGGATGAGTTTGAGTAAAGCTCATCCTGCTGTGTGTTGGTAAGCCCAGGGGTAGAATCTGGCCCCAAAATGGGTGACTCTCTTCAAAACGTCCCTCTTTCATGGTTCTTTGTCTCACTTTCAATACCGGTCCCTGATTCTGATTCAATAGGAAGAATCACTTTCAGCATCTTTGTTACAGATGCATAGATGGCAACTGAAGCTATGAGAGTTGACCAAAACCTCAGGAACTGTAAAGATAACAGAAGAAGTTCTACTTGTAAACTTTATTAAGAGTCAGCTTTCAATTGGATTGAAAAGATTTTTTAAAATGATAAAGTATATTTGAAACCATTTTTTCCCTTTTTCTTTTCTTCTTTTTTATCTATGACATGATGGGTATTAATGTATTATAGTGCTGTACATCAGTTATATTTCAATAAAACTAAAAAAGAGAGATTTTTAAAATCTGATTATGCACTGGCAATGATAGTAAAACATTAAATAGCCATTGTAGAATCACATCTTGAAATGTCTTATGTTGGCTAAATGTATCTAGAGTTGCCGTGCAGAATATACCATGAAGGGCAAGAGGTCCTATGTCGGTGTTGGGTAAATGTGTATGAGGAAGAAACAATTAGAAGATCCACATTAAAAACAATAATAAAACAAAAGAATTCCAGGGGGAAAATATTTGTCAAAAACAACCAAGCAAGCTGACATCCATTTTCCATTTCTCAGGGAAAAGGAGCATCAAAGGCAAGGAGATAGATGGGGCACCTGGGTGGCTCAGTTGGTTAAGCATTTGACTTCGGCTCAGGTCATGATCTCCTGTCTTGTGGGTTCCAGCCCTGCGTCGGGCTCCGTGCTGACAGCAGAGCCTGGGGCCCGTTTCAGGTTCTGTGTCTCCCTCTCTCGCTGCCCCTCCCCTACTTAAAGTCTGTCTCTCTCTCTCAAAAATAAATACACATTAGAAAAAAAAAAAAAAAAAAAAAAGGCAAGGAGACGGAGTCCATGCATAGATGTTTTCCATCATCCCAGAAAATCCAACTGAGCCCAGACTCTGGTTTATGATGACTTTCTAGATTTGACTATAGCTTGAGAGTCAGCAACAGTGACCACTGAAATCCTTCTCAAAAGTGTTTATTTCATCACAATTCACTGTTTCCTGGTTCTGAGTATTTCCCAACACAGCATATACCTCCTCTCCAGTCTTCAAACTGGGATATGTTCCCTTGGGGGAACTTGAAGAATTTCCATTACGTGCATGAGCACGAATAGCTTTAAAAGAACTATTTTCTGTCTCCCAGCTTCTTTTTTTTTTTAATTTTTTTAATGTTTTATTTATTTTATTACAGTGAGAGACAGAGCATGAGAGGGGGAGGGGCAGAGAGAGAAGGAGACACAGAACCGGAAGCAGGCTCCAGGCCCTGAGCTAGCTGTCAGCACAGAGCCCAATGCGGGGCTCAAACCCACGAATGTGAGATCTGACCTGAGCCAAAGTCGGAGGCTTAACCGACTGAGCCACCCAGGCGCCCCTGTCTCCCAGCTTCTATTTGCCGTCTCATAAGACCAATCTGCTTGGGAATGTGTTGTGGTCTGCTAGTATTCTAATTACCCTTTTCCCAATTTACAAAATAAGGCATACCTCTCACCCATCTCAAAATGTGTATAATGTGTGTAGTATGGGGATGGGAACTGTAAAAATGTACTCTGAAGCAAAAAATAAAGGGACTATTCTTCACATTCAGCTTTATTTCATCCAGATACCCAAACAACCAATTCATGCCTTGATTAATTAGCTATTTATCTATTACTGCATAGAAATTACATTAAAAATTTAGTAGCTTAAAACAACAACAAAATAAAAAAGCTCCCCTGGTCCTTAAACTTATGTTGGTCTGAGGCCTTATCACCACTTTGAACCATCAAGATACGTGCAAGGAATCTTGGCTTAATGAGAGGCTAGTACAGAAATTTCCAGCAGGGTTTTTGTCTCTCTGGTCACATAATCAAGCCAGGTGACCTAACTGGTTAGACTGGTTGAAACCCATTAGTAAAGAAAGAGACCTTGGGGGTTACAGGGGAGATTCAGACTTTAAACAGCACATCATAAATTCCACTGCCCTGTGTTGACCAAGAGTCAGAATCCAAACATCCAGGCTTCCCCAAAGCTATAAATCAACCTATTGCTTGTCCATGCTTTCCCAGTAAAGGCCTTTCCTTTAAGAGCCCTCGCTGCAAATTCAACAAACCAAGGAGTTAATGCACATTAGGAAAACATCCAGACACACGTGACTCAGGTTGACTTGGAAATCATTCATTCAGGGCACACTTTAAAGTTTTCTTTATGCCTATATTACAGATATTTTATAAACACTTGTTAAGAGAGAAGAGGAAGGAAGAGAAATAAAAAGCAAGACATGTGGGCCCATTTCCCTCCCTGCTTCTACTCTTTTCCTCTACTAAGCATTTTCACTTCCTCATCTACCCTGAAGTTCTATTCTTAACTGTTTAAACTTCCCTTTCCTAAAAGGGCCAGTGTGACCTTGTTATCTGGTCCAAACTTAAGCTTCTGATACTATAATTTCTGTTTCCCCCTCTGAAACTTATTATATGCTCTTTTCTCTAATTCCTGCATGCCTACCTGCTGGGCTCCTACTGGGTCATACTTCAGTTCATACCAAGATAGAAATTAGACTTTCTGTTGTAGAAGATAGAATAGACTTGAAATGCCCATCCCAAATTAAAAATAAATACCACATGTACACTTGAAACTAATATAACCCTGTATATTAACTAACTGGAATTAAAGTAAAAAACTTTAAAAAAAATAATAAAATTAATACCACAATATTGATATCTAAGTTCTACTACCAATCTTTTCTCTAAGCAAATAGGTTAAAACTGATTAATGTGCTTGATTCCAGTCACTTTCTTATTATTTTCTTTGCAATCTAAGTTTTCTCCTCAATAAATTTATTTTCCAGTCTTTGGGCATATTGAATTTTCATGTGTGAATCTTGTTGATAAAAATCCTAGAATGATGAAAACTCTCTTTAAGAGACTGTCCCTGAGGAAAGCCAACACACCAGGTCTAGTCACTCAGTCCTTATGTCTCTAAGGCAGGCTTGAACTATAGTTGACCGCTGGCCAGCCTGCAGCAATGTGGTCCTCAGAGTGTTCTTCACGTCACTAATTACTTATTTTGTTATGTACACCCAAAGCAATATTTGGTGCCATACCAGCTTGTCAATTCGCTTTACAGAAAATCGAGATTGATGATATACACCTGGTTTCATTGTTGAGGTCCTCAGTTTTTATTGCTGCCAGTGGTAGCACAACAGCAGACGCCTATGTGACCAGTGCACCATAAAAGCCTCATACTCTGAATCCTGAATGGGCTTCTCTGAGCAGAGCATTCCGCCTATGTCCCTGTAATTTGCTTCTGGGGAGAAAGCATATCCTGTGTGGCTTCAGATGAGGCAGGACTTGTAATATGTGTTAGATCTCTTTAAACGCCACCTGATGCATGTGTTTTTCCTCTTGCTTTTGCTCTGTAGCCTATGTTATACTAAACCTTAGTGGTGCCTTTAACTTGCTATTGAGTCTTTAAAAACTCACCAAACTTGGGGTGATTTTGGAGTCCCCAAAACACCATCTATTCCAATCCATACTCCCTGTGTAATGTCTCTGCTAACTAGTCATGCCATATCTATTTAAATACTCCCAGTAATCATGGTGAACTCACCACTTCTTGGTGATACATAAATTTAGAAATCATTTTATGTTAACAATTTATATAATGTAACATTCCCAACTAAAAACTGAACAGAAAAATGGAGTAACAAACAAGAAACTATTCTCTCAGAGCACTATCCTTTTCAAAACTTAGGACAATCTCAAGATGGTAATTATTGATTTTCATCAGAGACTATACCTGGAAATATGAAAGAAAAAATCCACTTTGTAGAGGAGTCATGAAAAGACAAATAATGACAAGTGTTAGGGAGGATGTGAAAAAATAGAAACCCTTATGCAATGCTGGAAGGAAGAGTTTAGAAGTTCCTCAAAATGTTAAACATGGAACTATCATATGACCCAGCAATTCCACTCCCAGCTATATAAGCAAGAGAAATGAAAACATATGTTCAAACATAAACCTGTACATGAATGGGTTTTTAACATTTTTTTAAATGTTTATTTGTTTTTGAGAGAGAAAAACAAAGCAGGGAGTGGCAGAGAGAAAAGGAGACCCAGAATCTAAACCAAGCTCTGGGCTGTGAGCTGTCAGCACAAAGCCCAACACGGGGCTCAAACTCACAAACTATGAGACCATGACCTGAGCTGAAGTTGTAAGGACCCCAAAAGGAGACCCTATCGCCATCAGCTGGGTACCGGCGCTCACCCCAAGCAACCACGAGAGTCGTCACTTGATGCAAAACACACGAGGCTTTATTCAAGGACCAATGCATTGGGGCTCAACTCTTATCCCACTCAGGGGTAGAGGAGAAGAGCCCCGAAGAAGATTGAAGCAGGGTTTTTATAGGGTTTTCCTTTTTTTTTTTCCTTCACAGGTATTTTCCCATTATAAGTTTTACAACACACATCTGGCAACGTCAGGCAAGCAAAACAGCAGAGTCCATTACAAGTTTTACAACACACATCTGGCAGTGTCAGATAAGCAAAACAGCAGAGGCCACATGGTTGCTCAAGCGGGTTGTTTGCACACTTTAGGGAGGGAAGCATTTCAGCTTATCTTAAACCACATCCTGGAATTCAAACAACTTCTATTTGAAAAACGACATTAGTTCCATGGTCATTCTAGGGCCTGAAATTTTTCATTCCTACAAAGTCAGACGTTTAACCAACTGAGCCACCCAGGCCTCCCTGTACATGAATGTTCATAGCAGCACTATTCATCATAGCCAAAATGTAGAAACAATTTCCCATCATCTAATGAATGGATAAATTAAATGTAATATAGTTGTACAATGGAATATTATTCAGCAATAAAAAAGAAATGAAGTACTAATGCATGTTATAACATGGATGAACCTTGAAAGCATGCTAAGTGAAAGAAGCTAGTGACCACGGACTGCATATTATGTAATTCAATTTATATGAAATTGCCATAGGCCCGCTCTGGCGGGTCCAGGGTTCCCTGAAGGGTTAGCGACAGATGAAAGCAATGAAGAGACAGTCACACAGTTTCTTAATTGGTCCAGCCTGGCATCATCTTGTCCTATTTCCTTGTCTTGGACCTTTATTTATAGACTTATGACATCAAAAGGTAGAACTTTTACAAATAATTCTCAGTGATAAAGATGCTTTGAAAAGGGTGCAGAAACAGGTTTTACAGAGGCATTTCTTCAGAACTATTCTAATTACAATGAGGTAACTTACACATCATAGGATAACAGGATAGTCTCCGTGAAAAGCAGATAACATACACATTTGTTTGAACCTGTAGTAAAT
>NC_043709.1:75649486-75653781 GCF_006229205.1 Suricata suricatta
CTGGGGAATATCGGTCTGATTTGGAACATTGTGAGGCCTAATCAATAGCAACAAGCTTAATTTTACACGAGCCATGAGTTTACAGAAGGAGATGCCAGCTTCCGTCCCTGTGGCAGGAGCCGTGCTACGTCTACCATTTCCTTACTGTGACTGTGTCATCCAGCAAGGCCGGTGCGACTCCCAGCATGAAATGTCTGAAATAGATAAACCCAAAAAGGGAGAAAATAGATTGGTGGGTGGTTGCCTAGCGTTTACGATTTGGATAGAAATGAGAGTTATGGGGTGATTAAAATGTTCTAAAAATAATTTTAGTGATTGTGCACAATTTTAATAATACACCAAAACCACTGAATTATACTTTTTAAATGGGTAAGTTCTATCACAATTATTGGAACCTTCAATTCATTATTTCTAGACTAACAAAAACATGCTACTGCACTAATATTACAAATGGTTTGTTATCTTTGTAATTAATTATATGTTATCTTTGTATTAAAATATTTTTAAATTATATGCTGCTAGAATCCCTTACTATGTGTTAATTTTAACTAGATAGACTCACAGTCTGTTAAAAATAAGAAATCTAGTCAAGTCACGGGCTTTGTTTCTCCCCTCATGCATGAAAGAAAAGAGGAACAATCATCTATGATTTGCAGAGCATAAGAATTTATACTATTTATAAACGCAGAGGTGTCAATTGCAACATTACTAACAGGGTAGCAAATTACCAAGTAAAGTAACAAGTCAGAAATCCAAGCTTGAAAGAATTCACCCAGTATGTCTGCTTATTTCCTGGAGTATCTGGAGTCATGGTACCAACCCTTGGCCAAACTCTGGGAGCTAAACCCTTGGAGTTCACATAGTTGCTTGTCCTCCTAAAGCACTGAGACAAGATATATCAGACTTTCAGTCTTATTTAACATACACATCAAGATGTATCCTGTGCGCCTCCTTGACCTCAATCGCAGCAATTTCCTCCTCAACACATCCCCAAAGGCAAGAGAATCAAGAACCAAAATGAACTTTTGGGATCTCTTCAAGATAAAAAGCTTCTGCACTGCAAAGAAAACAATCAAAAAAAGTAATAGGCAACTGACAGAATGGGAAAAGATAGTGGCAAATGGCATATCAGATAAAAGGCTAGTATCCAAAATCTACAAGGAACTCACTAAACTCCATACCCAAAAAAAGAATAATCCAGTGAAGAAATGGGCAGAAGACACAAACAGACACTTCTCCAAAGAGAACATCCAGATGGCCAACAGGCACATGAACCAAAGCTCAGCGTCACTCAGCATCAGGGAAATACAAATCAAAACCACACTGAGATACCACCTCACACTGGTCAGAGTGGCTAAAATGAACAAATCAAGAGACTATAGACGCTAGCGAGGATGTGGAGAAATGGGCACCCTCCTACACAGTTGGTGGGAATGTAAACTGGTGCAGCCGCTCTGGAAAACAGTATGGAGGTTCCTCAAAAAACTATCAATAGAACTCCCCTATGACCCAGCAATAGCACTGCTAGAGATTTACCCAAAGGATACAGAAATGCTGATGAATAGGAGCACATGCACCCCAATGTTCATAGTGGCACTTTCTACAATAGCCAGATCATGGAAAGAGCCTAAATGTCCGTCACCTGATGAATGGATAAAGAAAATGTGGTATACACACACACAATAGAGTACTATATGGCAATGAGAAAGAATGAAATCTGGCCATTTGTGGCAAAGTGGATTGACTTCAGGCAGAGAAGGACAGATACCATATGTTTGCACTCATAGGTCTAACAGGAGAAACCTAACAGAGGGCCATAGGGAGGGGAAGGGGGAAAGAGAGTTGGGGAGAGAGAGGGACACAAACAATGAGAGACTATTGAATACTGAAAACGAACCAAGGGCTGGAGGGGGAGGGGGAGGGGGAAAGGGCGTTATGGTCATGGGGGGGCACTTGTGGGGAGAAGCACTGGGTGTTATATGGAAACCAATTTGACAATAAACTATTATATATATATATATATATATAAAGATGTATTGTGTGCATCTGCCTCCTGGTTTCAGGTCTATACCATGGATGGTCACACAGGAGTGATGTGCCTAGATGACCAGATTCCTGTAAGAATTCTGTGCCCTAAGACCTAAATAGGTTTACCTGAGCAGAGATATCTTGTATATATTCCTATAATTTGCTACTAAGACCAAAAACATTGCAGAGTGACCCACATGTAGAAAAGACCTAGAAATACGCCTACTCTTTCTGGTCTTCACCTAGGCATATCCTTTTTTTTCGAATAATCCTAAATTGTGTCTTAACGCTATAATAAACTTAAGCCATGATTATAAACTGTTACTTCGTTAAATGAGTTCTCCTAACAAATCTCCAAAACAGTATATTCTTGGGACTCTCAAAGCATAAGAATTTCTCTGAAGGCTATGTTTAAGGACATAGCAATTAAACGTCTAAATTTTAATAGTCTTACAAGACTCTTTTTTAAAAATTATACTTCCAGAGCACCTGAGTGGCTCAGTCAGTTAAGTGTCCAACTTCAGCTCAGGTCACGATCTCACAGTTCATAGGTTTGGGCCCCGTGTCAGGTGCTGTGCCGACAGCTCAGAGCCTGGAGCCTGCTTTGGATTCTGTTTCTTTATCTCTGTGCCTCCCCTGCTGGTGCTCTGTCTCTCTCAAAATAAACAAACATTAAAAATTTTTTGAAGTATATACTTCCAAGGAAGATATTTGCAAAATGATATATCTTATAACAGGTTAATATCTAACATATTGCCGGTTAATTTTAACTAGATAAGAGTCACAGACATTTTGTTATAATAAGGAATCTAGCAAAGTCACAGGCTTTATTTCCCCAGCATTCATGAAAGAGAAGAGGAACAAGGAAGGAGTTCATGCAACATGTCTACTTATTTCCAGGAGTATCTGGAGTCACAGTTCCAATGCCTGGCCAAACTCTGGAACAAAACTTATACAACTCAACAGAAAAAAAAACAAAAACAAAAACAAACAAACAAACAAACAAAAAAACCCCAAATAACCCAATTAAAAATGGGCAGAGGACCTGAATAGACATTTTTCCAAAGAAGACACATAGATGGCCAATAACAAACACTTGAAAAGATGCTCAGCATAACTCATCATCAGGAAAATGTGAATCAAAACCACCAGGAGATATTGCCTCATACCTGTCAGAATGGTTAGAATCAAAAAGACAAGAAATAATAAATGTTGATGAGAATGTGGAAAAAAAGGATCCCTCATAGACTGTTGGCAGGAATGTAAATTGATGTAACCACTATGAACAACAGTATGGAAATGTCTCAAAATATTAAAAATAGAAATACAACATGATCTAGTAATTCCCCTAATGGGTATTTACTCCCCCACCCCAAATGAAAACACTAATTTGAAAAGACATATGTACCTTCATGTTTATTGCTGCATTATTTCCAACAGCCAAGATATGGAAGCAACTCAAATGTCCATCCATAGATGAATGGATAAAGAAGGGCACCTAGGAGGCTCAGTTGGTTAAGCCTCTGACTCTTGATTTCAGCTCAGGTCATGATCTCACAGTTGGTGAGCTCAAGTCCTGCAGTGGGCTCTGCACTTGCAGAGTAGAGGCTGCTTGGGATTCTCTCTCTCCTTCCCTCTCTGCCTCTCCCCTGCTTACATGCAAATCTCCCTCCTTCTCTCTCTCTCTCAAAATAAATGAAATAAACACTGAAAAAAAGATGTGGAATATATATAATAGAATATTCCTCAGCCATAAAAAAGGGATGAGATTTTGCCATTTGTGAAAACAAGGATGAATGTAGAGAGTATAATGCTAAGTGAAATAAGGTAGAGAAAGACAAATACCATATGATTTCATTCATATGATTCTATTTTATGTGGATCTAAAAAAATTAAATGAATAAACAAAAAGCAAAAACATATCCATAAATACAGAAAACAAGCTGATGGTTGCCAAAAGGAATGTGGGTGGAGGGATGGGCAATATGGGTGAAAGGGAGTGGGAGGTACAGGCTTCCAGTTATGGAATGCATAAGTCACGGGATAAATGTACAGCATAGGTAATAGAATCAATAATATGGTAATAGCATTGTATGGTGATAGATGGTGTTGTACTCAAGATTTCTTTATCGCCCCCAGAAACCAGAGACCGCCAGGGAGGCCGAAGCACGCATGCAAAAGCAAAGGGCTTTATTACGAATTTAGGCTCGCCGGGGCCTAAACTCGGGCTCACAGACTTTACAGGCGTGGTGGATCCATGCTGAGAG
>NC_043709.1:75653881-75762191 GCF_006229205.1 Suricata suricatta
TAGCTTAGAGGGGGAAACAGCCAGTCATGGCATCTGTTAGGTTCAGACTCGTGTTCTTACAATGGTAGCTGCACCTGTGAGCATAACAGAGCATAATGTATAAACCTGAGTCATAATGTTGTACAACTGAAACTAATACAATAATGTATGTCACCTATACTTCAGTTAGAAAATATACAGTTTCATTAAATAGAAAAAATATATACTCCCAAGGACAGATTTATAATAAGAAATAAAACATGCTGAAAATAGTTATTAATATTTATACTATCTCCATATTGTACAGAAAAAAATCAATACTTTTATGAATATCCATCATTTAACATTTTTAAAATCAAATACTTTGAACAAGGTTTATGTCACAGAAAGATATCTCTCCCTCTGTCCAATAGGGAATGGGAGCACATCCTTCATCTCCTTCTGAGATATCTTTTGTTAATTAGAAAGACTTGCACTGATAAAACCAAGCTCTTGATTTTCACTAGTCAGTGTTATAAGCTACAAGCTTATAACAATCTTAATGGCATAAATACAGTTAAGAATGAATGAATAAGATCTTATAATAACAATTATATAAGGAGCACATAGCATTACTTTTCAACAATGTATGGTCATGTTTTTTTTAATACATTTATTTATTTTTGAGAGAGAGAGTGTGTGCATGTGAGTGGGGGATGAGCAGGGGGGGGGGGGGACAGAGGATCCAAAGCAGGCTCCGTACTTAGAGCACAGTGTGATGTGAGGCTCAAACTCACAAACCTCAGGTTCATGACCTGCACAAAATTGGAGGCTCAACTGACTAAGCCACCCAGTTACCCTGGTCACATATTTATAAATGTGACAATACATGAAGTATCACTAGAATGTCACTTTATACAAATTTATAGCAACATGAGGAAATATACCCTAAATGATGCTTTATTCTTCTTTATATATGCTTTTCTGTCAGATCAAATTTTACTTTGATATGACAAGAGATAATAGACCATTAGGTTAAAAGATAAGAGATTTGGGTCATGGCCAGGGACCATAAGCTTAAGTTGTTTTGTTTATATACCAAAAAAATATTTGTGTATATTATAACAGGACAAAAATTTCAGGTTACTCAGAATGCTATAGTTATCTAAATTATCTCTGACATAGAAATTACTTATATTTCTAAAAGAAATCCTTCTTTCTTATCTAAACACAAATAAACAATAATAGATTAAAATAAGTGGCAGATAAGTAAATAAGAAGATTCCTATGCTGCTTTCTTCTGCTTTATGTGTAAAAATAAACCTTGCTAACAATCATCTCTCAGGTAAGTATACCAGGTGTGTATCTGAAACCTTATCACACAGAACAGAATAGCAACTCCCTGACTTCATGAAAATAAAACAAAACAAAAGCTAGTGAGACGATCTTCTATTATGAATCAGGAAACTGTTTCACAGATCAGGAGTGAGGAGGATTGTTTTTCTTCAACTTCAAGTTCTTGATTTTTTATTATCTTCAGGAGTTCTTCCTATCTATTCATCTATCTATCTATCTATCTATCTATCTATCTATCTATCTATCTATCCATCTATTCATCTATCCATCTATTCATCTATCTATCTATCTATCTATCTATCTATCCATCTATTCATCTATCTATCTATCTATCTATCTATCCATCTATTCATCTATCTATCTATCTATCTATCTATCTATCTATCTATCTATATTCCAGCTTTACTTAGATATAATTGACCTGGGTTCTTACTACCTATATTGAAGTCACGTGTTTTGTCACCAGGTCAACTAGCCTACTCCTGTAGTGCTGATGCTGGGATAAAAGTTGTTTTTGGTTTTTTTCCTCCAACAGCCAGAGGTTTATCTCTGAGGACTTTGACCTTCTAAGTCAAATGTGACACATTTGTGATACAAAACCCCAAAGAGATTTTTTAAATGACAAACTTGATTACTGAAAAGAAAATTACACATGGTGTAAGTCAAGAAAGTATCAATAAAGTCAAAAGGCAAATGAGAAACACCTATGAAACAAGAATACCTAGAAACACACAAGATGCCTTAAGGTGACTGGGGTGTAACACTACTAGGAAAGGACTAGAATATGATTTTACCCAACATTGCTAAAATATTAATTTTACACTGACCAAAGAAGTTTTGCAGTAAAAGCAAAGTTTAGAGGAGATAATTAATGATAGCAAGAAAGCAAGATTTTGGCAGTGATTACCTAATTACTATTTAGAGTCCAGAGAAACTGACCGTGGTGGACACATATACTCTGATTATGCCACAGTTACAGACTCCTGGAGGATAAAGTTGGCTTACTTTACCTCATTATAGTTTAGATCAAGAATCTCATAGTGTGGATAGATGATATACTTTCTATTGCTCTAATTCCATTCTCCCCTAAGTAAAGTGATTATATAAATGCTTCCCAGTCACCTAAACAGAGAACATGAAAAAATATATAATTTTTACTATAAAATTTCTGATAGATGTCCTGGTTATAATTTCAACTTCTTCTGAGTTTGGTTATCATCATATTCATGGAGTCTGATGAATGCTGGATTTATTAACAATTTTAAATGTCCACATCTGTGAGCTGAGAACCAGACTGTACACTGATGACTCTAACTAACAATTTCACTTCATGAGCCTTTGCTCAAGCAGACGATCTCAGACACACCTGCTTCTGTTAGCCTTTGTTGCATTACAAACCACCCTCAGAATCAGTAACCAAAACAGCATCTATTTATTGCTCATAATTCTGAGGATTGCAATTTGTTCAGTTAGGTGGTTCTTCTGCTGGTCTTCCCCGGAATTATTCATGTGGCTAGAGTAATCTCTCCAAATTAGTCTCATTCGCACAGATGGCACTTGTGCTGTCTCTCAACTAGTGTTTCTTTGAAGTAGAAATTATTTACTTTTCTAAAAAATATCCTTCTTTCTTGTCTAAACACAAATAAACAATAATAAAGTAAGTTGCAGATAAGTAAAATAAGATTCCTATGCTGTCTTCTTTTGCTTTCAAAAAAGTCTTTTTTAACATTTAATTAGTTTTGAGAGACAGAGTGTGAACCGAGGAGGGGCAGAGAGAGAGGGAAACACAGTATCTGAAGGCTCCAGGCTCTGAGTTGTCAGCACAGAGCCCAACGTGGGGCTTGAACCTATGAACCATGAGATCATGACCTGAGCTGAAGTGGGATGTTTAACTGACTGAGCCACCCAGAAGCCCTTGTTTCCTTTTGCTTTGTGTGTAAAAATAAATCTTTCTGAAAATCATCTCTTTTAAGTATACCAGGTGTGTATCTGAAACCTTATCACACAGAACAGAGTAGCCATTCCCTGACTTCATGAAAATAAAACAGCTTAAAAATTTTTTATTATTTATTATTTATAGTCCAGTAGCCTAGACTGAACTATGTATGTGGTAGTCTCAGGGAAGCATTCTAAGAGAGCAAGAGCAAAGGCACAAGACCTTTGGAGGCTGAAATTCAGAAATCTATAATTCTGTTTCTACATTTGATTGGGCAAAGTAAGTCATAAGACCAGCCCAAGATTCAAGAAGTAGGCATGATGGTTAATTTTCTGTGTCTACTTAACTGGGATAAGGAATGCCCAGATAGCTGGGAAAACATTATTTCTCAGTGTGTCTGAAGAGATTAACATTTGAATAAGCAGACTGAATAAAAAAGAACATCCTCACCAGTGTGAGTGGGCATCTTCCAGTCCTTCAAGGGCCTGAGTAGAACACAAAGGAGGGACAAGTTCACTAAGTCTGCTTGAGCTCAGACATCCATCTCCTCCTGCCCTCAGACATTGGAACTCCTGGCTCTCAGGTGTACAGTCTCAGACCAGAACTCATATCATATCAGTCCCAGATTCTCAGAACTTCAGACTTGGACTAACTTATACCACTGGCTTTCTTGGTTCTTCAGCTTGCAGATAGCAGACCATGGGACTTCTTGGCCTCCATGATCACATGAGCCAATTCTTCTTATCTATATATCTAGATCTATTTCTATTTCTAGCCCATCAGTTCTATTTTTCTGGAGAGTCCTGACTTATACAGTGGGGAAACTGTTTCCACCTCTTTTCAGGAGAAGCTACAAACAAATTTGCACCTACATATAACCCTCCACTCTTTTTTTTTTCCTTTATTTTTGAGAGAGACTGCATTCAAAAAGGGGAGGGGCAGAGAAAGAAGAAAAGAATCCCAAGCAGCCTCCATGTTGTCAATGAGAGCTCAACACAGAGCTCCATCTCACAAACAGTGAGATCATGCATGACCTAAGCTGAAACCAACAGTCAGATGCTCAACCAACTGGGCGCCCCCTTCACTATTTCTAATATAAATTCATCAGCTGTTCCAATGACATTCTTTATAGAAAAAGTAAAGATTTTCTATTCTGGGATCAAGTTTAGGATCACACATTGCATTTAGTTGTCATATGTCTTTAGTTTTCTTTAATCTAGAATAGTTCCTTAGCTTTTCTTTGTCCATCATGATATCGACATTTTTAAATTTATTTTTTGAACTGACATTTTGAAATTTTGAATTTTGCAGAATATCCCTCAATTTCTCTGATATTTCCTTGTAATTAGATTCCGATCATGTGTTCTTGGCATTTCCACTGCATAATAGATGTTATAATCTTCCCATTATATTACATCAGGAGAAAATAGTATTTGTTTACCTGATTACTGGTGATGTTATCCTTGATCAGTTGGTGTTTCAACTGCGAAGTTCTGTTTATCTTTTATAATTAATTAGCAATTTATGTAATGATATACTGTTTCTTATTAAACTTTTACTGACTAGTTTTAGTATAAATTATTCCTAAATAAAATTTATAGAAGAAAAAATATTTTAATTTAGGTTCAAACTTTGGTTTGCTACATATCAGTTGTGTGATCTTAGGCCACTCACTGATGGCTCCAACCCTCAGTTTCCTCATCTGTAAATTGTAGATAATACTAATTATTTCACAAAGTTGTGAAGAATAAAATTAGATAATATATGTAAAGTACTTAGCATAATGATTACCATCCATTTATTTTAACTAGTTTTATTGGAGTTCTTTAATTCTTAGTAGTGTTCTAGGAAGACAAAAGTAAAACAGATAGTCTGCTCACCTTAGTAGAGATTATAGTCCAGTCTACAGCAGATGTCAGCAACTTTTTTGTGTAAAGAACCAGAATGTAAGTATTTTAATTTTTTCAAATATATTTATTTTGAGAGAGAGAATGAGAGCATAGGGAGGGCAGAGAGAGGGGGAGACAGAGAATCCCAAGCAAGTTCTGCATTGTTAGCACAGAGCCCAATGTGGGGCTTGAACTCAAGAACTGCCAGATCATGACCTGAGCTAAAACCAAGAGTTGGCTGCTTTACCGACCAAGCCACTCAGACACACAGAATGTAAATATTTTAGAAGCCATACAAGCAACACATGAATGAATACATAGATTATAGTGTTGCGATAAACTGTTTTTACAGAATAGGTTGTGGCTAGATTTGGCTCATGGGCCAGAGCTTGCTGATCTCTAGTCTATAGGAAATAGACCAAGAAATAAATATAATTACAAATTTTCATAAGTGGTATGAAGGAAAAATATAGATATTGGGAGACTCTATAACACTGACCTCATCTTGTCTAGAATATCAGGGATAATAAAATATATAATAACATGTATAGTAAGACCTGCAAAATTGGTAGCCAATAACTAAGATATGGTGGCAAGGAATTCTACAGGGAAAGCAAATAGGATATGGTAAGGTACACAAGAAGAAAGTTATTGCACTTTTTTAAGAGCTCAAATAAAGCCAATGCGACCAGAGGGCAAAAACATAAGAGTGATGTGAAAGCCTTTTAACAAATGTTTCTTAATTTCTTCCTACATGCCAGGAATTCCTAGATAAAAGGAATACACTGGTGAAGAAGACTGACAGGTGTCTGCCCTGTTGAGGTGGACATCTGGGATAGAAGTGAGGGTTAGAGATGGATAATAAACTCATAATTGAATGCTGTATGTGTGTATATGCATGTAAAAATGAGTGTAACAACATATTGTGGTAAGTGCTAAGAGGAAAATATAAAACAGCATGAAGATACTTTAGATGCATGGTTGGAGAAGAATTTTTGAGGAAGTGATACTTGATCTGAGACTTGAACACTGAGAAAAGGCCAAACACATGAAAGCAGGAAGGATAATTATTACAAACCTGAAATACCAAAAGTAGATGAGACAATAAAGAGCCAGTGTTGAGGAAAAAACCCTGAGGAAGCCAAAGTGAGAATGCTTTGAAATGAGATTGAAGAGGTAGGCATAGCTCAGATCATGTAGCCTTGGATTCCTCAGTGAGAAATTTAAGTTTTATTTGAAATGCGTTGAAAATCATGGTAAAGTTTTATTGAAGATAGTTATATTACATTGGATCAGATATGAGCATTAAAGAGGAAAGAAAATTTCCAGTCTCCTGAAAGGAGAAATTGGGTGACTGGTGCTGCCATTCACTGGGACATCCAGGAGAACATAGTAAGTATGCATTTGAAGACAGGAGCTCTTTCTTTCTTTTTTTATTATTTTTACTTTTTACTTTTTCCCCCTTGTTTTCTCTTTTCTATTTTCCTATTTCCTTCTTTTCTCCCTTTTCCCCTGGAGTCTGGGAAAGGCCAACATTTATGCACTGCTGTGCTTAGATCAACTCTTGCCATCCAGATATTTTTTCCTTTATCTCATCCTTATCTCTTCCCTCTGCAGGTTTTATGCTCTCAGACTGTCCTTATCTCTGGTTGTCCATAATCTCCCCCCTCCCTTCTTTTTTTCCTTTCCAGTCTTCTCTTTTCTTTCCTGTTCCTTTTATTCTTTCCCCTCTTGGTTTGCTTGTTTACTTGTTCTGTCAGTATGTTTGCATGCTTGTGTTCCCTGTGTGTTTGTCTGTCTGTTTTCCTTTTCAGGGCTACCTCAAGAAACAAGCCAAAGCATACATAGTGGAAAGTCCCAATATTGCTGAGTAGGGAAATAAATTAATCAGAGGCATACAAGAGAAACTGAGAGACACCATTAAAAGAACATCTCCTGAAACAACAGACCCGAGACAGTCAAAGAGCTTCCTGTAATAGAGAAATACTAATAGGCGCACAGTGCAGAATGAGCTTTTAAAACTGACAAGAGACAGAAAGCTAGTCAAAATGATGAAACAAAAGAATTCTCCTCTAAAGAAACTCCAGGAAGAAATCACTGCTAAAGAACTGCTCAAAACAGACACAAGCATCATAAGTGAACAAGAATTTAGAATGACTGTCATAAAATTAATCCCTGGGCTTGAAAAAAAGCATAGAAGCCGACAGAGAAGATACTGATACAAAGACTAGGAACCTTCAAAATAGCTGTGATTAGTTTTTAAAAAGGCTATAAATGAGGTGAATAATAAGACGGAGGCTGTCACTGCACGGATGGAAGAAACAGAGAAGAAAATAGGTGAATTAGAAGACATAGTTATAGCAAAAGAGGAAGCCAAGAAGAAGAGACAAAAATTGATAGAGGAGTACTAAAGGAGAATTTGAAACTTATGTGATACAATCAAACGGAACAATATCCGTATCATAGGAGTTCCTGAAGAGGAAGAAAGAGAAAGAGGTCCTGAAGGGGTGCTGGATCAAATTATACACAAAAATTTCTCCAATCTGGGGAAAGAGGAAGACATTGAAATTCATGAGGCACATCAAACTCCCCTAAGACGTAACTTGAACCGACCTTCTGCACGACATATCACAGTGAAATTGACAAAATATAAAGATAAAGAGAGAATTCTGAAAGTAGCTAGGGATAAAAGGACTCTAACATACAAAGGGAAACTTATCAGAGTGGTTACAGACCTATCTACTGAAACTTAGCAGTCCAGAAAGGAATGACAGGAAATCTTCAATGTGATGAACAGGAAGAATATGCAACCAAACATCCTTTATCCAGTGAGCCTGTCATTCAAAATAGAAGAAGAGATCAAGGTTTTCCCAAATAAACAAAAGTTGAGAGACTTCATCACCACCAAACTAGCCCTACAAGAAATCCTAAGAGGGACTCTATGAGAGAAAGGTAGCAAGTAATATAAGACACCAGAGACATCAATACAAACAGGAACCCTACAGAGAACACAATGAATCTAAACCCACATGTTTCAATAACACTGAAGGTAAATGGACTGAATGTTCCAGTCAAACAACACAGGGTAGCAGAATGGATCAAAAACCAAAATCCATCTATTTGATGTCTACAAAAGACTCACCTTAGAGATGAATACACCTTCATATTGAAAGTAAAAGATGGAGAAATATCTACCATGAGACTGGTAGCCAAAAGAAAGCTGGAGTAGCCATACTTATATCGGACAAACTGGACTTCAAAGTAAAAGCAGTAACAAGAGATGAAGGACATTTTATAATAATTACAGGGTTTCCACATCAGGAAGAGCTAACAATTATAAACATCTATGTGCTGAATTCAGGAGCACCTAAATACATAAAACAACTAATCACAAATAGAAGCAATCTTATTGATAAGAATGTGCTAATTGCAGGGGAATTTAATACTCGACTTACATCAATGGATAGGTCAACCAGACAAAAAAAAATCACTAAAGAAACAATGGACCTGGATGGCACACTGGAAGAGATGGAATTAAGAGATATATTCAGAACTCTGCATCCTGCAACTAGGGAATTCACTTTCTGCTCGAGTGTGCATGGCACATTCTCCAAGATAGATCACATCCTGGGTCATAAAACAGCCCTCCATAAATACAAAAGAATTGAGATCATACCATGCACACTTTCAGAACACAATGCTATGAAGCTTGAAACCAACCACAGGGAAAAGTTTGGAAAACCTCCAAAAATGTGGAGGTTAAAAACACCCCAACTGAAGAATGATTGGGTGAACCAGGCAATTAGCGAGGAAATTAAAAAACATATGGAAACAAATGAAAATACAACAATCCAAACTCTCTGGGACACAGCAAAGGCACTCCTAAGAGGAAAGTTTATTGCAATCCAGGCCTATTTTCAACAAACTAGAAAAAGCGCAAACTCAAAATCTAACAGAGCCCCTAAAGAAACTAGAAAGGGAGCAGCAAGAGCACCCCAAACCCTGCAGAAGAAAAATAATAAAGATCAGAGCAGAATTAAACAATTTAGAACCCACAAAAACAATCGAACAGATCAATGAAACCAAGAGTTGGTTTTTTGAAAAGATAAATAAAATTGATAAACCTCTAGCAAGGCTCCTCAGAAAGGAAAGAGAGAATACCCAAAGAGACAAAACCATGAGGGGAAAAAGGATCTCTTACAACTCGTAAATACAAGCAATCTTCAGCGATTACTATGAAAAATTATATGCCGACAAACTGGACAATCTAGAAGAAATGGTCAAATTCCCAAATGCACATGCACTACCAAAATTCAAACGGGAAGAGATAGAAAATCTGAACAGACCCATAACCAGTGAAGACATCAAATCAGTTATCAAAAATCTCCCAACGAATAAAAGCCCAGGACCAGATGGATTCCCAGGACATTCTACCAGACATTTAAAGAAGAGTTAACACCAATCCTCTCAAGTTATTCCAAGAAATAGAAATGGAAGGAAAACTTCTGGACTCATTCTACGAAGCACATATCACTTTGATTCCTAAGCCAGACAGAGACCCAACCAAAAAAAAAAAAAAAAAAAAGAACTACAGGCCAATATCCTTAGTGAATACGGATGTAAAAATACTCAACAAGATACTAGCAAATCAAATTCAACAGCATATAAAAAGACATCCATTATGATCAAGTGGGATTCATTCCTGGGTTACAGGGCTGGTTCAATATTTGCAAATCCATCAATGTGATACATCACATTAACAAAAGGAAAGAAAAAACCATATGATCCTGCTGATAGATGCAGAAAAAGCATTTGACAAAATACAACATCCTTCTTAATAAAAACCCTCAAGAAAGTCGGGATAGAAGGAACATATTATAACAGCCATTTATGAGAAGCCGACAGCTAATGTTATCCTCAATGGAAAAACTGAAAGCTTTCCCCCTAAAATCAGGGACATGACAGGTATGTCCACTCTCACCACTGTTGTTTAACATAGTGCTGGAACTCCTAGCATCAGCAATCAGACAACAAAAGGAAATAAAAGGCATCAGAATTGGCAAAGATGGAGTCAAACTTTCACTTTTCGCAGATGACATGATACTCTACATGAAAAACCCAATAGACTCCACCAGAAGCCTTCTAGAACTGACCCATGAATTCAGCAAAGTCACAGGGTACAAAACCAATGTACAGAAATCGGTTGCATTCTTATACACCAAAAATGAAGCAACAGAAAGAGAAATAAAGAAACGGACCCCATTCACAATTGCACGAAAAATCATAAAACACCTAGGAATAAACCTAACCAAAGACCTGTATGCTGAAAACTATGGAAGACTTATGAAGGAAATTGAAGAAGACACAAAGAAATGGAAAAACATTCTATGCTCATGGATCAAAAGAATAAACATTATTAACATGTCATTATTACCTAAGGCAATTTACTCATTCAATGCAATCCTCATCAAAGTTGCACCAGCATTCTCCTCAAAGCTAGAACAAACTATCTTAAAATTTGCATGGAACCACAAAAACAACAACAACAAAAAAAAAACCCACGAATAACCAAAGCAATATTGAAGAAGAAAACCAAAATGGGAGGCATCACAATCCCAGACTTTAGCCTCTACTACAAAGCTGTCATCATCAAGACAGTATGGTACTGGCACAAAAACAGACACATGGACCAATGGAATCAAATAGAGAACCCAAAACTGGACCCACAAGTGTATGGCCAATTAATCTTTGACAAAACAGGAAAGAGCATCCAATGGACAGCCTCTTCAACAGGTGATGTTGCAAGAGCTGGACAGCAACATGTAGAAGAATGAAACTAGACCACTTTCTTACATCATTCACAAAATAAACTCAAAATGGATAAAGGACCTGAATGTGAGACAGGAAACCATAAAAACCCTAGAGGAGAAAGCAGGAAATAGCCTCCTTGACCTCAATTGCAACAATCTCCTCCTCGACACATCCCCAAAGGCAAGAGAATCAAGAACAAAAATGAACTATTGGGACCTCATCAAGATTAAAAGCTTCTGCAAGGCAAAGGAAACAATAGGAAACGGAAAGAATGGGAAAAGATAGTGGCAAATGGCATATCAGATAAAGGGCTAGTATCCAAAATCTACAAGGAACTCACTAAACTCCATACCCAAAAAAAGAATAATCCAGTGAAGAAATGGGCAGAAGACACAGACACTTCTCCAAAGAGAACATCCAAATGGCCAACAGGCACATGAACCAAAGCTCAGCGTCACTCAGCATCAGGGAAATACAAATCAAAACCACACTGAGATACCACCTCACACTGGTCAGAGTGGCTAAAATGAACAAATCAAGAGACTATAGATGCTGGCAAGGATGTGGAGAAACGGGCACCCTCCTACACAGTTGGTGGCAATGTACAGCCGCTCTGGAAAACAGTGTGGAGGCGCCTCAAAAAACTATCAATAGAACTCCCCTATGACCCACCAATAGTACTGCTGGGGATCTACCCAAGAGATACAGAAGTGCTGATGCATAGGGCACACATACCTCAATGTTCATAGCGGCACTTTCAACAATAGCCAAATCATGGAAAGAGCCTAAATGTCCATCAACTGATGAATGGATCAAGAAGATGTGGTATATATATATACATACAATGGAATACTACATGGCAATGAGACAAAATGAAATCTGGCCATTTGTAGCAAAACGGATGGACCTGGAGGGAGTCATGGTAAGCTAAATAAGTCAAACAGAGAAGGAAAGACACCATATGTTTTCACTCATAGGTCTAGCAGAGAAACCTAATAGGGGACCACGGGAAGGGGAAAGGGGTGGGGAAAGAGTTGGGGAGAGGGAGTGAGGCAAATCCTGAGAGACTTTTGAATGCTGAGAACAAGCTGAGGGCTGAGGAGGGAGGGGGGAAGGGGGAGGAGGGTAATGGTTGTGGAGGGGGGCACTTGTGGGGAAGAGCACTGGGTGTTATATGGAAACCAACTTGATAATAAACTAAGTTAAAAAAAAAAAAAAGAAGAAGAAGAAGAAGAAGACAGGAGCTCTTATAAAATCGGGGTTGCGTTTGTCCCTAGACGGTCACTGAAGCCATGGATATGGATAGTAATACCTGAGAAAAGAGCATGAAGGAAGAAGGGAAGCCAGTCTAAGTCTGAGTCTTGAGAATCTTAGACATTTAATGATGGCAGAAACAGACAAACTGATCAAGGAGGCTAGGAAGACAGGGGTACAATGTAGCTAGAAAAACAGGAGGCATAATGTCTCAGGATGCTATTGAGAAACAACAAAAATGAGGATTGAAAAACAGCCACTGGATTTAAAGACAAGGTGGTCATTGATAAACTCGGTAATAGATATCTTAGCAGAGGGGACAGATGTGTGGTGACAGGGTATGTAGATGACTTTGAAAAATGCAGGAGAGACATAGGCCACAGAATAATCTCTCAGTAAATAACAGTTTTCATTGCTATTTTTTATAGTCATTTCATAAATGTTACAGGTACTTGGGAGTTTTCACTTAAGTATCAAATTTACTTTCTTAGTCCACATTAATTTTTAATGTTAATTTTGCTTTATAAAATATTCAATACATCCAAATGGTTGTGAATTCAAAAGGAACAAACAGTACAGTGAAATGTTTACTTCTCACTCTGTTCATCAACCCCCAGGTTCTTTCCCAGAAGAACCAATATTATGAGTTTAGCTGCCTCATTCTTTTTTAACCCCTTCTTGGTAAGTACTCAATTACCCATGTTACTGTACTTTACTTAACCAGTATACTAGTAATGGGCATTTAGCTTGTTAAGAGTCCTTTCCTATCCCAAATAATAAAACAATGGACAATTTGGAATGTGTCATTTCACATATGTGTAAGTGTCTTCAGTCTGTCTCTCCAGCCACAGAGATTCTGGTGGAGATTCTCGTGCGTCTTATTAGAATGCTGTCAGGAATAAACCTAGGAGAATGAAGGAAGCAGGGAGGAAGGGGAAGAAGCAAGAATGTAGTTTCAGATGAAGTCTGGATTCAGTTTATTCTCCCAGGGAGCTCTGAAGCATAAAGTGCAAGCAGCTGCCGTCTGCCTTCAGACAAGCACCCGAATATTTGTACCCTCACCGTGAGAGGGCTGACAACACTTATTGCATCTTTGGCCCTCCATCTTGTTCATGCCCGCACAATGACCTTCCTCAGGACTATGTGTTCCGGACTATGTGTGCCCTGACTAGAATACAGGAAGGTTTGTTCTGACTTTCCCTAAGTTGACACACAGAAGATACCACTTTAGATAACCAGCAGAGATGACTGGCTCACAAATGGCACCCTTTTAGATAACTAACACTAGAGGCGACTTGTGGACAATAGTCACCACTTTAGATGACTACCCTTTGACCTCACCACATGATCCCCTCACTCTAAAAATGCTGTGAGTTAAAGTCCATACTGGGCAGAGAATAGCTGTGTGGTGCCTGGATCCTTGCCCACGTGATCTCTCCCATCACATTAGTCACCCTAAAGAAATTCAGTGTATGGTGTGGAGTGGCTTGCTCTGTTTTTCAGTCTCAAAGTGCATTCTCAGTCTGGAGGATATTTTAGTGTCCCTCCCACCACCTTCCAACATCAGGGGGGTGGGGTAGGGAGGTATGGGACAGCAGCACACAACTCCAGGCACTTTAATGTCATGTGGCTCTAAGCATCCAAGGGCAATCTTCTGGGGTTGTAGGTGGGAGCTGTTGGCAGCAGCTCCCATAGCTGCTGGGGGGTTAAGCACACCAAAATGGTAGCAGGGATGCCTGGGGCACCAACAGATTCTGCAATAGTGAATAAAACTGTAGGACAAATTCCTAGAAGTAAAGCTGTTGTATAGGGCTAACATTACTAGTTGCCTACTCAAACAGTATCCACCCCACCCCTGCCCAACCCTTCTTCCAAATAGAATACTGATTTTATTCAAAAGAGTTGTGACTAAAAAAATACTTTCCCATCTTCCTTGGCATCTGGGCTGGTCAGGTGACAGTTATCAAAATAAGATGAATGAAGGTAGTGATGAGGAAGCATAAGGCAAGCTAAGGGTGAAGCACAAGCCAGCGCATCCCCCTACTCTCCCACCCCCATTCTTCACACCTCCCCCCACAGTGTGATATTCCTCAGGGACTCCTGGCTGCCCAAGAACAAAGGAAAGGACAGAAAACAAATGGTTAACTGATAGAGATCACAGTCATGCAGAACCTGAGTCTCCACCAGTTTACAAATATCTTAATAACTTACAAGAAAAGGGCAATATTATCAATAGTTAATCTCCAGAAACCTATAGACTCAGTTTCTTGGAGCCCTTAATATCACCCTCTCCTCCATAGTCATATGGAGAACAAAGGCAAGAAGGAAAGAGCAGGTAAAATTAAATTTCTTTATAACCTGCAGCCCATTGACAAATACTTGAGGCAAATACAGAGCAGGAACCCCCACTGTCATAATGTTAATGCCTTCCTAGAAGGAAGAGAGCCTTAGCTTGACAATAGCAACGCCTCCAGCAATCCAAGTCTTCTTTAGCATATGGAAATCCCTTTAAGAAACTTCCTCTTGACTTTATCTCCCCCAACTCCATAGTATATAACCAGATACTCTTAACCCCAGTGTAGCTCTTTCTGCCCATGGGTCCTGTCCCTGGGCTTTTATAAAACCACCTTTTTGCATCAAACACACATTCAAGAATTCTTTATTGGCCATCAGCTCCAAACCCCTACCACCACTACCATTGGGTAGTAGTTTCTGGAGATAGTGTCCCTTTCTTAATAAAAAGACAAAGCTTAGTTTGTCCTCTTTGCCCTTGACTTCACATCCTTCTTTCTGCCAGGAATGTACACAAAAGTGTCTGTAAATGCAGCAACCATCTTGTGACCATGAGACACATGTCTAATTTTGAGTTAATTTGCTCTCCTTCTAACAAGCTAAGATCCACTACCCTAAAAGTAAGGAACTTTTAAATTTGAGAACACAGGACAAAATAATCTTGTAGCATAGAGTATTTTGGAAAGGATCCCATACCCCAAAACTGAAGTGATAGGGTAGAGTCTCATGAGAGTACCAAAGGTCAAAGAAAAGATGCACTAAATGAGGAGGAAAGAGTGCAGAAAGGATGTCCATGCATCACAAAATATAAATTTTGCCCATTCTGAAATTGTGGACTGTAGACTATGGGAAAATTAATTTTCCTTATATTCCTGCGTTTCTGCAGAACACTGAGCCATGAACATTGATCTACTATGAAGATGAGAATGGTTAAAGCCTTGCTTTCAAAGACATCTGCTGCCCTTTAAAGGGTAATAAAACTTATCTTACCTGGAATCAAAGCCGTATATTCCAGGACAAGGAACATTCCCTTCTCCCCAGAGATGCCTAAAGAAGATTTGGGGATCTGCCTATGTGCTTACACATCAAAAGAGCAGAGAACCCTGGCTGCAATTTCAAAGAAGCTGATTTTATCTTCCCTCAGAGACTATTTAGATAATTTAGCTTCCAAAGGATAACAATTCAAGATTCTTCCTCTTCTGTTCTAAGGAGAATTAGTTTACACTAGAGGCAAAGACTTCTCTCCTTCCTTCAAGGAAGGGAAAGAAGAAAGGTTATTCCTCCCTATATAAATTCCCAGAGCCATGCTTCAGAGTCCCTCTCTTATAGGTGACCTCTCCCTACGTGCAGGTCTAGCCACCTTGTTCTCAACAGTGTCTCCCTGTACAGGGCCTAAGGGACTCTGCAACAGTGTTAGTCCACCTGGTGTTACTGCTCCGAATAAACAAAGATCTGATCTCTCATCCAGAGACCCAGTGTTTTTGCTAGGAACCACCCCCCACCCCATCTCTCCCTTTCCCCTTACCTTCCTATCTACCTATCCCCATGCAAGCAGGGTAGCATCTAAGACCCACCTCAGTTTCTGACTTGAAATAATCTTTCTTTAAGAAATCACTGAATTACTCTCTTCAATAAAGATTCAACCAACATTGAGTTTCTAATATGTATACAATATCACTTGTGCATTTTCCTGCCTAAAATGGAAGAAATCTAAACATAAAGAGACATTGGGGAAAATCTTAGTTGGTGAACATTCTAAAAATGTTGGTCTGTGTGCTTCAAAAGCATCAATGTCAAAGAAGACAAAGTCTGAAGAACTGTTTTAGATCAGAGGGAGACTAATGGGACAGAGGAACTAGGTGAAGCGTGTGAAGGAAAAGGATTGTTACCGAGGGCAGTACTGGAACTGGCAAAACTTGCGCATGGGTTGTGTATTAATAATATCAGTGTATTGATGTCAAAATTCCTGAATTTGGTCATTATACCGTGGTTTTGTAAGATAATACCTTTTTCTTAAGGATGAATGCTAAATTCCTTAGGTGCATAGGTCATGGTCTCTGTAACAGTTTCAAAGGGAGAAAAAAAAATCAAATCTGGCAAAACGTTTCAATTCTTTGAAAGCAAGGCTTTAAACATTGATCTGGATGAAAGGAGTTCCAGAACTCTTGATAGTATTCTTGTAACTTTTCTCTAATTTAAAACGTGTTTCAAAATAAATAAAAGGAGGGGCACCTGGGTGGCTCAGTCAGTTAAATATCCAGCTTCAGCTGAGGTCATGATTTCATACTACATTTCTTTGTAGTTTTTCTTCATGCTGTTAAAAAAATGTACATGAGATCATGTCACATTTTGGCTCAAGACCTCAATGACATCCTATCTCACTCATGATTTTACAACCAACACCCAGCCTTAGCCTCCCTACTTCATCTCCTTTTCTTCTTCCCATTGGTACCTCAGCTCCAGCCACACTGGCTTCTTTTCTGTTTCCTGAATACAAGCATGCTTCTACCTCAGGACCTTGACACTTACTTCTTTTTCGGTTTGGAAGACTCTTTCATCACATAACCATATGACTTCCTTTCTTACATCCTTAAGGTCTCTATTTAGATGTTACCTTCATAGAGCTTTCTCTGATCACCCTATAAACTAATTTGTATTTCTGCCACCCACCCCTAAGATAGCCTAACTCACCTTGCTCTTATTTTTCTCCATAGCACCTATTACTATTTGATATATTATCTATTTGTTTGTTTTTGTGTTCCCCAATTAAAGGCAAACAAAAACTTCATCTTCACACTGTATTATCCCTACACCTAAACCAATGCCAGTCATATACTAGGTGCTTGATAAACATTTGTTGAATGTATGAATAAATCAGAATTAAGAAACACATATAGAATTTATATAGAATTATAAATAACAATTATATTTGGTTAAAAGTCTTGGAAAATGGAAAACAAAGTCATACAGATATGGGTATTTGGAGGATTTTCAGTTCTGTGGGAAAATCGCCCTGGTTAGCAATAAAGAAGAATTAAGTGGAATGGCTGGTTCTCAGGTAAGAGATAAGAGAATGAAGATCAAATTGTGCTTCAGACTTGAGACCGCCAGCTCTTACTTACCAAGTAAGGCAAGAACACATCGGAAGCTGGCCCAGGAGGCAAGCAAAGAAGGGCTCCACAAAGCAGGACTCCCCAGGCATTCACTGGTTACCAAAGAGACGAGCCTCCACTTGAGGATCATATTATAATGAGAAATGAAGGAAATCATCACTAAGCATATTGGGCTAATCAGTGCCACCTTGGAGGAAGATGATCTGGGGGAGATGTAATCATAGATTAAGAGTAAGAATACCTGAGTACAGACTTTAGACCATAAATAAAAAATAAACTTGGGCTCAAGAACTCCATGGGTATTGAATATCCATGAACTTTTCTCTAGCTGTATTCATGACTTGGGTTTGTGTTTATAAATTTGACATTTGAATCAACAAATTGATTCATATTATACTTTAATAAAAACAGGCTGGTTTTTCTGTTTTGTTTTGTCTTGGTTTGTTTTTCCTGAAATGAAGCAGAACTTATTCGCTAGGTAGTTTGTGTGCCCTGCTAGGGAATGGATACCTATGGCCTCTTCCTGCTTGGTTTGCTTTCTCTGCCTCTTACTAAAGTCCATGAAGAGACTATCTAGACAGGGAGAATATCAAAGAGAAAAGCAATACAAATAACATTTAATATACAGTGGATGATGTGCACTAGGCTTCTTGTGGTGATCATTTTGCAATGTATATAAATATCAAATCATTATGTCATACACCTGAAATTACCATCACATACTGTGTGTGATGGTCCAGGTCAGTAATTCTAGTAATTACCATTATTAAAAGGTTATATTTATATGGTACTTTACAAATTCAAGCATGCATTATACTCTTATTTCATTCATTCTCACTACTGCCCTCTTGAGTTATGTGTCAACAATCCTACTTAAAGTGAAGAAATTGGGACTCAAGCAGGTTAAGAGGCCTTGCTCAAAGATTCAGCTGTGACCTACACCTAGATTGCAGACATGTGCTGGTGTGTCCAGGATAGTCCCCATTTATGCCCATTCTCCTAGTGTAATTATTAATAGCAACTCTTTCACTCTCCAAAGTCCCCTAGTTGGACAATAAACCTTATGGTGACTCTATCAAAACCTGCTTCTTTAGTCGCTCAATTCCAATCTTCTTTTTCACTATTGCTTTGTTTATTCCATTTATACCAGCTCAGGGTGGTTATAATATCAAGAGCTGGCTTCAGACCAGGAGATTACTTCTATGAGAAAGCGCATTTCAGATTGCAAACAAATTCAACCAGTAACTTTTAAAATGGAGAATTCTCAGTATAGTACAGCAGTTAATGATCACGGTCTGAATCCCAGCTCCACTATTTCCTAGTTGTGTAGCTTTGGGGAAAATTATATGGAAAAAATCCGTCAGAGCACCATTAGCCTAAGACTTTATTCAATGTTGGTCTGGAGAAGGCTCCTGAAGGAACTAGAGAACAGTTTATCTTCAGAAAGGAAGGATAAAGAATTTCATAGAATTTTAGCTGGTGTTGAGTAGGAGACTATCAGCCAAAATTCAGCTAGTCTGAGGAATAGCTGGTCAGAAAAGTGTCTTGAAAGAGGAGGAAATTGTTATTGCAGATTAGCAGTATTTGGGCAACTCGAATTTATCAAAATAGATGGGAGAGACAGACAGGGACTAAGATCCTGTGCAAGAAGAATGGGAGAAACAAGTCAGGCAAAGTAGACATACAGGGGCCACGTGGAAAACTCTTGCATCTTCAGGGGCTCTTAGATAAATTTTCCTCTCCAAAGCTCAATGTCCTCACCACAAAACAAGAAGATATGCAGTACATACCTCCTAAGTTGTTGAGAAGAGTAAATATGTTATTAAATATAAAGCAGGTAAAAGTCACTGACATAATTCATTTGGAGGGGGGAGAGCCACCAAAGGAGGCTTAGATTGACATTAGTGCCTCCTTAATTTATTTTTTTAAATTTTTTTTAGAGGGAGAGTACAAGTGAATGAGGAACAGAGAAAGAGAGAGAATCTGACAAGGGGCAGAGAGGAGAGAAAGAGAAGCAGGGCTTGTGTTCACCTGAAAGGGGGCTCATGGTCACCAGAAATGGGACTGAAGATCACCTAATGTGGGACCTGAACTCATCATGACCTAAGCTGAAGTTAGATGCTTAGTGACTGAGCCACCCAGGCGCCTGCCTTCATATTTTTAATAAACTCTCCCACATACATCCTTTGATGTGAAAAATGACTTGTTCTGAAAGAACTAGTTCAACACAAATCCCTATGACACTGTGCCATTCACCATCCCTCTCAAACCAACCAGGTTGCCATCTCTTTCTGGATCTTTAAGGGAGAGCTAAGGGACTTTCTCAAGGCTTTCTTGTATATGCATAATAAAATCATCATTTTTTAACTTAGGTTACATATTATAGGTCCATAAATAAAATACAATCTACTACAGAAGTAAGTTTGAGGAAAAAAATCAATTATTCATAATAAAGGATGAAAACTTCAAAAGGTATATGAGGTGAGGCATAGAGAGTATCCATAGAGATCATAGAGTCAAGGAACTTCCCAAGCTGTAGTTGGACCTCACCCACTCAATAGATTGGAACACAGACCGGTGACTCACAGTAGTTTAAAGGTGTTTTATTTGTTATTACTCATTACTTAGAGATTTTATTATATTTTCTTTAGGGGAAAAGAAACTCCTTTTTTCCTTTTTCTTTTTTTTTTCCTTTTATTTTTTTTTAGCTCCTTGAAAATAAGGTAGACTTCTTCAGATATCAAAAGTATTCATGACTAGTCCAATAGCTCTCATTAGCACTAAGACTAAAAGAATAGTGATTAACTCCCATCTGCCGTTTAGTAGTTTCGTTCCCAGAAATCACAAATTTTCCATTATTTTCTTGCCAGAACCATCCAAATTCTGTCTAGAACCAAAAGCTCTAGTGATGTTAACAGTTTCTATTGAACATGCTACACGTTTTTACACTGTCTATACAGCAGCACAAAGTAGTTATAGATGCAGGTGCTACTATTAATCGAGGTGGGGAACGGTTGCCCATTTTCCCCTCTGTCCAAGATCAGTCTCCCCTGAAGTCAAAACTCACCTAACAGAAAAGGAACTTCATGTTTTACTCCATGGAACAAGTATCAGGGAGAAAGGTAACACTTTTTACAAAGGCAAGTTTGTTTCTAAATTCAAGGTTTATATTTTTGGCCTCAGACTATCCCCATTCCATCCCAACATTATACAAATGTTCAACTAGGTTTTCCCCATTTTGATATTTACTGGTTTATGATAAGTGTTTCATTTCATTTTACTCCTTTATATTTGCTGTATTTTAAGTTGAACAAGTTTTGCTTTTATAAGAAAAAAGATAAAAAGTAATTTTTTTTAAATGTGCATACGTACAGGTTCACACAGTGTCAAAAAAAATGATAAGGTAGATAATATGGGCAAAAGGGTTCTGAGAAAAACAGATGGGAACTAGGGTGGCCAAAGATGCTTCGTAAAGGCAGTGGGATTGAAATGGTCTTAAATAGAAGCAATATAAGTTAAGAGAAGAGGAAAAGAGGAATGGAGGACCGGGGGAAAGAGAAATGCAGCAAAGCATTGTGAAGTTTATGTGAAGGGGGTACTTACTTTGTCTCAAGTGTAATATTTACTCAAAAGAAGAAACGGTACGGATATAGGACCCACACTATAAAGAGTTTAGAATTAGGATTAAATGAACTTTATTTTGCAAAACTCAGACACAAATTGAAGAACTGACTAGAGTTTAAACTTGAATTTGCAAAAGAAACAAGTGAGTACAGAACTGACTCACCTATTTGAGAAAATCGAAGCCTTTGAATAAAAAAATCACAAGGTCAGAAGATAACTCTGCTGGTTCTATGGTAGTCAGTAATTCTGATTAGATAGCTTTTGGGTCCATTTTGATAAAAAAGAAAAACAAAGCGTTTCTGTGTTTTGAACAAAAAATAACTTTACGGCTTATCTTAGAATTCAAGGCTTTTAGAATATTGCTGTTTTTTTAAGACTTGTCTTAGAGTACCATACTTGTAGAAATGTCAGCTTTTGCTAGGCTTTGGTACAGGATGGGCTTCATCGGATGTTACTGTGGATAGGGTTAGACAACAGTTTTCTTTGCCATATTATATAGACTAGAGTATAGAGCTTCAAACATCAGGGAGGCTTCAAGCCGGGCCACAGGGCAGAGCTGTGACCATATAGGTTGTGAACTGCACAACTGGAGGGGGTGCTATGTACATAGTGCCCCCTGGAGTTATACAACCCAGAATCTGCTCAGCTGTACTTGGAAACCGAGGGGCCAGGCGAGTAAAATCAGTGAAGGAAATGACACACCTAAAGGATTCCAACTAATTAAAAACAACCACAATGTTCAGAACACTGTGGAGCAATAACATGAATTTGCAGACTATATCCAGCCTTGGAGCTCTATTTTGCAACCTCTGCTATAGGACATAGAAACAGTCACTATTTTTGAGCAATGTAATGATACATTTAAAAGGTCTATAAAATGAGTTATAGAGAAAAAAGGACTAGAAAGAAGGAGACCAGTAGGAAAACTTACTTCAATAATCTAGAGTGGAGGAAAAAAGAGCCTGGCCTAGGCCTATGGTAATAGGATAGAAAGGAAAGAGTTCTTAGGATTCAATGATAGAATTCAGATTTGATTCAGTCAATTCAGATGACTTCCCACAAGAAAAAAAAGGGCAGGGGGAGTCCAGAGTAATGCAAAGTTGTGAACCTAGGTTCTTAGGAAAAGACTTGGAGAAAAAAATATTTACCTTTGAAACAAATTCAGATATTTTTTAAGAAGATTTTTAGGAGAGCCTGGGTGACTCTGTCTATTGAGTGACCAAAGTTTGGTTTCAGTTCAGGTCATGATCTCACCATTCAGGAGATCAAGCCCCATGTCTGGCTCTGTGCTGAAGGCACAGAATCTGATTGGGATTCTCTGCTGACAGCTCAGAGCCTGGAGCCTGCTTTCAATTCTGTGTCTCCCTCTCTCTCTGCCCTTCCCCCACTCATGATCTCCCTTTCTCTCTCTCTCTCTCTCTCTCAAAAATAAATAAACACTAAAAAAAAATTTTAATAGGAGGAAAAGAAGCAGAAAAGAGGGAGAAGGGAATTGGAAAAACTATGCAAAAATGTTAACAGTAACTATCTTTAAGTAATGTGGTTACGAGTTATAATAATTCTCTTCTTTATACTTATATGGAGTTTCCAAATTTTCTACAATGAATGTGTTATGTTTATCACTAGAAAAAAAGTTTTAATATCCTAAGGGACTAACCTTTTACATAATCCATAAATTAAATCTCCATTGTTTTGTTTTTGTGACAACTATTTGCAATGGCAAATGCTAATAGGTTACCTTTCCAGTGTTGGGAAAACAGATCTCGTTCTAGGGTGCTAAATACAATCCTTGCAATCTCAAAGAAATAAATATTTAATATTTTCCAGTGATAAAAACTTGTTTTAGACATTATTTTTTGATTCAAAAACTAATTTCAAATGTGTTAATAGTTTTGTTTAAAAGACATGATTTTCTTTTTTTCAGCATTAGCTATTAGCCTTTCCCAAGTTACATTCAAGACTTTAAGATCAATTGAGCTTTAGCCAAAAACATAAAAATTCAAGGTAAGAAGAAATGATAATATGGGCACCTGGGTGGCTCAGTTGGTTAAGAGTCTGGCTTCAGCTCAGGTCATGATCTCATGGTTCGTGGGTTCAAGCCCCACGTCAGGTTCTGTGCTAGCTCGAAGCTAGCTCAGAGCCTGGAGCCTGCTTCAATTCTATATCTCCCTCTCTCTCTGACCCTCCCCTGTTCACACTGTCTCTCTCTGTCTCTCAAAACTAAATAAAAAACATTAAAAATTTTTAAAAAAGAAGAAATGATAATAGTATAAACAATAAAAATAATATGTTTATAGCTTTAAAAAATAGCTTCACATATATTTGATCCAGGGCTCATTTGACCTCTAAGAAAAAAAATAGAATGTAATAACAGCAGGGTTTTTTAGCTCTACGTTGTGGAGGAGACACCGAGACTCAGAGAGGTAAATATCTTGCTGAGTATCACACAGCTATGAAATAGTAAAATCAGAATTCAAATCAAGGTCTTCCATTTCCAAGTACTATAATTTTTCCTATAGAGTATTAATGGGAAACCATGAAAACTCTGTCTTGTCCTCCTGGTTAGACCCTTCTCTGTACTGACAGGAGGGCAGGTTAGTTTGCCACCTTTGTCTGGCCAAGCTCCAGACTCTCACTGTGGTCCATCCTTCTCCAAACTAGTGAAACCCAAATTACAACAAAAGAGAATAGATAGCAGAGCACCTGGGTGGCTCAGTCGGTTAAGCATCCGATTTCAGTTCAGGTCATGATCTCACCATTCCTGGGTTTGAGTCACACATGGGGCTCTGTGCTGACAGGTAGCTCAAAGCCTGAAGACTGTCTTTGGATTCTGTGTCTCCCCCTCTCTCTGACCCTTCCCTGCTCACACTGTCTCTCTCTTTCTCTCTCTCTCAAAAATAAAAAAAATTAAAAAACATTAAAGAGAATAGGTAGCAATAAAAACAAAAACAAACAAACAAAAAGCACCTCTCTGGTTGAAGGGGAAAAAACACTCTTTCATTTCTTTGAGGTATATTTGGCATATTAAACTTTGTACAATGATTTGCATATAAATCCTTCCTAAAATGAATACAAGAGTAAATGTCTAAGACAAATAATGTAAATGACTTTAAATTTACAAGTTTATTAATGTAATAAGTCACATCCACCAACAGAATAATTGTTTATGCATGAATCTTATACTTTAAAAAAATTTTTAATGTTCATTTTTGAGAGAGAGCGGGCACAAGTGAGGGCAGAGAGAGAGGGAGACACAGAATCTGAGCTGTCAGCACAGAGCCTGACGTGGGGCTCAAACCCACGAACCACAAGATCATGACCTGAGTCGAAGTTGGACACCTAACCAATTCAGCCACACAGGTGCCCCTACATGAATCATATACTTATCATTAATGATTAAAAGGGGGCACAACTCTCTTGGATGACCTGAAGCAGAACTTCAAGAATCAACTTCAGTTCCACTGGGTTATATCCTCAAAATTAATTTTTCCTTCATACTTCTTTTATATGATCCCATTTGGCAGTTACGCCCATTTGCTCAAGAATTTCTCATTGGTCTGTGATCAAGGGTATCATTTGTCTTATCTACATTCTGCATGTAAACATGATTTTTTGCTTTGAACACAAGTTTGGCTTGATACATTCTCAGACTGTTCTTCATGCATGCAAGGGTTCTCTGTATGTATCTTTTTTTTTCTGCCTGGATTATTAACTTCTCAAGTATACTATTTGGGTATTTGTTCATGCTTTTATGCTAACACCCATATTGCTTTGCTCAGTAAAGCCTTATTGTTGGATAATTTGGATAAACTAGCAAATAGCTCATCTGTCACTCTACTGTTTTAAAAAGCAACACTGCTTTCTCTAAAGTTTAAAACATTATAACATTATAACAGTCTCTAAAATTTAAACATTTTTCAAATGAATCATTAGATGGATACTAGCTAAGAGGTAGTATGACAAATTCCAGTGGGATGTTACAAAAAGTAGGAGATTCCAAAGTGGGGTTTTTTGAGCAATAAAAACGGCTAAAGTCTGGTTGTAAGTTAGAATGTGAAATATTTTAAGATACCAAGTGTAAGCAATAAAAGATAAGCTTAAAGAATAAGAACTTGTAGGGGTGCCTGGGTGGCTCAGTCGGTTAAGTGTCCAACTTCAGCTCAGGTCATGATCTCACGGTTCATGGGTTCGAACCCCACATCAGGCTCTGTGCTGACAGCTCAGAGCCTGGAGCCTACTTCAGATTCTGTGTCTCCCTCTCTCTCTGACCCTTCCCTGCTCACACTATGTCTCTCTCTGTCTCAAAAATAAATTTTAAAAAACATTAAAAAAAAAAAGAAAAAAGAATAAGAACTTGTAAAACTGACCAGATCTGGTAACTTCTCGGAGAAAGCAGAAAACATCCTCCTATGCAAAGCCAATCCCTGCTACATTATGTATCTACTTATGCTGATGGGGTTCAGAACACACTATCCCAAAATATGATCACTGAGTGTTTTAAACTAAAGGAGTTTGAGAAAACAAGCAGAAGCAAGATCACTTTGACCTTCTTCCTACCCGTCTGCCTTCAAACAGGTCACAAAGCCCTCATGTGAGAGGCGCCTTCCCTAAATGTCGTGGGAAGGAGCATCTTTATCTCCAAAGACAAAAGGACACTAAGAAGAATCCAAACAAACAGGCCTTACTGAGTATGCTACTATAGTTACCTCATACTCCTTTGTCTATTCCACCCCTCCACAACAATCCACTCTTCAGCAAACCTAGCATTAAACACTGAGGTCTGTTTCTCTGGGTCTTCATTTCCTTATGAAGACTCCTGTGTCACATAACACGTACTAAATATATATGCTTTTCTCTTGTTAATCTGTCTTTGTCGGATTAATCTTCAGACCCAGCCAGGGACCTTAACAAGGTTGAGGAAAACTTTTTCCTCCCCTACACTGCATAGTAAATTACGGGGACTTAGCAGCTTAAGACAATAAACACTTACTCTCTCACACCATTTCAAATGGTGAGGAATCTGGGAACAGCGTAGCTGAGTGTTGCTGCCTCAGAATATCCCATGAGGATGCAGCCAAACTGTCAGCCAGGGCTGTGGCCATATGAAGGCTTAACCGAGCTGGAGCATCCCCTCCCAAGCCAGTCACTTGGTTGTCAGCAAGAAGCCTCGCTTCCTCACCATGTGTGCCCTCTTCAAAGGATTGCTTATGAAATGGCAGCTGGCCTCCCCTGTGACAAATGACGAGGGAGAGAGAGAAGGCGCCAAGATGAAAGCTGCAGTGTCTTTTATAACCTCATCTGAGAAGTGACATAGCATTACTTTTGTTGTATCCAGTAGGTCACAAAAGACCATCCCTGGTCTACATGGGAGAAGGTGACACAAGGGTGTAAATACAGGGGCACAGGGCTCATTGGGGGGAGGGGCATCCTGGAGTCTTGCTACCTCCCTTCATTTGTACCCTTTATTATCTTCTCTGGCTCCCATCACTCTTGGGCTCTTTCAACTTAAACTATTTTCTCCTTACTAGCTCTTCCCCTATCTTGGTTCTAGACACTCTGACACTATATTCTGAAACTTCACTTGTATACCTTCTTGGGAAAAAAGAAAAAACAAAGTCCTTTCTAAACTGCTCTTCCTTGATCAATTCTAGTTACCACTCTGTCTCCATGGCTGAATTCCTGAAAGAGAAGTCCACAGACACACTTCCTCACATGGCCCACAGAAATCTGACCTGTACCCCAACTTCTCCACATTAGGCCCTGGGCTGACAGCTCAGAGCCTGGAACCTACCTCAGATTCTCTCTCTCTCCCTCTGCTCCTTCCCTGCTCTCTCTCTCTCTCTCTCTCTCTCTCTCTCTCACTCTCTCTCTCTCAAAAATAAACAACATTTAAAAAACATTTAAAAAATGTAAATTCCAACACTTTCTCAGTTCTTATTTAATCTCTGCATCATTTGTTTTCCATGAATTTCTTTTCCATTGGCTGCTGTGACACCATTCCTCCCTAGCTTTTGTTCTAACCCTTTCTTGACTATTTCTTACTTCCATTGCTGACCTTTTGCTTTACCTCTCTGTAAATACTGGTGTTCTCTACAATTCAACCCTCACCTCTTTTTCTTATTATCCTACTCTCCATGTATTTTTTCTATTCCAGTGGCTTTCACTACAGTCTCTATGCAGCTAACTGCCAAATCTAAACCTCCAGATTCCTTCTCTTTCTTGAACTCCACACCATTATAATAAACTTCTTGCTTAAGAGTGTGAAAGCTCCAGGGTGCCTGGGTGGCTCAGTCAGTTAAGCATCTGACTTCAGCTCAGGTCGTGATCTCACAGTTTGTGGGTTTGAGCCCCGTGTCAGGCTCTGAGCTGTCTTTGGATTCTGTGTGTGTCTCTCTCTCTGCCCCTCCCACACTCATGCTCTGTTTTTCTGTCTCAATAATAAGCAAACATTACAAAAATTTAAAGAAAAAGAGTGTGAAAGCCCCACAGGTTTCTCAGTAGATAGATGTGTTGGCTCAGTTTGAGGAGATCAGTTACTTCTGAGAACTTTGTAATTGGGAGGGGAAACCCTAAAAAAAGTATTCTCATATATATATACATATACTTTTTTTTCTAGAAAGAGAGAAAGTGTGTAAGTGGTGGAGGGGCACAGAGAGAAAGGGACAGACGATCCAAACCTGGCTCCCTGCTGACAGCAGCAAGCCTGATGTGGAACTCGAACTCATAAACTATAAGATCATGACGAGCAAAAGTCAGACACTCAACAGACTAAACCACCCAGGTGCCCGAAAAAGTATTCTAAAGAAGACTTTATCTCCAAAAAGAATTTTATCCATTTGGCACAACCTTTAGTGCAAAGGCATGATGGAGTGTGATCCCAGCAAAAGATTTCTCTCTCTTCCTAGAAGAAGCCACCAATTTATCCACCAAGCCATTGCTACTCCCAGAACCTTGCTACATCTTGTCCTCCTGGAGAAATTGTCCAGCGAAGACCAGCTTCTCCCTGGAATGCTCAGGGGTTCAAACCTAAACTTCTCCCAAACTATTGTCACAAGTCCACGTTCTGTGTTGTGTGTTGTGTGTGGTCAGCACGGATGCTGGGTCCACAACCTGCAGCTGTTGTTAATGCAGCTGCTCCTGCTGTCCTCACATCCTCACACTTCCACCATATAAATGTGTTGTGAGCAAGAGTTCATCAGGCTCAATAACGTCATGATGCCCGGTCACACAGTACCAGGCAGCAGCCTGCTGTTCATATGCCTACAGGATCAGAAACATTTAACCTTTCCACGATGGTATGTGCTCCTCTCAGGGACAAAACTAGACATCAGATGCATAGGTGTTTCCTTTTATTCAAGCCACAAACCTTATTTTTGCCAGTGAAATCACTGGCATTGAGACTGAGTACCCAGAATTTCTCCATATCTTGGAGCCTCCAGAGCCTCATTCTAAGACTAATGAAACCATCTCTGTACCCCAAGCCCATCTAGTCAAAGAGACTGCCAGAAACCAGCCAGCAAGTGCTACTGCTATTCTAAGGTATAAAACTGATCAGGGATCATAAGAAAAACTCATGTTTCAGAGCACTTGAGTGGCTCAGTCCATTAAGCGTCCAACTCTTGAGTTTGGCTCAGGTCATGATCTCTCAGTTCCTCAGTTCAAGCCCCACATCAGGCTCTGCACTAACAGTGTGGAGCCTGCTTGGGATTCTCTGTCTCCCTCTCTCTCTAACCTCTCCGCTCGTGCTCTTTCTCTCTTTCAAAAATAAATAAACATATAAAAAAATAAAAAGAAGAAGAAAAATCATGTTTCATCCAGGGAAAAATATCAAAACATTGAAAAACTTTAGTAGTTGTAGGGGGAAGGAGTTGTAAAATAAAATGAAATTTTAAATAGAAAAAATTTGATGGGGTGCCTGGGTGGCTCAGTCTGTGGAGCGTCTGACTTAATTTCATCTCAGGTCATGATCCCAGTGTCGTGCGTTCAAGCCCCATGTTTGGCTCCATGCTGAGCATGAGATTTTCTATCTCTCTGTCTGTCTGTCTGTCTCTCTTTCTCTCCCTCTGCCCCTCTCCCCTACTAGTGCATGCATGCTCTCTCTCAAGTGGGAAAATAAACAAACAAACAAACAAATAAATAGAATATTTGAAACATATGTACTGAGAAAATGCCATGTCCAATAAACTTAATTCTAGTCCTAGTTTATTTATGGTGAAAAGGCAGAGAAGAAGGAAAGAAGGAAGAAAAGGGAAGAGTAAGGGAAAGTGAGGGGGGAGGGAAAGAAAGGGGAAAATATACCCAAAAAATCTTTTTCTAGAAATTAATGAGAAAATACAAGGTTTGGTTCAGATACTCTGAAACTACCTTTGCAAGTTAGTCATGATTCATCTCATAGTGCTATTTTTTTAACTTATTGAGCTTGCATAAACTTAAGGCTCATGTTGTTTTATACTGATATGCTTGCACTTTTGTTATTTTGAGAATGCTTTAGACTCCTGTGACCAAGATATAATTCACAGGTGAAATATAAAATATTAATAAGGGGATTAAGAGTATACTTATCTTGAGCACTGAGAAACGTACAGAATCGATGAATCATTATATTGTACACCTGAAACTAATATAACACTATGTTAAGTATGCATCAACTTAAAAAGACATAATTTGCACCCCCTACTACATTAATTATTTAGAGCTGCATATAATCTTGATGTTCTGATGTGTAGCTGGGAAGAAGGCACAAAAAGTTTCAAATAGCGTCTCTAGTCCTGAACAAACCAGAAGCACTGTGATCCTGACAATTGTACAGAGACTGAATAGTACTGACTTCCACACATACCAGAAGCCCACAGTAAGATGGTAAGGTACCAGATACAAAGTTCAAGTCCAATATTGTCAAATTAAGAGGAAGAGGTTAGGCAGCAGAGCAGACTACAGCCTCACTCCATCAATCTGCTCAAAGGAACCACTGAATTACTTCAAGTATTACAAACACTTACTATAGGATGCATGCAATAGGAAGGAGCCTCTTACCATTGTCATCAACGTTGTCGATGTGGGATGGCTTTGATTATATATGTTTTTTCAAAAGTTTATTCTTATGAGCTGGGTTTAAAACAACACAACACTAGCATAAATCACAAGATCAATAAAACCTTCCAAGATTCTGCAAACCTAGTACCTCTGTCTCCTTGACATTCTCCTGTTATGCTTAAGACAGGCTGTTGAGATTGAGGGGGAGGCTAAATGGACATCCTGAAGAAAATTATAAATGTCTGTAAAATCTGCTGAGGGAATTTTGGAGAAGCAGGTGGCCCAGAACAAATAAGAAGACTACCAAACTCTGGTGGAGGTTCACCTGAATTTAGAGGTCATGGACTTACTGTGGCTCTTACAGGCCAGAACCATTAGGCTTGTTTTCACATTTAATGCTCATGACATCCATGTATGTATATGTAATTTGTCTTGATTATACAGAATTTAAGTCACTAATATAATCTTCCACAGCTAGTTCATTAGGGTTTTGTGGTTGCAAACAACAGAAAATTGCTCTGGCTAATAGAAGATAAAAGGAATTTCACTGAAAGGATATGTGCAAGCTATCAAAACAAAGGGGAGGCTAATGAACCAGTATGTAAAGGACAAAATGTTTTCACAGGTCTTGGTAGTAGAAACAAATAGCTACCTACGTGAATCACTTAATGTCTTTGGATCACTCATTCCAGGGTCCAGTTCCAGCGAGAGAGAAACTGTCCTCACAAGGCTCATCTGTTTAGGGGAGCTGCCTCCAAGCCTGGACCGTTGGACAGATAATTCACTAAAGGAGAATTGTGATTCTGTTGCCAAAAGAAAAAGAAGTTGGATAATGGTGAGCAAAAATTAACAAATGTCTGCTGCAGATAAAAGAGCAGAATTAAGATCTGAATCTACATTTGTCACATGTAAAACCTAATATGGTATCTTCTTTGCCAAGTTGCCTCCTAAGAGGAATGAAGAAGATAGACTGTTGTTTGGGGTTTACAGTATAGCTGGAACAGGAGAGTAAGAATGTGAGAGGGTCGAGAAGCCTGCAAATAATGATGGGTGGTAGGACCCCCAAAAAGTGAAAGTGAGGCCAGGGGCACCTCGGTGGCTCAGTCAGTTCAGCATCTGACTTTTGATTTTGGCTTAGGTCATGATCTCACAGTTCATGAGTTCGAGACCCACATTGGGCTCTCTGCTGGCAGCATGAAGCCTGCTTGGGATTTTTCTCTCCCTCTCTCTCTCCCTTTCTCTCTTTCCCTCCCTTGCTCACATGCTCTGTCTCTCCCTCTCAAAATAAATAAATAAACTTAAAAAAGAAAGAAAGAAAAAAACCCATAAGGTCAGAAGGGGACTTCAAAACTGGGAGAACTAGAGGGAGAGGGTGGTAAAACAGGGGAAATGAAGGCATTTCTAGGTGTCTTCTGAGATGATGCCAGAAATTCTCTGATGTAATCCAAGTGAGAGACATGTCCTGAGAAACTGAGGTATGTCATGATGGATCCTCAGAGAACAAATAAAGTTCCAATTGTGTTTTAGTTTCTGATACAATCAGAAGCACACTAATTATTTTGTTATTGAAAACTTAGGGGCGCCTGGGTGGCTCAGTCAGTTAAGCATCTGACTTTGGCTCAGGTCATGATCTCACAGTTTGTGGGTTCGAGCCCTGCATCAGGCTCTGTGCTGACAGCTCAGAGCCTGGAGCCTGCTTTGGATTCTGTGTCTCCCTCTCTCTCTGACCCTCCCCTGCTCATGCTGTGTGTGTCTCTCTCTCAAAAATAAATAAAAACATTTAAGAAAAACTTAAGCAGGAGGGAGACAGTTCATTGTCACAGCCATCTTAAAAATAAAATCTGCTTCCGAGACGGAACAAAGGAAAAATGAAATCTATATTGATCATAGTATTTACAGTGAAGACTGTCTGAAGAATATTTTATGAATGAACTTATTTTCCTACCCACACCTTTCCCCAAAGAACTGTGTTATGACTCAAACAAAAAGAGCGTTCACAAAAGCTTAGAAGCAAAACGTTTTCGGTGCCTAAAGATAGTCCTACTGATACAAAGAAATTGAAAGCAAGTGTCTTTATTTGCTTTGTATTAAAAGGAAGGAAAATACACCAGAGGAATCTACCATTTATGAAAAGATTAAACACATTAACCTGAACCTTTCTGGAGTGTGGGCGACAAGAAATGAGCATGATTATAAAAAGGCAAAATGAAGGGTCCTTGTGTTGATGGAAATAATCTGGACCTGAACGGTATCAGTGTTAATATGTTGGTTGTGTTACTGTACTATAATTTTACAAAATGCTACCACTGGAGAAAGCCAGATAAAGCCTACATGGGATCTCTCTGCATTATTTCTTACAATTGTATGTGAATCTATCATTATCTCAAAATAAAGTTTAAATAAAGAGAAAAACAATAGGGGCACCGAGGTGAGTTGATTGAGGATCCAATTTCCACTCAGGTCATGATCTCACGGCTCATGAGTTTGAGCCCCGCACACAAACACAAAATGAACTTTCCTAGCTAAGGGGAAGAAGAGTTATCTCCACCCCTTGTATTTCAATACACATTTAAACTAGTATTTAAATTAGACCAAAATGGTTCTCTAACCTGTCTACTCATTTGTTCCCCAATGACCTCAAACTTCCTGGAAAATTGAGAATCACTGAGCCTCTCTCCACCCCTCGTTTACTGTTCCTAGGGAAGCTGGGGAGCCTAAACAGCTCAGCCCTTCTCCACCCGCTCTAGTCCTGCGTTTTGCGGACAGCTGTCAGCTTTCCTCTCCTGGGCCTTAATTCCATTGGGAAGCCTGTGTTGTTCAACTGCACCAGTGACTACTAGGTAACTCTGGGGAAAGTGTGAGAGTGCCCACTTGGCCATGTCTTTCAGTCAGCTTTATGAAGGTGATAGTTTGGCCTTAGTTTGTCTAATTCTGTATCTCTTTCAACTGATTCTGATTTCTTTTTTTTTAATTTTTTTAATGTTTTATTTATTTTTGATACAGAGAGAGACAGAGCATGAGAGGGGGAGGGGCAGAGAGAGAAGGAGACACAGAACTGGAAGCTGGCTCCAGGCTCTGAGCTGTCAGCACAGAGCCCGACGCGGGGCTCGAACCCATGAACGTGAGATCTGACCTGAGGGAAGGTTGGAGGTTTAACCAACTGAGCCACCCAGGTGCCCCTCAACTGATTTTGATTTCAAGAGAAAGAAAGGGCTAATATTTTTTAGGTACCTGGTTCCTGCAAGAAAAGGGTTTTCAGCTGGTCTGAGCTCCTACATCAGATGAAGGGACCCTGGGGATATGACCTTAGATTTGCCTTCTTGCCACTCTGCTCTCCGGAATGTAGCGAAGTAAGATAAACGTGGAATGTTAGCAGGTCAGGGTGCACCTGGCTTAGAGGCGCATTCATTGCGAAATCTCTCACTAATGAGTTGCAGCTGCACTGGGAGGCATGTGGCTTGGCATTGACTGCTGAGGACACTGCAACAAGCAGGGATTACACACAGGTAAGGTACAGACAGGGTGGCTGTCATAAGGTGAAGCTTTCTGCACCAGGTTTGCCCTCATATCTTGTGACTCTGCCCTGAGGAGTGGAGGAGAGTGGGAGCCACACCTACCTGTCACCAAGTATTACATAACACATGTAGCAAGTTGTCCACTAAAATTCTAGCACCTGGTCCCTGCTCTTCAGTAACTGGACAAAGTTCTTTGTTAAGTTCATCTAGTTCTTGCAGTCATTCTGTGGGTTAGCACATCTATTACTTGTTCCAACATGGTTCTCCATTTTCCTTCCCTTTTTAGAGATGTAGGAAAGCTAACTTGCCTTCTCAGATGTCCTTGCCATTAGAGGTGGCCCTGTGACTCAGTTCAGGCAAATAAAATGTAAACCGACTACTATTTCCGGTACTGCCTCTTCCACTTCATTCTTCTTGCCTGGGACACATGCATGATGCTGGAGTCTTACTGGTCACTGCCAAGTATGGCACACAGCAAGACAGAGGGGTCACTTGATGGTGGTGTTGAGCTACCATACCAGTCTTGGACCTCCCCATCACCAAGATTTGGGGAGGATGTCCTGGATTATCCAGTTGGACCCAATGTGATCATAAAAGTCCCAATAAGGGAAAGAGAGAGGTATAAGGAAGGATCAGAGAAATATGTGACAACAAAAGCAGAGGCAGAGGAAAGCTATGTTGCTGGTTTTGAAGGAGGAGGAAGCGGGCAGTGCGGCAAGGAATGTAGGCAACCCCTAGAAGCTGGAAAGAAACAGCACTGTCCCCTGAGACTCCAGAAGGAATACAGCCTTTCCAACACCTTAGTTTTAGTCTTGTGAGGCCTGTGTCAGGTTTCTAACCTACTGAACGATAAACAATAAATTCTTGTTGTTCAAACCACTAAATTTGTGTAACCTGTTACAGTGGCAATAGGAAATGAATACACTATATTAAGACCTCTTAATAACACATTATGGTTATTATTGTTATTAATAACAAGTTGTTTCCTATCAGTGCAAGATACCTCTAGTTTTTAAATCCAGGGCAGGCAAAAAGAGACATAACTTATTTTTTAAGAATTAAAAAATATCCCCAGGAACCTAGGAAAAGACTGATATTATTATAGTCATGGTAACAAACACCAAAGATGGTTTTAAAACTATTTAATTGATCGGCGACAACTTACTCCAGTAAACACACCTCAGGAACAGGAAACATGCTTCTATAACCCATATTTCTAAGGCTGACTTTCAACTACTCCTTCCTCAGTAACCAATACTTCCCCCAAATTTCCCATAAAACCTGTATTTGCTTTACTCAGTGAGACTGTGTCTGATCAGCACAGCCTTCCCTTATTTAAGTAAGCATTAAATTCAGTTTCTAGGTTTCACATGTTGGTTGACGATCTCATCCTTTGAAATATTATATATTCTTCTTAAGACAAACTTATTCTAAATTTAACAAGGGTCAGGGAAAACAGTGCCAAGTTTTGACACTGTTAAGTGAAATTAGTTGGAAAAGCAGTATATGAGAATTTGTTTTGATTATGGGAAAAAATATTTTTAGTTTTTTTAATATTTATTTATTTCTGAGAGAGGGAGAGAGAGCACACACAAGTGGGGGAGGGGCAGAGAGCAAGGAAGACAGAGGATCCAAAGCAGGCTCTGCACTGACAGCAGAAAGCCCAATGTGGGGCTCGAACCCACAAACTGTGGGATCATAACCTGAGCCAAAATCAAGAGTTGGACGTTTAACTGACTGAGCCACCCAGGTACTCCTTTTATGTGTTTTTTTAAAACTCCCGGTTTGTTCCTATGTTTGTATTTGAAAAACAAAAATCCTAAAACTCATGATCCCACCATCTTCATTTTCTAAATATTTAAAAACGTACAAGTCCTACTCTCCTTCCTACTAATCCCACCCAAAAGATGTAATTGCTAATAACAATTTTATGTATACCTTCTCAGATGTAAACTTAGGCCCAGAAGTGTTATAAAAACGTTATTTTAACCAGTTGCCATGGTGTTGCTAGGGTCTTTGGAACATATTTTATATGGCTAAGTATAGTTTGGTATTTTAGCATGGTTGTGGGCTTCTTAAGAATGGTAGCCAGGACACATTCATCTCTCCATAACAAGTTACATTACATAGTAAGTTTTCAACAAATATTTACTGAATTGAATTAAGAACTAAATTTCTCTAAGTAAGATTCCATTTAATTTCTGGCATAAGGATATAATACTTCGTCCTAAGGCAGTAGAGATGCAGATACTGAGTCCAACTGTGGTAGCCTTTTGGGGAACTTAATGTTTAATGTTCTAGGACAGAACTGCTCAAAGAGTAGTCAACTAGTGGTGGGTTATCAAATATTCAAAAAAGTTTGGCCATTTTAAGGGAAAAACAAAGAAGTAATTTTGTTTACACACAGCTCATAAATATGAGGTTAAGATTAATTACTTATTGGGGTGCCTGGGTGGCTCAATCTGTTAAGTGTCCAAGTTCAGCTCAGGTCATGATCTCATGGTTGGTGGGTTCTAGCCCCATATAGGGCTCTGTGCTGACAGCTTGGAACCTGAGGCCTGCTTTGGATTCTGTGTCTCCCCCGCCTCTCCCATCCTGCCCCTCCACCACTCACTCTCTCAAAAATGAATGAATGGTAAAAACAATTTTTTTGAGAGTAATTAATTCTTTTTACAGAAATTCTCTTTAGTTTATTATTTTAAACATAGATATGATTTTTATGATTCAAAATTGAAAAAGGTTGGAACACCTGGCTAGCTCAGTTGGTAGAGCATGCAACTCTTGATCTCCGGTTGTGAGTTTGAGCCCCATGTTGGGTGTAGAGATTACTTAAAACATAAAATTGAGAGAGAGACAGAGACAAGAGTGTGAGCAGTGGAGGGGCAGAGAGAGAGGGAGACACAGAATCTGAAGCAAGCTGACAGCTCAGAGCCCTATGTGTGTCTCGAACTCATGAACCATGAGATGATGAGCTAGCTGAAGTCAGACACTTAACTCTCTGAGCCACCCAGGTGCCCCTATCTTATTTATTTTTAATTGGAATATTGTGCTTCTTTTTCAAGATTGTTTTAGCTCTATAAGGCCCCATGCAATTCTATATGAACTTTAGGACCAGCTTCTCCATTTCTGCAAAAAGGCAATTGAAGTTTTGACCAGCATTGTATTGAATCGGTAGGTTACTGTGGAGGAATAGTGTCATTTTAACAGTATTAGGTATTCCAGTCTATGAATATAAGTGCTTGTTCAATTTCCAGTCTTCTTTAATTTCTTTCAATGACATTTTGTTTTTTCACTATAAGCCATTCACTTCTTTTGTTACATTTATTTTAAATATTTTGTTCTTTTTAACACTATTGTAAATTGAATTATTTTCTTCAGTTTTGGATTGTTATTACGAATGAATAAAATACAACTATTTTTCTACATTGATCCTATATCTCTGAAACATTGCTAAACTCATTTATTAGCCCTACTGGACTTATAGATTCTTTAGGACTTTCTGCATATAAAATTATGTCATCTACAAATAGAAATAGTTTTACTTCTTTTTTAATCTAGATGCCTTTTATCTTATTTTCTTGCCTAATTGGCTTGTCAACAATGTTGAATGGGAGCAGCATACTTATTTCCAATATTTTTTAACTTCTAATTTTTCCCCAAATTATAAAGATAATTGTACTAGCTAGGAAAATGTTAGTGGAAATAGTAATCATTTTTTTTTTAACTTTCTGTAAATGGGAGTGCTTCTAATATTTTCCTATAACAGAAGCTAGCTTGGGAGTTAAAATAGATTTATGTAAAGGAAGTATATTCTGTTCTTATTCTTTTACACACATTTTGATTCAAAAGTAGATTTTAAGTTTTTATCAAATTCTGTTTAAAAGTCTGTGGAGCTGATTTTGTTTGTATCTATTCATAAAATATATGTACTAATATTTAATCACCTTTGCTTTCCTGAAATAAACCCCATTTTGTCATGTTATTCTTTTAAGATACTATAGAATTCCATGTCCTAATATTTTATTTAGTATTATTTCATCACTCAGCGAAATTAATGGGCATTTCCTTTCCTTATAGTCTTTGTCAGATTTAGTATATAAATGATTCTTGCTTTATATAAAGAACTTGAAAGATTCCTTCTTTCTCTGTGTGCTGGAATAGCTTAAATAATTTTAGGTTCATCTGTCCTGTAAGCTTGCAGTATAACAGCCTATAAAAAGTGCTTTTTTTGTGTGTGGGATAGCTATTTATACTTTTTAGGTAGTTAATTTGTTTAGACTTTCAGTTTCTTTTGAGATCCGTTTGGTATGTTATGGTTTCTTTCTCCTTTTTTTTTTTTTAAGTTTATTTATTTTAAGAAAGAATGAGAGAGAGGGCAAGCACGAGTAAGCAGGGGAGGGGCAGAAAGGGAGAGGAGAATCCCAAGCAGGCTCCATGCTGTCAGTGCAGAGCCCCATGTGGGGCTCAATCTCATGAACCATGAGATGATGACCTGAGCCAAAAAAGTCAGATCCTTAATTGAGCCACCCAGTCACCCTGGTATATTATAGTTTCTTAAAAACAAACCCATTGTACATAGAATTCCCAAATTATTGCATCATGTATATTTGTGGGGTTTTTTAAATTAACATACTTAAGTTTTTCTTTTTTCTTTTTTTAAGCAACCAGCTCATGGGTTAATTCTACCAGTTCTTTATTTTACAGTTAAGTAGTTTCTACTTTTATATTTTTAATATTTTCTTAGATTTATTTTGCTGATCTTTAATTTCATTTGGATACTTATTTTATTTGTTTTCATTCTTTCTTATTAGTTAATGTGAAATTTTCTAGCTTTTTTGTAATTTATTCACCTATGGATCAGACCTACTTTGGAATATATACAGAGCTATAGTCTAAGATATGTTTGTATCTGATATATATGTGACTTATATCCACTTAAAAACAAAATCATTTAAACAGACACTGATAGCCAGTGACAAAACTGGTCAAACTTAATGCTTGACATAACTTTAATTTGCTAAAGGACAGCTAGACTCTGACCTTTATGCAAACTTTCTGCACTGTAATTGTTTGCTCCAATTCAGACACAAACTCCATCCCAAGTGCCTAACCACCAACTAAAATTTCTTACCTTGATCTTCTTGCTTTTGCATATTTGACACAGTTCATTAAATTCGAGAACCACCCTCCTTGTAATTTTTAAAAAGTGTTTATTTATTTTTGAAAGACAGTGTCATTAGGGAAGGGTTAGAGAGAGAGGGAGACACAGAAACGGAAGCAGGCTCCAGGCTCTGAGCTGTCAGCACAGAGCCCGACGCAGAGCTTGAACTCACAACCATGAGATCATGACCTGAGCTGAAGTTAGACGCTTAACTGACCTCCTTGCAATTTTAGTGTATTCTTTCCTCTTTCAACAGCCACCTGTTCCCTGGTCTGTGCATATAAAAGTTTTGCTTGTCCATGCTTCTCAGAGATGTTTCTTGCTTAGGATTTGAGTGTCTCCCTATTACAATAGTTCCCCTTAATAAATACTTGCCTTGCTAATGTCCAGACTCGTATTTTTGTTTTGACACTGTAAGAGTTTAAAAGATACTTTGATTTCTAGAAACTCCATTGAATTTGGATTATAATTTTGTTGCTAGTGATTTTTTGCTTATTAAATATAATATTTATGTAAGTAGTAGGTTTTTGAAATCCCCTAGTACAATCCCTAGCTATTCTCACCAAATTGTGACTTACTATAAAAGTATTTAAAATGTTTCCTCTGAACACTCTTTTAGCAGTGTCACATAAATTCTGATGTGTCATGTTTTTATTACTGTTTTATCTAAATAGTCTGTAATTCCATTTTTCCCCTGGGCCCAAGAGCTGTTTAACCCAAGATATTTTATTTTCCAAGTGGGACTTTTGTTTCCTTGTTATGCTATTGCCTTCTAGTTTTATTGTTTTGCTTCTAGAGAAAGTTGTCTGTATTGTTGTTGTTGTTTCTTTTTGGAATTTATTAAGTTTTCCTGTTTACCTAGGAAAATAGAGGGTATATTTTGTTTTCAGAATCACAAAATTGATTAATTAACTTTACCATATTATGTTATTTAAGTCCATTACATCCTTATTTGTTTCTTTATATGTTTAATCTGTCATGGACTCGGGGGATGAACTGAAGTATCCTGCCGTTAATGTGCTTCTGTCTATTTCTCTGGGTAGACCTTAACTTTTGCTTTAAGGACTATGCTTCTAGTGATGCTATGTTATTTGTACATAGATATCCCTAACTCTTATCTCTGTGAATTGCACCCTTTTGCTTATGAAGTTCCCTTCCTTGTCTTTTATAATGCTTTTTTTCTCTCAGTTTTAAGTTTCTCTTTCTTTACATTGTAGAATTCCTTTTATTTGTATCCAGTCTGACTCTTCCTCTTTACTGGATGAATTTAACTCATTTATAATTATTATAGTTATTTATAGTTATTGATATGAAAGATATGTTTAGTCATAGTAATGCCATGACTGTTCAGTTATTATATTGTGATATCATTCATGCTTTTAAGGTTAAAAAATTATTTCCTGTGTGGTGTTTTGCTTAGTTATATATGTAATTCTTCTGCTAATTATGACTTGGTATTTTTTCTAATGTCTAATCTTCTTTTTTTAGACAGGATTATAAATGCTGAATTCAAAGCAAAAATTAAATTAGTAATCATTATTCCTCCTCCCTTTCTTCTTCACTTCCCAATTTTAGTTAATTATATTTCATAATGTTTATCTTTGTTTAGTATATATAATGCCCATATTTGTTTTTTTAGTTTTAATCCTATTTATTAGCAATCCTACTTATCAGCAATCCTTAATCCTTAATGCTATCTACCTTATGCTTTCTAGTCATCCATTGTTTCAAATAAGGAAGAATCTTCAAATAAGTCAATGGAAACATTATCCATAGGATCTTGTGTTTTCAGAACTGTTTGCCTTTATACTTAAGCAACAGTTTGACTGGATATATAATTCCTGGGTCAAATCTCTTTCCTTGGGGATTTTGTCTTGTAGGAATGAATATTGTGGAGAAATCTGAAGTCATATTGATCTGTTTTCCTCATTATAAGTGATTTATTTTCTTTCACTTTCAAAGAATGCTAATTTTTTAAATCTAATAATTTTATGAGGACATATACTGGTATTGACCATGTGGGACTATTTTTGTATTTGTAATAGTATTTGCCCTTTTATATTTTAAGACTGAAGTCTCAAGTCTCTTTATTTCTGTGATTTTTTTTTCTTGATATATTTTTAATTTTTTCCCTTTGGTTTTAAGATCTATGGATTTATGGTTTTTCATCAGTTCTAGAAAAAATTCACAGCCATTATCTCTTTATATATTGCTTCTCCTCCTTTCTCACTATTCTTTCTATGTAGAACTCTAAGTGTTAGATCTTATCATCCTATCATCTATATCTTTTAACTGTTCCATTATTGTTCACATTTGTCATTTCCTTGTTTCTCTTTACTACAATCTGGATAAGATCGTCAGATATATCTTCTGGTTCTTAAATTCTCACTTGCATTATCTTATCTAGTTATAATCTCTTCACAGTTTATTATTTGTTTGGTTATTTGTTTTTGCTGCCAGCAATTATATTCTTTTATTCCTGGTTTCTTTTGAATTGTTCCCAAAATGTTTCTGTTCATTCCTGGATGTTTCTAATTGAATGGTCACTTTTTAAATTACATGCTTTATTTAAACAGTTTGCACAGCTGCTTTTTTTTCCCTAACATTTATTTTATTTTTGAGAGAGCACGGGCACACAAGAGCAGGGGAAGGGCAGAGAAAGAGGGGTACAACGGATTTGAAGCAGGCTCGATGCTGACAGTAGAGAGCCCAATGGAGAGCTCAAACTCGTGACTGTGAGATCATAAGCTGAGCTGAAGTCAGATGCCATCCAGGTGCCCCTCAAAAAGCTGTTTTATTTATACATATATGTTTTATTTATACATATGTTATATGTATATAATTATAATTCCAATACTTCAAATCTTTGGGGAATCTAAATCTATTGTCTGTTTCTGCTGACTCTTACTCATGGTTATTGCCTTCTTGTGTGTTTGGTAATCCTGTTTCTGGGTTCACTGCTTAATCATGATCTGTGGGAGTCCTCTGAACCAAACTTGGAGAGCTCTCCTCCCAAACAATGTTTGTTTCTATTTCTGTCAATAGCCAAGACCCCTTCAGTCCTCGATGAGTTTTGGCTTAAGAGTGTCACAGCTTCAGCTTGTCCACATAGCTGCCATTCCAAGGGTTGGTATGCACAACCCTTGTGTTGCTGTAGCAATACTTCCTCAGGCTGACACTGCACTTCCTGGCTTCCTGCCCATCCAGGCAGCTTCCTGTTACTCTGGCTATCTGCCATTTTCCAACCAACAAGAATTTTGCTTATGACCCAATATTGTGTGTGTGAGTTTGATTGACCTTGAATATTCTCCAGCAAATGGAGATAGGCCATTACAAGGATATTTACAATGCAGCCTCTCTTCTCCCCAGGTGTCACAGACAAAGACTGTTTTCTCCAGGTGCAACTTGTCTATGGGATACATATGTTGCTGCACTTTCTCTGAGTCTTCAAACTATGTGGCAACCAACCTGTGATGTCCATTCCTATCTTTGAATGAAAGATTTAGGCTCTATACAAGACATTTAAGCCATGTCCTTAACTTTTAAGCAATATATTTTGCTACTTAACCCTAACCCTGACCCCAATCCAATCTGAAACCCTAAATCTAACACGATCTTATTTTGTAATTTAAGGATTCGCCCCATAGTTTTTCATATTCTGCTCTTTACTTTCAAGTGATTTACCCTCCAAAAGGAAAAATGCTAACTTTATACTATTTTCAAATAGTCTTCAAATAATAAGCCATGCTACATTCTTTGTGATTATACCATTTTTGAAAATATCACATGAACTGTAAGAACCGTGTTTGGCAATTTGTCTCCACTAATATTCAGTTATCAGGTGCAGTTCATCTCAATTTAAGATATTTTTGCAACATTTTAATTTTTGTGTGGTTACTACTGTGTGGTCTTATATCTCCAATGTTTAAAGAAATGTTATCAAGTATTCAGGAAGCACTAAAGCAAAACTGTAATGATAAAAATGGTAATGTAAATATTAAAGTCCAGAATGGCATAAATATAAAAAATGAACACTACCTTCATTTTTACAAGGAGGCCAATGTGGTAATTTCACAGAAATAAGTAAAAAATATATGAATAGAAGTATGGAAGTGAATATCTGAAAATCAGGAATGTAGTCGACTTTTTGACACTGTGCTATCTTCTAAGAAACTTTGTCAGGTTTTGGCATGAAGTTAATGATGCCTTCAATTCAATTTCTAACATAACACTGTGACCTCCAATAAACCAATTAAATTTTTCATTACTACAACAAAGCAATAGAGTACAGAATTAAATAATTATTTTTGCTAAAATCAGAAAGAGACCAAAACTACCAATATTTCATTCAGAGTTGTGTTCCTTATATACTAAACCAGGTGGTTCTCACTGTTGTCAAAAGCTTTGTAAAAACCAGCTGGAAAGTTCTTGAAAATATGCTCAGAGAAAGCAAAACAAGCTCCTAGCAAAATTCCATGTCAACTTATTTGGCATCATTTAATGTCAATGGAATTTAATGTGAAAGAGGAATTACTGTTGTGTGTTCATGCTAATAAATATTCTATGCAGAGTTGCATGAAGCCACTAATGTTTAGAAAATGAGTCAGTTCTTGGCATATACGTGGTATAAGAAAAAGTACTCAAGGACTTGTTGTTCTGCTCATTACTAAAATTCTGAGCTTCAGGAGAACCTTTTTTTTACTTAGATAATCACTATTTTGTGAGCTGTAACTCAGACTGGAAATGATATGATAGATTTAGTTCTGATACCAGCTAGATACAGATAAGAAGGAATACGTGCACTGCTTTATAAATAATAATTGGTGGTCAATAATATGCCTCTTGATATTTTTTGAAAGAAACCATAAAAATAAGAAAGCAAACAAACTGAATGGTGGCCCCTGAGTGTTCAACTCCCCAGTGTGTTGGGTAAAGCCAGTCAGGCTTTTGCCTGTTTCCTCCACAAAATATTCCTTATCAAACTTGCCACCCATCCTCACTTTGCCAATTCTAATGATTAGTTCTCCATCTAAATCATAACTGATCTCTGATTAGTACTTGACTATTCCTTTTTCTTTGAAACACTTTCCTCTCTAAGATTTCCTGAAGCCACATTCTTCTGTCCCCGTCCTTTCTCACTGGCTGCTCCTTCTCAATCTCCTTTTGAGGATGCACCCTTTCCTGTGTCTGGCTTTTAATTACTAACACTCTATCCTGAGTCCCTGGGGCTCTTCACTGTCTCCCTATGTAATGTGTTACTACTGTCAAAGCTCTTTGGTAATATCAGATTTCTTTCTGCTTTTAACAATCTATCTGGTGGCTTATATGAGTATTTTATTGTGGTTTTAGCATATTTTCCTGATATATTAATGAGACTGAATATTTTTTACATGTTTATTGGCCATCTGTATTTCCTCTTTGAGGGAACGGTTGACTCAGGTATTTTGCTGATTTTCCAATTGCATTTTTGGGCTTTTATCATATTTATCCTGTGGGAGTATTTTTTATACTCTAGATACTAGTCTTCTCCAGTTATTTGTGTTGCAGGTATTTTCCCCAAACTTATGGCTCTAAATCGATCTGTTTAAAATGCCTATTAGCAATGAGAAAGAATGAAATATGGCCATTTGTAGCAACATGGATGGAATGCGAGGATGTCATGTTAAGTGAAATAAGTCAAGCAGAGAAGGACAGATACCATATGTTTGCACTCATAAGTGGAACAGGAGAAACAGAGGACCGTGGGGGAGGGGAAGGGGGAAAAATAGTTGGAGAAAGGGAGGGAGGCAAACCATGAGAGACTCTTGAATATTGAGAACAAACTGAGGGTTTATGGGAGTGGGGGAGAAGGGAAGGAGGGTGATGGGCATGGAGGAAGGCACTTGTGGGGATGAGCACTGGGTGTTATATGGAAACCAACTTGACAATAAACTATAAAAGAAAAAAAAAGAAATGCCAAAACAAAAAAAACCCCAAAATAAATAAATAAACAGAAATAAAATTTCATTTAACACCTGTAAAAGATTAATTAATTAATTAATTAATTAATTTTTAAAATGCCTATTCAGTCTTGTCATGTCCTTGTTTCAAGATTTCCAGTGGCTCCCAACTGCAGTTAGCCGTAAAATCTAAACTCTCGCGATCTTCAAGGGCCTAAATGATCTAGTCCCTGCCTACTTCTGTGTCCTTATCTCCTTTTTCCCCCAAACTCCAGCAACAGTGGCCTTTTTTTTGTTCCTCACTTATGTTTAAGAGATAGACTTGAGCTCCCTCCCTTGCACAGCTTTGGACAAGTGCCAGTTCTTAGCAAATGCTCATTTGCACCTCTGCAGAGTGTTAGAAAAGGCCCAGCTGCAGAATGCAAAGCACTGGCTCTGATAAAAATGCTTTCTTTTTGTATAGAATTGTTGAATCAGTGCATTTTACACCTGAAACTAATATAACATTGTATGTCAATTATATTTCAATCATTTTAAAGTGATATTTTAAAAATGCTTTCTTGTAATTGTGTTAAGACTGTTACAGGTTGATGTTGAAAAGACCACCAACGCCAAATAGAAGCGAGGCATGCTTTTATTTGCAGTGAGGCCAAACCTGATCTCCCTGGTGTTAAGCAGCAGAGAATGACCCAGAACAAAGGGGGCAGTGAGATTATATGGACAGAATATGTCATTATTTAGTTAACCAATTACATTCACAGCATTCTTTATAGCCAATTACATTGTAATACATAGACATTAGTTTTGGCAGGAACCTATCATTTTAAAGTTCTTTGTCCCTTTAGAATTACCATAGTTATTCTAGTTAGGTTAACTAGAATAGTTAGACATGTAAGAGACTACAAGAGACAGTGACTAGGTGACTTTCACCTGTGGACTTTGCTTCAGCCAGGTCTTAGGAGAGGGGTGGGATTACTTAACAGAATCTTGAAAAACAAGTTAAACTTTAGGTTACAATGTTTGTTATCGAGTTACATTCTTAGGGTCTTTCCAGATTGCCCAATCTTTAATTATTCACCAGAATGGGAGTTTAAACCGAACTTATATACAGTAAGCTCTCTAATATCTTATAACTTGACCTATTACATGTTATAAGTTGACCTATTATAGTCCATAAGTTGACATATAACAAAGACCAAAAAAAAAAAAGACCAAAAAAACAAAAAGTAATCCCCAAACACCCAAGCAGCAAAAATGATCTCAGCCACAAAAGAGAAAGACCAAAACTAAGCTGGTTAACATCTGTCATTAAAGCTTGTATCCAACAGAAAATCATCATCTTAATTACTAGACCAGATGTTACATGTAAGGAAAATGTAAGCTCCCTATATAAGCCACCAAAGAAGCCCTTTAGATGAGACAAGATCCCACCTACTAGTGGCTGCAGGTCTGTGGGAGGCCATACACGCTGAGTGGGTTGAAGCCTAGGAACAGCACATTCCTGGGGAAAACACCAACAAGGAATGTCACACCTGAAAACACAGGGTATTTCTCTACCTTTTATTAAAAATTCTGAGGCAGCTCTTCCTGCCCATGGGTCCTGTCCCCATACTTTAATAAAATCATCTTTTTGCACCCAAAAAAATAATAATAATAGTACTAATAAAATAAAAGTTCTGAAATGCAGGGAGCCATTTCTGAAGGAAGGCGGGTTTGCAAGGCCTCCCAGGGTCAGATGGCAACCCGTCGTCTACCATTCCGCCATTTCTGTTTGTCTCAGCCATTTCTGCTTGAGCACCGACCCCCATGACACACTGCCAACTGGCATCGAGTGACTTGCCTTCTTATGCTAAAAATATGCTAAATTTTACCTTGTGAAGGAGATTATAGAAATTTCTTCTTTTGTGTTTATGGGAGCAAATATTACATTTCCTGAGAAACCTGTTTATCTTCCCCCTCAAGAAAGAAAACAGGCTATTGAGGGGCGCTTGGGTGGCTCAGTCGCTTAAGCGTCTGGCTTTGGCTCAGGTTATGATCTCACCGTTAGTGGGTTCGAGCCCCGCATCGGGCTCTGTGCTGACCGCTAGCTCAGAGCCTGGAGCCTACTTCAGATTCTGTATCTCTCGCTCTCTCTGACCCCTCCCCTGCTCACCCTGTCTCTGTCTCTCAAAAATAAATAAAAACCATAAAAAAAGTTTAAAAAAAAACAGGCTATTGAACCCTGCTCACAAAAGACTAAACTTTGCTTTTACTATGCTAAAAACATTGCCGTGTATTTGAATACGGAAGGCACCTTCCTTTCCCCATATGATAAGCATCTAAATAACTTACAATCAATCACTATTGATAAGGACTATGCATGAGTCTTTTACCAATCTATGTTCTGGGAAATTTTTACATACCAATGAATCTGTCAATAAGGAATCATTGTCTTAGGATTGCCAATCCTGGTTTGTATCCCATACATTTTTTCAATAAAAAAGGCTGACTCTCCAGTCAGTGCAGAGATACCAGCTGACAATGCAGCAATGCCTGCCTGCTGATCAGCTGGAGCTAGACCCGGGCACTAAAATTGAGTTTCATACCCTTTGTTAATGGATAAACTATAACTGAGGTTTGCTATGAGAATTCTCCACTGAATCTGACCCAGAGAATCAAACAATTTTTGTGATTCATACCAAGTTTGTCTAGGCTCAAGGCATTGCATTAATGTTCTTTTAGAAAATAACATCTTTGAGGTATCATTCATATGCCATATAATTCACCCACTGAAGGCATATAATTTAATAAATTTTAGTATATTCACAGAATAGTGCAGAAATCATCACAATCAGTTTGAGAACATTTTTCATCACCCCAAAAAGAAACCCTGTACTCATAAGCAGTGCATTTGCTCTTTACATCTGGAGTGCTGGCCCCCAGATTTCCTAAGACTAACAACTACTACTTCACAAGACTCAAATAAGCATTACCATCTCTAGGGAGGTCACATTACCCCTTTCTAATTATTCCCTGCCTCTTTGGATGACAGTATTTGTTGCTTATGGTCATTCTCTCTCTCCTCCTCACCCCTTTAACAGAATCAGCATTTTGTTCAGGTATCTAGTACCTACATGTTACTAGGGTGGTCAGGCCTCTGTCCAACCCCAAGGGATAAATCATGACTGATCTCGTTCCCCTTGGCAAGGATGGTTTAATAAAGATACAGCTGGAGCAGTCTTCTAGGCAAAGATTTCTGTGCCCTTAAAAGAAAGATGTGAGAAAAAAACAGATTTTCCCTGCCTACACCTTAGTGCGAGGAGGTATTGCTTAGACCTGTAGAACCATCTTACAAGCGTGAGAAGAACCCTAAGAGTCACAGAGATGCTAAGCAGGAGCCATGATGTCATCAAGCCACTGAGTAACCAACTGTGGAACCATCCTACTCTGAGTTTTCCTATGAGATAAAACCCTCAACGTTTGTACCATTCTGTATTGGGTTTTCAGCCAAATATATCTTACCTAACAACCTGTTACATTGTCCTCTTTTATCTTCTTCTTAGCATTTAAAATTCTTTGTAATATCTTTCTTGTTTATTGTTTGTCTCCATCAATTAGAACATAAGCTCTTTACCTTCAGGATCTTCTCTTGTTTGCTATAGTACCTAAAGCACCTCAAATCGTACCTAGTATCTAGTTGATAGCCAATAATATTAGTTGAAAATGAATGAATGAACAATGCCTTGATTTCTCTCTTTCCCTCACTTCCAATTCTTCAGCAAGTCTATTGGTTCAACCTTCAAAATATGTCCAAATTGGACTATTCTGGCCATGCCTGAGGTTATCATCAGTGAGTGCCCAGGTTGGAAGGGTCTTGCCCTCCTGTTTACCTGGTAATCTCCTTACTCCTCTTCCTGTTTTCATTGATTCCAGGTTTACTGAGGTGCTGAACTGCCCTCATGAACCCACAGTCTAATGGAAGAGGTAGAGAGGGATCCTGCACAGGTCATAACTACATAAGAGATAGGGGATGCAGGGGTGCTGGGTGGCTCAGCTGGTTAAGCATCCAATTCTTGATTTCCACTCAGGTCATGGTCTTGCTGCTCGTAAGTTCAAGCTCTGTGCTAACAGTGCAGAGCTTGCTTGGGATTCTCTCTCCCTCTCTCTCTCTCTCTCTCTCTGGCCTTCCCCTACTCGAACATGCTCTCTCTGTCTCTCTCTCAAAATAAATAAACTGAGAAAAAAAAGAAATAGGGGATGCAGAGGGGGGTATGGTGGTCTGGGCAGGTAGAGACCTGCAGTCCCCACTCTCATTGCACAGAAGACTGGCAAAAAACAAGGAGCCACTCCTCTGTGCTCCGGATAGGGGTGACGGTGAGGTTTAGTATCGGGGTTGGGAGCATTCCTTTGTGTATATAAGGAAATTCCAGCACCCCTTGCATATATTCTTCCCCTTGTCAAATGACATTAAAAACCAAAATAATCCTTCAGTCTAAAGTACACTTGTCATACCTCTCCTCTCGCATATTTAGGTGGGAAGTATCAGCTAGCCCCATTTGAGAAATCAAGAAATTGAGACTCAGGGTTGCTTACATGGCTCAGTTGGTTAGGTGTCCAACTCTTGATCTCAGGTCAAGACATGATCTCTGGGTACGTAAGATCAGTTAGTGAGATTGATTCATAAGATTGAGCCTGTATCAAGCTCTGCACTGACAGTGGAGCCTGCTTGGGATTCTCTGTCTCCTTCTCTCTTCCCTTCCCCCACTCATGCACTCATGCTTTTATAAAATCATCTTTTTGCCCCAAAGATGTCTTCAAGAATTCTTTCTTGGCCATTGGCTCCAGACCCCATGCACTTCTCATCACCCCAAAACTTCGTCATTATTACAAATCACAACGTTACACTCACCATGGTAAAAATAAGGGTTCCAACTCTGAGGTTAGAGCCCACACTCTTAGCCACATGCAGGCTTCATGGCTCTGAGATCTAGCAGCCTCAGATTCCAAGTGCTCTCATCACCACCATGACCCCAACCCAGAACTGAAATCTTCAGAGTCCTAGGCATCAGGGCCCTATTGATGCACTGCTGCTTACTACCACCACAGTTCTCTTTCCCTTGGGGCACCTTCCACCTGGTCCTTCAGTCCTTCAAACCTTACCAAGCACATTTTTTGCTTCAGAGCCTTTCTCTTCCCTCTGTCCCCAGATCTCTTCATGGTTAGCTCCTTTTATCCTTCAAGTCTGTTAAACTAATTAAACAAGTAGGCCATTAGACCTAGCTGGCTCTATGCCATGGTGGCCTACGTATGCAAGCCAAAATCTAAGTCCATAAATGCCTCAAGGTTCCAAAATCAAAACACTAAAGATAACCAATCACAAAAAGCCAACTAGACTTTAATATATAGCCAATCAAATAATTTCCTTTCTTTGCTTCTGCACTTTCTCTATACAAGTCTTTCTTCTGAATTGTTGGCTCAGCACTCATAACTAGTTTTGGTTTGGCACTGCCCAATTCCAATCCATCCTCACTCAAATAAACTTAAAAAATTTTAATACCCTTGTTCATCTTTTAACGAATCTCAGTAAAATGTTATAGCCTTAAAGATCCTTCCTTGACCACCAGGGCAAAAGTAATCCCTCTCTTCTGTCTCTCCCCCTCCTTCTCCATCTCTCCCTAGTACTCCTCTGCCCCCCATCCTATCTTTACAGTTCTTTATAGCCCTTATCTCTATATATTACTTGCCTGTTTTTGGTCTCTCACACTAATATATAAACGCCAAGAGGACTTATTTGTTTACTGATATATTCTGCCTGGCACATAATAAGTATTAAATATTTATTTGAATAAATGTAATTAATGGTTTTTTAAAGTCTACCTGACAGAAATAACAGGCATTAGATACCATTGGGAATGACTAATAAATGTGAGTTAGGAATTGTATAGCTTTATAAAAATAACAAATGAAACTAACTAGGAAAAGACAGCACTTAAGCTGCCGTTGCATTGGCTCTCAGCATAGTGATTAAAGACCACAATTGCCATCCCTCTCACTGTTACAAAACTATAACAATTATTACTTTGTCTCAGACTAAACTAAGCTATTACTTACTAATTTCAAAATGTTGGTGATAATTAATTATTTTATCTAAAAATCAGTGGCTTATAAGTCCATTATTTTCCACTCTATCCTTCTCTACTTTGGGCTTTAAGAGGCTGACTTTTGTAGACTGCACCTCTAACTTCTGGGTGGGTTGAAACTATGCACAGAAGCACCAGGAGATCTAAAGGGGGATGAAGAATGGGATTAGAGCATTTACTCTTCCAGGATCCCTGCCAGCTGTGTTGCCATGGGCTGACTATGTCCCTTTACTGACCCGAAAGCCATAGCTGCTTCTAGAAGGCCTCACCTATGGCCACTCTCTCTGGTTTTGGTAACTGTTCCCTCCCTAGCTTTCAGGATTAGGAGAGGTAAGGGCTTCCTTCTATTGCTAGTCTAAGGGTACTGAAGCACCCTTATCTCTACTTTCCTTAAATTCTGCCCGCTTCTTTATTAATATCTCCTTGCCTATCCTGTTGGAACTTCTGCAGCTGTTTCCTGCAAGGATCTTGAGTCACACATTTTATGCCTCAAACTCCTGAGAATTTGAAAGACATGGGTCTATAGCCTATACATAAATTAAATCAAGGGTTCAGTCAATGGACATTTTTAACAATGCACAAGAAGTCATGAGCATGGGTGCTGTTGTCTCCAATTTAGAGTAAGATGCGGTATGAGATACAAAAAGAAATTAAATAAAAAGAGCACCTGCTATTTTCAAACTGGCACCAATTAAGGACAGTCCTACCTAGAAATAATCTGCATGTGGTACAATAATAAAGTAGTCACTCATCTGGCTTCTCTGTATTCTGTTTGTTTTCAGCTCCCTTTAGAGTTATAGCCTAAAGATCTGAGAAATAGAAACAGAAAATGTACTGGGCAAGGAATTAGCAAAGACATTCTAGTCCCACCCTTGCTCAGAAATTTTCAGGAATCAGTCAACTTTTCTGAAACATAGTTACCTAAACTGCAAAGTTAAGATGTTGGAATGAATTATAGCTAAGATATCCTTTAGTTTTGAATCTCTGATAACTATATTTTATAATTATGAAGAACTATCAAGAGCTTTTGTTTTAAAGATGTAGGGACACAATATAGCATTGTTTAAGAACCCAGCTCTGCAGTCTAATTGTTTGGCTTCAAATCCCAGCTCTACCACTGACTAGCCACAAGGACTCAGGTATGTTTCTTAATCTCTCTGGGCCTAAGTTTCCTCATCTGGAAAATTGGTATGGTAACAGTAAAAGTACCTGCCAATGAGGATTTCCTTGAGGGTGAAAAGAGAACTTGTAAAATACTCACTGTGTGCAAGACACTATTCTAGCCACTCAATAAGTGTTCACAATTATCCCTGATACTGTTAACGGAAAAATTTCCATAATTTGCTGATCTAGTAGGCTTTTATTCAGCAATTCATAAGTGGGGCAACATTCAGTTTAGCAGATAGAAAGGAGCGCTAAAGAGCTGTACAAGGCAAGAAATATTTACAGACCAAAGTGAGAAGGAACAAGGAAGTTATACTGGGCATTTGCTGATTGGTTAAAGCAGGATTACTTCCCTTATATGGAGCAAAGGAGAGTCTTGGAGCCAGGTCAGATAACTTGTGCTGGACAGGCAAGCACTGATTGGATGGCCGAGGCCCACTTTTTCTGAGAGAGCCAAGCATAGAAACTTAGTTAAATTTCAATTTGCTGATGTGGGCTTAGCATAAGTGGTTACCCTTGCACTCACAAGTCTGGCCACTAACAATACCCAACTGAAATGATTTGGAGTTAATAACAGATGATGAAGTATAGATTTCAATTTGCTGATGTGGGCTTAGCATAAGTGGTTACCCTTGCACTCACAAGTCTGGCCACTAACAATACCCAACTGAAATGATTTGGAGTTAATAACAGATGATGAAGTATAGATTATACTGAGCTGATAATTAACTTTAGAAAAGCAATTGCTATTTTGAATCTAAATATGGGCAAATAGGGTGCCCATGTGGCTCAGCTGGTTGAGCATCTGACTTCAGCTCAGGTTATGATCTCACCATTTGTGAGTTTGAGCCCTGCATCAGGCTCTGTGCTGACAGCTCAGAACCTGAAGCTCACTTTGGATTCTGTGTCTCCCTCTCTTTCTGCCCCTCACTTGCTCACATTCTGTGTCTCTCTCTCTCTCTCGATGATGGATAAACATTACAAAATTTTTAATTAAAAAAAATATATAGGCAGATTGGTTTAAGAGTGAAGAAAGTAACTCAGAACCTATTCTTATATTTTGATATAACATGTAAAGATGACTTGGACAATTTATTGCTATCTACTTGTATGCACATACATTCTTCTAAATGACCCAAGATTTACTACATACATGCACGAATATGCACACACACAAACACACACATATACAGTTGACCCTTAAACAATGTGGGGGTTATAGGCCTCCACCCCCTATGCATTCGAAAATATAACTTTTGACTCCCCCAAAACTTAATTACTAATAGTCTGCTGTTGACCAGAAGGATGCCTTCCCAAACCATAAACTCAATTATCTTAATATTTTGTGTGTTATATGTATTATATACTGTATTCTTAAAATAAGCTAGAGAGAAGAAAATATTAAGAAAAGTTAAGAAGAGAAAATACATTTGCAGTACTGGAGAAAATCCATGTATAAGTAGACCTGCATGGTTCAAATCCATGTTGTTCAAGGGTCCAACTGTGTGTGTACATATATACACATACATATACAGCATAAGGTATACTTAATTGTTTTATTTGTATACATTATTTTTTTTTACACACACACAAACATGCTAGGAATAAATAGCATAATTTAAGGAAAGTAATGTTGCTTATGATTCTCATATAACCTTTCCAGAGAAACAAACTATAAGGTTTCTTTATATGGCAGCTAGGGTAGGAAGCAGAAGAGGTTCTGAGCTAGAGGACACTACAGTGCCGTGGGCACAGTAAGCAAAGAGGGCAGAAAAGGACATCTTGCCCTCAGTCCACAAATCACTTACCGTGCACCAGAAAAGACTTTTATTCCTAACAACCTTGCATTCCAAGATAAACCATGAATAACAGGAACCTCCTAAAAGCATTGACTAACAGGAAATCCTGAAAGCTCTGCCTCTTGAGATAAGCCACAAAAATAAGAACATCCTGTTTTCCTTATGAAAAGACAGGAACATCTTGTTCTTATCCAATCTGAACTGTCAACTGCCATATCTGAACTATAAATATCTGCCGTATCATCAGAGCTATAAATTCCTCCTATTCTATGAGATGAGCCACTACTTCTGAAAGGCTGGTTCACTTGAACAGCTAATAAAAATGGTTTCCTAAAAGGCAAAATAGGTAAAGGGGATGAAGAGGTGGAAACCTGCAGTTATAAAAAATAATAATAATAATTACAAGTCACAGGGATGAAAAGTACTGCATAGAAAATATAGTAAAAAATATTATAATAACTTTGATGGTGACAGATTTATCATGATGATCATTTCATAATGTATATAACTGTCAGTGCACAATGTTGTACACCTGAAACTAATATATGTAAACTGTACTTTAATTTTTTAAAAGTTTCCCTGTGTTCACATTTGTTTCTGAATTTTACTTTGACAACAGGTTACTGAATAGACAGTAGATGGAACTGATTTTCTCGGGAAGTCCTGGATACACCAAGGCCAGCTTCATGGGTGAACCAACGGTGCAGTCATACAATGCCCTGCCTTGGTTTAATGCTCTGCTATCACCATCTTGAAATTCCTTATAACTTTTTAAAAAGAAGTTTTGCAAGTTATATTGATGATCTTGAACGCATCATAAACCTGTCTCCTGGAGTGCCTGGTGGCTCAGCTGGTTAAGCATCCAACTCCTACTCAAGTCATGATCTCATGGTCTGTGAGTTCTAGCCCCGCATTGGGCTCTCCACTCTCAACAAAGAGCCTGCTTCAGATCCTCTGATTCCCCCTCCCCCACTCTCCATCTCTCAAAAATAAACATTTAAATAAATAAAATAAAATAAACCTCTCTCCTAAGTACCCAAATAAAGTAGGAAGAGCATTGTCTTTGGGGTCTGACAGAGCTATTTACTTAGGTAAGCCTCACCTTCATCTATGAAATAGCATGGTACCTCAGACGTGGTTGATGACTACATGAGATCATGTAAGTATTCACCACATTTGACACCTAAAAGGTCCAAAAATAAATGTGCTGAATTATCCTATTTTACCTTCTTTGAAAAAGAGCTATACTCTTATTCAGTCTCCTTTTCTTTTTAGCATGAGTCTTAATAGAAGCAGCAATTCATTTGAACAAGTATGTATTATAAGTGAGAGTTGGGCTACTTGTGTGTTCATTTCCTCTCTTCCCCTTCATTCCTGCCAGTACAGTCAGACTACATCCTCCACCACCACCTCAAGGACCCTCAAGACTGTCTGTGGCTAAACAACTTTCAAGTGTTATTTCACTTGACATTTGCTCAGGATGTGACCATTTTGGTCATGTTTATCTTCTGTAGCACCCTGGTTTTTTTCTCCTACCTTTTTAGCTGTTTCTTCTGAGTGTCAATTGCCAGTCAACTGCTATTCTCAGCTGCCTCTCCATGGACTTGTTCTGACTCTACATACATCTGATGGGTGAGCTCATCAATACCCATACCTTCATTTACATGCTGCAGGTGACTCCTGTTAGGGATATGTAATTGTTAGGATATTTTGGCAGCAAGAAACAGAAAATTCAACTCCACTGATTTTATCAACAAAGGGAATTAACTGATTTGTGTGACACAAAATGAAGCCACTCCTGCGCAGGTTGCCACATCAGCAAACCAAAACTTAGATAACTTTCATGCTTCTGTAAATGTTCTGCTTCACCAAAGTGCAGTATATCCAGTCAGCCAATCTCCAACAAAGAATCTGTAATGATTTACTTGTTCTCAGATACCATACAGCTTAAGCCAAATATTCTTTCTTTATTTCGTGATTAACCCACTAGCCTTATAAGGAAATCTCTGACTCCCTAGCCAATCATTTCCTGTGTCCTTGTTGCTGCTTCAAACACTCATTCTTGCCCAAAACTCATTCTTGCCCAGACATCCCATAGGAAGAGTGCTCCACTGTTTGTGGGGCACTGATCTCCCAATCGATGGATGTTTTCCCTTGAATAAAGAACACCAGACTCAATGATAAGTTATTTATTTTTGTCATTTCACAATACAGAGGAGGGGTGGTGTTCAGCCATGGTTCAGTCAGGACCCTGGCTATTCTCCCTTGATTCTCTTAATCTTTTTTTTATATAACTTCATTTAACATGACAATGCTGAGAATGTTGATTCATGAAGCATTGCATAAATTTGAGAAAACTTCTTTCCCAAAAATCTGTAGCAAAACTTTTCCTGCTTCTTATTGATCCCAAATGGGTCACATGTCCCTGAGTCTATTTTTGAATCCACCTCTGTGGCTGAGGGAATATGGTGATTTCTTGATTGGTTAAGGCCTGCTAATCCTTGAATCAATCACTGTAGTGTTGGGAGCCATCCTGAACTCACAGGTTGAGTGAAAATTCCGGGTGAGGGTATGGCAAGTTTGCAAGGTCTCATGCTGCCAGGCAGCAATCAATATCTACTCTCTTGTAACTATCTTTATTTTTTGTTTTTATTTATTTTTGAGAGAGAGAGAGAGAGAGAGAGAGAGAGAGAGAGAGAGAGTAGGGGAGGGTCAGAAAGAGAGGCAGACACAGAATCTGAAGACAGGCTCCAGGCTCTGAGCTAGCTGTCAGCACAGAGCCTGTTGTGGGGCTTAAATCCACAAACTGCGAGATCATGACCTATGCCGAAGTCAGACGCTTAACCAACTAAGCCACCCAGGCACCCCTGTGACTATTATTTCTACTTGAGCACCAGACCTTGCAGTGCCTTGCTGATTAAAATCAAGAGCAAGCTGTCCTCTCCGCCGTGGGCAGTGATTGCACCTGGTCAGGGACAACCCAGTAATTCAAGAAGACTAGCATATAAAGTTGTCACTGGTCCACCCCTACATTCCATTCTGCCCTGAAAAACTTTATAATTAACTAGTAAACTTAATACCTCCTAGGCTAGGGTAAAATGTTGCAAAAGTCAGCCCTGCAACTTATGCAAAGTATACATCATCTGTCCTGTGTCTGTGAAGGTAGACAGTGTGTCTCCTGGGGATCCTGTTTTTCTGGGTTCTTTCTCTTAGAGCCATGAATAGTCTAAAAACCCTTACTTATAAAAAACTGACTTACTAAACAATGCTTTTTGCCTCATGGTTAAAGGTCACTTTCTTAGGGCTATACCAGAAATATTGCATCTTTAGGTGTTATGCATACTATGAAAAAAACGTATACTTAAAAAATACCTGCCCTTCCCATATAATAAGCATGAGTGCCTGTAGCTAAGTTGTTTACAACAATCATTACTACTAAGATTAGAATTGTAACTTCTGCAGAATCCATGTTCTGGAAAATTGTGTTGATCAAAAAAAAATTATCTATGAGAAATCATTTACTAAACACACACTGCTCTTTCTGCTCCTTGTACCTTTCACTATAAATAAAGCTAGAGAATCAGACTGAGCAGAGATGCCTGCCTGGTGATCAGAAAGAACCCTGTAGCTCTCTCATCCCTTTCACCAACACCATCCATCCTTCAGGAACCCCTGGACCAATTGGAGCTGGACTCCGGCACTGCAGTAATCACTGATAAACCTAATCTAGACCCACTTCTGAAGATGGGGTCAGTTCTCCAAACCACATGGCTGCTATTAAAAAAAAGAGAAAGAGAGAGAAAAGGGAGGAATGAAATAAGCTGTCAAGGCAATCACAATGTACAGCAGATCTTATTCAGTGGAGACTCAAAATAAATTATTGATACAGTTATGCTAAATACCTGAGAAGCTGGTTTGTAGATACTGCAGGTCCTAAAAGCTGCAGGAAATCATAATCAAAATAGTTCTAAGAATTGTGATATCATGAGGACTTACACATCTTTGACCTTTAAAATAATTGGCTAGAAGCAACTAGAACTTTGTCATCCTATCTCATGATATAATTATTTTCTTAAAAGAGAAACCAAAGAAACAAAAAACAGCTGTGGTGACTTCCTTTGACCACTGAGAACAATTCAGGCACCCAAGGCTGAGCATCTCATAATAATGGGGAAGTGACTTTTATTTTCCCCAGGCTTGAAGAACCAAGTTATCTCCGGGAAGACCTAGATGGACAGCTGTGCAGCACTCAACGGATAGAAAGGACCATGAAGTCCTACCTTTATTTGCTCTGTCAAGCTCTCCTATGGTCTTCCAAGGTCTAACTGGCTCCCAAAACAGCAGAGAATTCTTCCAAAAAATTAATAAGTATTACTAATATGTAAATGCATGTATCATCATTGCTATTCAATCTCATCTTTATTTTATTATTTCAAAATTTTTTTCAACATTTATGTATTTTTGAAAGAAAGAGAGAGCATGAGTGGGGGAGGGACAAAGAGAAAGGGAGACACAGAATCTGAAGTGAGCTCCAGGCTCTGAGGTGTCAGCGCAGAGCCCGACAATAGGGCCTAAACCCACAGAACCATGAGATCATGACCTGAGCCAAAGTCAGATGTTTAACTGACTGAACCACCTAGGCACCCCTCAATCTTATCTTTAAAAGCAAACCAGCACAATTTGCAGATCTAAAGCTCCATGCCTTTTTTCATAGATACCTCAAAATCCACATGCCCAACATTTAAATATCCTCTTAAAAAAAAAACTCCTGCAATCCTCTCAGCTCAATAAATACCACCATCATATGCCACATAATTCTCCAAACCCAAAGCCTAGAAATTAGCCTTTACTCTTCACTTCCCTCATCCCCACCAATCTCTATACCCTATCAGTTCTACTTCCATTACTTGTCGAATCTGTCCATCCATCTCACTGTTACTACTTTAACAGGCTATCATCAAAAGACTCCTATCCGGTCTCCACCTGTGACCTCTACAGTTCTTTTAAGCTTAACAACTGGAGTTCTTTTTAAAACTCATTTTACCTATGCATGCCCTGTCCTTGCTTAAAACCTATCTATGACTCCATCCAAATTCCTCCAGACAAAGCCAAAATTGTTTAACATAACACAGATCATTAGGTGTCATTTTAGGTTGTGGATCAGGACAGGACATACTACCAGCCAGCCAAATCCAGCCCACTGCCCGTTTTTGTAGTTTGCAATGGAAAGCCTTTACATTTCTAAATAGTTGGAAAATCAAAATATGATGGGGAGGCTGGATGGTTCAGTGTTTAAGCATCTGACCCTCGGTTTGGGCTCAGGTCATGATATCACGGTTTCTTGAGTTTCAAGCCCCGAGACGGGCTCTGCCTTGGAGCATGGAGCCTGCTTGGTATTACTTCTGCCCCTCCCTCACTCATGCTGTCTCTGTCTCTCTCAAAATAAACAAAACTTTAAAATATATATATGAAAAATCAAAATATGGCTATTTCATGATAGTGAAAACTACATGAAATTCAAACTTCAGCATCCATTAAAAAAAAAAAAAACTTTACTGGAACACAGCTCCACCCATCCATACTGTCTATGGTTTCTTTTGAGGTACAAGTTGAGTAGCTGTGACCAAGACAATAAGGCCCACAAAACCCTAAAATCTTCACTATCTGGCCCTTAAGATTTGCCAACCCCTGCTCTACACTCATCTCTCACCACTCCCCTTTGTAGCTGCCACCCTGAACTGTTTGCAGTCCCTAAGAGATGACCATTTTCCCTCTAATCTGCTTGCTTACCCCTACTCTTTTTTGGGTGCTCACATACAACTAACTTCGTATCAGTATGTAACAGTTATTCTGATTGTCCTTCTACTTGTCTGGTGGATATGTTCATCACTGAATCCTCAGCACCAACACAATCTCTCCCCTCCTTCAGTGCTTAATAAATGTGGGTTGACTGAACGAGCAGCACCCTGAAGAAATGAACAAAACTGGGTTCTAACTTTCAGGAGCTTACAAAGGGAAGACAGACACATAAACAGCAAATTAATCCACAAAGAAGAATGAAAAACACTAAAAAGTAGCAAGTACTCCGCAGCATAACCAAAGAGAAATAATTCCACCTGGGGAAGGGTGCCCATTTAGAATTCTTTCTGATTTGAACATAAGCCCCTCCCCCCATGATGGAATTCTTACTGAGCTTTCTTTTGTTGGCCTGTAGTATCATCTATAAAATAAGGCTAAATAATTCTCACTTCAGAGGATTAAATGAATGTGGTTAATTATTGAGAGCAAGTAGCTCAGTGCATGCTTCAGAGAAAGTGCTCGGTAAACAGCGGTCACTCCTGGTTGCTCTAAAACGCTCCGTTTGACGTTAATGGTGTCCGTGTCCAAGGGAGTCTCCGGTGTGTGTCGCCAAACGCATGGACCAGCATCAAACACCTCCCAACAGTAAGAGCAGCAACGTCCAGGCAAAGCGCCGCCAACGTTCCAGGCTAACCTGAGCGCGGGGCTGAAACTACCGGGAAACCGCCCGGAAACGGACCCCGCGAGGTAGAAGAACTACAACCCCCGTCGTGCCTCACCGAGTTTAGGGCTACTCTACATTTTATCACCTCCAGCCACTTCTCTTCTTTCCCCTCGGTAGTCCCGAAGGTGGCTGCGTCCTGGTCACCGGAAGAAGCCGTGTGACGTCACGAGGGCCTACGCGTCGCGCGGGCGTCAGGAGTTGACGGACGGTCTCTGGCTGCGTTGGGGCGGCCCCGGGGACCACGGAAGAGGCTTCCCCCGACGGCCGCGATGCCTAGCTCGCGGCGGGTCAGTCAGCTCCTGGATCTGTGAGTCCACCCGCCTCCCCTTCGCCCCGCCCTGTGCTCGCTCTTCCTCCCCGCCCCCTTTCCACCTCTGGACCTCTGAAGAGGGCCCGCTGGTGTTTCTATTCCTGGGTTCCTGATTCGTCGTCTCCCAGTTGATGACAGTTGTGCCAAATGTGCTGCTGGGCAGGCTTAACCCACTGCCCTCCTCCCGGGGGCCACCGCATGGGTGTCCGAATTCTGACAGCCTTGGCGGCTCGATGCCCTGGTAGTTCCTGGCAATGGCCTGTTACTGAGAGCTGTTGTAGAACAACAACAAAAACACTACTTGTGGCCCTCAGCAAAGTTCCACCAGTTCCTGTAACTGGGATAGATATTCTTTGAGGCAGCAGGGCTCCTTGATTGCTGGGTTCAGCTCCCAATCTGCCATTCAGCAGCAGTGTGACCATGGAGAGTAACTTAACCTCTGTGCCTGAGTTCTTGATCTATCCAAGTAGTGTAACAACAGTAGTATCTCATAGAATTGTAGTGAGGAATAAATTTAACGTATGTAAAGTCCTTTGAAGGATGCCTAGTGTCAAAAGAAATTTCAAAGAACTTTATTAGATCAATGTTGTAGGCTAGCTTATAGAATATAATGGGTTAACTTCTTCTGGAATGTAATGGGTTAACTTACTGAATGATTTGTTGCAAACTGTTTCCCTGCCCCTTTTGTATGGTTTGATCAAGGCCAGGCCTACAGAGAAATTGTTTAGTCACATCCCACTGTGATTGGTCATTTTACAAGAGCAAAGAACTAACTTGATAGGTTCCCACCAGAACTGGTGATCAGCATGTCACCATGTAATTGGCTATCCTGGAATCCTGTGTATGTCTGTAAAATCTCACTGTAATCTTTGTTCGGGGCTATTCTCTTCTCCTTACCATCTGGAGTTCAGGTTTGATCCAGCCGTAAATAAAGTTTTGCCTCGCCTCAGTTTGGCTTTGGTGGTCTTTTCAACATCAGCCCACAACAATAAAAATATTTTAGTAAGCGAGAAACAATCTCAAAGGTATGTCATTGCAAGACCACTTATACAGTGAGAATGACTATCTATTTATCCACTTTGGTGATTGGTTATTACAATCATTGGTTACTACAATTTTAAAAACCTCAAGGGATTGGTTAAAAGTGATTGTCTTATACTATTTTAAGGAGATGACTTAAGCTTAGTTTATGATTATCAGGGATTTACAAGAAATATCCTGTTAAATTTCACTTTGTTCATGAAATAAACCAGATTTTCACTTATGTGACCTAACTGGTTTGGTCTGCTTAGGGGATTTTCAAGCATGGTCTCCATTTTATTTTATTTTTAAAATTCCTCCCTTTGGGCAATTCCCTCAGAAAACTGAAAGTGTGAGCCAATATACTTACTGTTATTCTCCCGTTGATGTAATCATCGGGCTGTATGGTCATGTAATTGCCATTACCAACGATTGCATAGTCATTGAAGACATGGGCAGTGGGACTACTGAGTTCCTTGTGTTGTGTAATCCTGATGGATATCATTTGGTGTGTGAGTGACTGCTGAAAGGCATTTGAAACTCTTGAAAGGATACAGTGCACTAGTGTTAAAAGGCAGGGGAGGGACAGTAAAGTATCCTCCAGACTGAGTAGACACTTTGAAGCAGAGAAATGAAGCAAGCCACTCCATACTGTTCACACAGACTTTTATTCAGGGTGACCTACTGGCCAGGGGGAGCCAGTGGATAGATGATCCTGTGGTAGAGCCCCTCCCTAAGGAATGTGGTGAAAACCCCAAGACAAGGAAAGGCAACCTGGCTATGTGCTCCAATGTGACATTCCACATGATTCTGTGACTGCCCAATCAGACTGTATGTCTATATCTCACCATTTATGGGAGACAAGTAGAAATTGCATAAAAGCCTACCTCCCACTGCGCTCGGGGCTCAGTTTTTCAGCCCTGTGGCTGCACAATGAATAAAGTTGCTTCCTGGAAAGAAAACCCTGGGTGTCATGACTCTGTGCGAACCTCCGTCCCGTTACAACCCAGGTGCGATGCAGCTGTTCTCCACCCAGTTCAAACCTTAACTCACAGCTTTTATAGAGCAAAGGGCATTATGGTGCAAAGGGTCGTTATCTAAAGTGGCACCATCTATGCACAGTCATCTCTCCTAGTTTTTAAAGTGGTGCCTTTTGCGCAGCAATTTAGGGAAGATCAGAGCAAGCCTTTCTGCATTCCAGTCAGGGCACACGTTAACCTCCAAGGGGCCTGGAACCTATAGCCCCTAGGGAAGTCATTGCATGAGCAGAAACAAGATGGAGGGCCAACGATGGTCAGTGTTGTCGGCACTCCTACAACTAGGGACATTAATATGATGACTGTGAGACAAAAATTCAAAAATTCTGAGAGCAGATTCCCAGGAGCCAAGATTTAAACAACTAAATAAATCAGTGGAAGAAGCACCATCTATCTGATGAAAGATTGACATCTGATCTTTAATATCTTTTAAATTGGGGGTGATAATTCCTGATTTATTAACATGGAAACACGGGGCACCTGGATAACTCAATCAGTGAAGTTTCTGACTCTTGATCTCAACGCAGGTCTTCATCTCCTGGATTGTAAGTTGGAATCCCATGTTGGGCTCCACATCAGGTGCAAAGCATACTTAAAAAAATTTAAAAACAAAACAACCATGGAATCTTTTTTTTTTTAACCAGTTATAGCATATGCATCTCCTTGTTAAGTGGTTAGGGTATCTGAGGCTGTCCAAGAGTTTATAGATTCTTGCTGTAATTGCAGGGATTTTGCAGAATGTAAGATCTCACCTGAGGAGATTTAAATGTAATCTTCTGTGGGTGTCCTTTCCAATAAATTAAGTCTCTAGGAATGTTTTCTTTTGGAATGGACTACATATTAAAATCTGGTGGAAAATACGTCTCTTAATATTGTGCTCATGCCTTACCCTATTAAATCATGTTATGATTACTGAGGATAAACATGAGGATGTTTTATTTCAGCAGTGTTATAGGTGCTTTTCCATCTAAGTGTAGGCATTACTTGGAAACAAAAGAAAGATGAAAGTTAACACTTGGAGCAAATTACAAATTGTTTCTGAATCTGAAGAGCAGCCAGTCAAGAAAATTTCTAGATTTGAGCTCAAAACATCTTTATTTTGTTTTATTTTCATTTTTTTCAAAACATCTTTAGATGACGGAGTGAGGAGGCAGTTTCAATCTGTTGGATTTTCCTGGTTTGCAATTTGAATTATTTTGATGACATCATTGAGTATTCTGGTGAACTCTCTGAGTGGCCTGAAACAGAAGTAGGCATGAAGGTTATATGTACATGATTTGTTGTGGTGATTTCTCTTAAGCTTATATCAAGTTGTCTGGCTTTAGGTTGTAGGAATTGAGGACAAGGGCACTTTTAGTTTTTATTCCAAGTCAGAAGGGTAAGAGAAAATTGGAAATTTTAAGTTAGAAAGTTGTAGCCAGATATTGGAGGAAACTAGAAGAATCCAGGATCCATCCCAGTTTACAGAAAGATGATAAAACGTCAAAGATAATGAACAGGACTAGAATCTGATAACAAAAATAAATTGTGTTATATTAAAAAAATAAAAAAATAAAAAATAAAAAAAATTTAAAAATACCATTTACAAAAACTAAAAAAAAAAAGAATCTGATAACAGGTATCCTATAGTTTTCTATTGAAACATAATTTTTCCTTCTATAGTCACTTCATTTTTACCAAAGATAATCACCATAAGATAATTTATTTATAAAATGAATCTGGTCCCATGAAATTCAACTTGTTATTTATATAAGTGCAGCAGAAGAGTTATTTTATGCACATTTTCAAAAATGGTATTCAAGTCCAAGTTTGGTAATCCAAGGGTCTTCGTTGGCTCCACAAATCCAACATTAGTTTTTTAAAAACTGTCTGGTAGAGTAAGAAATATCAGATTAGAATTTAAACACCTTTTAGGTGAAGAAGTCAAGCCAGTGGGTTGTCCAATTGTGTTCTGTCAAAAAGAGAACAAATTCTGATTGAATTTATGCAAATATCTACACTGCCATGAAAATAAGAATACTCAATAAGAGGGTTGTTTTGTTTTGTTTTGATCTGAAGGGATCAGGTAGAGAGAACAAGATAAATGTTTAATTTTTATTTTTGTTTTGTTTTAAATGTTTAATTTTTGTTCACAAAAGTTTACCACATTGTTATGTCATATAGTAGTTTTAAATTTTATTTTATTTTATTTTATTACATACATATATACATACCTATCAATATACAGACAGTTGTAAACAGAGCTCTGTAGCTTTCATCTAAAAATTTTAGCTGTCTGTCAGGTATAATAATACAAAACTCAAAAGTATAGCTGGACTCAAAAGTATAGCTGGCTGATGGGATAAGTTAAAGTTACTTACTGAAATGACTTAAGCTTTTACCACAATTTTTTTCATTTGCTGTAAGAATTCTTTAGACAAGCTATTTTTGGAATCATTTTGTCTTTTAGAAGCTTTGGCATACCAACCAATGAATGCATTTATTGCCTTTAAGTGATTTGCTATCCTCTTTTTTTAAAGGTGCCTCCATGTTGGGCTATTTTATCTAAGTTAAGATTTTGCCAAAATGGTCATTGCAGTTCCTTTGATTCTTTGTAAAGTTTACCCATTTTTCTAAAAAGATATAAGATCCTGAGGCACCTCGGTGGCTCAGTTAGTTGAGCATCTGACTTTGGTTCAGGTAATATCGCAATCCATGGGTTCATGCCCTGCGTCGGGCTCTGTGCTGACAGCTCAGAGCCTGGAGACTGTCTTTGGATTCTGTGTCTCCCTCTCTCTCTGACCTTCCCCTGCTCAGACTGTCTCTCTCTATCTCTATCTCAAAAATAAATAAAACATTAAAAAACATTTTTTAAAAGATATAAGATCCTGGTCTGAGCTTTGGCCCAGATGGAACCCATCCTTGCCTTAGATTCCCTAAGAAAACTTTATTATCAAGGGTTCGACAATTGTTCCAAAATAGAGGGAATCACACATTCTCTCCTCTTTTGAACAGAATAGCATGACTTACTGAAAAGTTTCAACAAGCATTGCTCAGTAAAATGAGAGGAGTCAGTACAAAGGAGTGGAGTTTAGATCTGAGAAAGTTTTACCCTGGAATTCCATGGTTGGTAAGAAAGTAGTGTGCAGTGGTCTCCATGGGTGCTGGCACCTATTTACTCACTGGCCTTGGAGTTCAGCAGGGGTCATCTTTGGATCCCACTTTTGACACCAAAAACTTTTCAAAAGAAAATCTATAGATTTTTAGTTGATATAAATGTTTTACTGAGTGAGAAACAAACTGTTAGTGAACAGGGGGACTTTAAACCAAAAAAGGTTAGAATCTCAAGGCATGTGGTCATAGGATGGCTCATAAAGTGAGAATGAGGAAGTTGTTTAATCTTTACAATGATTGGTTATTGCAAGGAGAGTTTACACAGTATGGAAGTTTCTCAAAAAATTAAAAATAAGATTATTGGATGATCCAATAATTTCATTACTGGATATTTACCCAAAGATTACACAAACACTAACTCAAAAAGGTATATACACCTCTGCATTTATTGCAGCACTATTTACAATAGCCAAATTATGCAAGCAACCCAACCTTTCTATTGAGAGGTGAATAGATAAAGAAGATGTGATGATGTGATACACACACACACACACACACACACACACACACACACACACACACACACTGGAATATTATTCAGCCATAAAAAAGAATGAAATCTTGCTGTGTACAACAAGATGAAGCTAGAAAATATAATGCTAAGTGAAAGAAGTCAGTGAGAGAAAGACAAATACCATATCATCTCACTCGTGTAATTTAATAAGCATAATGAACAAGCAAAGTAAAAGAGAGGGAGAGAAAGAAACAAACCAAGAATCAGACTCTTAACAAGTTTTTATACAAACAAACTGATGGTTATCAGAGGGGAGGAAGGTAGAGGAACAGGTGAAATAGGTAATGGGGATTAAAGAGTGCACTTATCAAGATGAGCATGGGCAATGTATAGAATTATCAAATCACTGTCTTGTACACTTGAAACTAATATCATACTGTATGTTATGTATACTGTAATTAAATTTTTTTTAAATGGGTGTTTATATATAGCAGGGGATTGGTTAAAAGTGATTCTTTATACCATTTTAGAAAGGTGATTTAAGTTTTATTTATGATTATCAGAGACATTTACAAGAAATAACCTAGGTTAAGTTTCTCTTAAATTAGTGATGTAAGCTCGATTAAGTTTCACTTATGTGACCTGACTGGTTTTGTCTGCTTCAAGAATTTTTAAGTCTGGTGCCCATATTATTTTAATCCTAGCAAGTAATAAACATCACTAAGTGTTATTTATTGTTATTAATTATTTCACTGAAATAAATGCCAGAAGTTGTAGTTACAATAGCAATTACTTCTCTCTGGGAGCTTTCAGTCCCTTCATATAGCATAAAAAATATTGCCATGTAAAAATTGAGGCTGAGGAGAACAATTATCTTTATCTGCTGAATGCTTTCAAAATCAATGCTTTTGAATTGACATGTACATTATATCTCACAAACTTCTGGCCCTCAGTCCACAGTCACTTTTAAAAGTTTGTTTATTTTTTAGAGAGAGAGAGATTGAGAGCACAAGAGGGGGTGGGGCAGAGAGAGGAGACACAGAATCCAGAGCAGGTTCCAGGCACAGAGCCTGACTTGAGGCCCAAACTCACGAAATCATGATCTCAGCCCAAGTTGGACGCTTATCCAACCCAGCTGCCCCTCACAGTCACTTTTTGTAAAAGAGAAATCTGTTGATTCTCCTTTGTGTTAAACTCAGGTTGTGTAGAGTCCTGTGAAAAGTATTTTGCTTTCATCCTTGGCTATAATTTTATACCTGATCCAAGTAAGATTTTCTTTCTGTCAGTAAAGACAGAGAAATAGTTAAGAGTGCAAGTTAGGAAGACAGATGAAAGCCTAGCTAGTTTCCTGTCTTTTAATTCCTGCCTTTATATTGAAGGTTCCCTGAGGCATCCATATAAATGATCCTCTGAACTTCTGTGGCCAGAATCAAGTCTTTTATAGCCACAGTTCCTTATTTTTAGGAGTTGCTCAATATTCAGTTAAGCATGTATTTGGCATATGAAACAGTATGCTGATGGTTATGACAAATATCTAGCATAAAGGAGGTACAGTTTTATGATACTAACATGGCAAGTATATAAATAACTATAATATAGCTAGAATAATAGCACAAAAGAGAGATTCACAAAATATTTTGTAATTTCTGATGAGGAAAAGAATATAGGAGACTAGGAGAAGGCTTTGTAAGGAGGATTGTATTTGAAGGTTGGTAGCATCTGATATTTGCAAATGGGAGGAAAAGCATCTAAGAAGGAATGGAATGATAAGGGCAAAGGCTTGACAAGCAGGAGTTAGAAATATGTAAGAAGACCAGAAAGTAGCATTTCAATTTGGCTAGAGAATACAATGTGAATAGCAGTAGTAAAACATAAAAACAATAATTAGGAGTAGAACTTTGAGAACCAGAGTGATATAAGACTGTTTAGTTTTGTAGCAGTAGGGGTCTATAAAAGGTTTTGGAACCATACTGGGTATAGAGAGAGATTTGCATTAGGGAGAAGTTGGGAATAAAGAGACAATTAGGAAACTGTTGCAAAATCTTGGAAAGAGGTAAGGAGTGCCCAAACTTGGAGACATGTATGAATATGTTCATTGCAGAATTCCATTGTAGAGAATTTTGCTTGAGTATTATGCAGCTATTAGGAAAGTGAAGAGGAGATGAATATATATTCACATCGATGGAACTTAAAACTTAGTGCTTAGTGAGAAATAAGGAAACAGAATAAAACATGCTAAGAAAAATTATCTAGGGGCCCCTGGGTGGCTCAGTCGGTTGAATATCTGACTTCAGCTCTGATCATGATCTCACGGTTTGTGAGTTCCAGCCCCGCATCAGGCTCTCTGCTGTCAACACAGAACCCACTTCAGATCCTCTGTCCCCACCGCTCTCTGCCTCTCCTCCACTTGCTCTCTCTTTCTAAATATAAAAGAAAAGAAAAATCATCTAGAACTTGGAAGTAAAGCAAAAAATGACCACATGATCTTCATTGTCATACTAGGGTGTTGTCCCCTGTGTAAGGGTCCATATATGCCTTGAGAATCATATTTGCTAATCCTTTCGGGACAAAGTATGTTCAGGCTGGCAGTTGTTCAGCAGAAAGCTATTTCTGGGTTGTAGCAGGTAAGGAGCTTGATCCAGAATAGCAATCAACTCTTTTACTAAGTGCACTGTTTGTCCAGAGGATGGGACTTCTCCATGAAGGAAGCTGCTTAGTTATATCCTTGCACGAGCTCCTAATCTCACTGAGTGGCACTTTGCATAGCGCCGCCTTAGAGAATCCTTTGGATCTGGGATGTGGGGAATAGTTTTGAATAGAAGGACCATGGAAAGAGAAAAAGCAAAAATTACTCTAAAGTTTTCAACTTCATTGACCAGGAGAATGGTGATATCATTAGATAATTGTGGAGAAGTAGTTGTCTTATGAGAAAAATGAATCCACATATCCAGTAGAAATATCAGACAAGAGATTGAAATATTAGAACTAAATTTCTAGTAAATGGTAGATGAAGCCATGGTTAAGTTTATGAGAGAGAATATGGGGAGAACAGAAGGAGGCCAAGGACCAAATTTTATGCAACACTCATATTAGAAGTAGGCCAGTTTGCCAAAAATCATTTCTTTGTTACATTAATTCATCATATAACTAATGGGCTAAATATTAATAAGTTTCTTTTAACTATAAAATTTAGAGCAATATTGGATGAGAGATTTATCCCCTCCCCCCCTTTTTTTTCTACAGCTTTCAAAGATTTTGTTAAGTTTTAGCTCACCAGTTTTCATTTTGTCTCAAGAACTTAGACCAGTGATGTCAACTGTTGGGACTGAGAACTGAGATCGCTTAATGTCAATATAACTTTTTGCTCCGGGAAATTTTTACAACTTACCTTAATGAATGTTTGGTTATCAAGGCAAACATTTTGATTGTTAGAGCAAACATTATGTTTATCAGGATAGATTGTTCATCAGGGCTTGCTTTGAGACCCTGTGTCCAGTCCATCAGTCTTACACTATTCTGTTACAAATTTGTCTCATCCTAACCCATTCCCATCTCAGAGGGAGAATCCCTAATGTACTCTTATGTAGCTTTCCCCTGTTGACACTACCCAGACCCTGTTAAGCTCTTGCTACAGTAAATTTAATAAACTTTCTTTGTGTGACCGATAGACTTTTGGATAGTTTTTGTGAACCATTTAGTAGTTCTCATAGCAGCATTTTTCAAAATACTGCAAGTGTTTCTGTCCCAGCTCCCTGATGTTGCTGCTGGAGGGAACTGGAGCAGAAAGAGGAAACCATTTACTGTGGGAAATACACGGCATGGGCTGCACAGCTGAGCTCAGGGAAGGGGACCCTCGAGGGCTGAGATGAAAAAGACTAAGAAGAGACATGGGGGAGAAAAAAAGATGGCAGCATGGAAAAAAGGAAACATTTAAAATATAACTGAAATCTGCATGAAGGAAAATATAAAGAGAGTGACTCTGAGTGTAGAATTTGGTTTACCTGTCTTATATATAAGTGAATACATTTTTAGCCTGATCTTGTTTCATGGATACTGGTAGAGGAACAAAGCTCCTGGGTCAAAGGCATAAAGGACTTTATTATTCATTGCACAGCAAGCAGCATGAGCATTCGCTTGTTTATGTCACTTCCTCTTGACTTCCAAGACTCACATGGGCAACACAAAGGACTCAGATGGATGCCAACACAAACAATGGGTTGCATTCCAGGAGAGAAACACAGCCCAAAAGAATGTCTACTCAAGCAATGAGTTGCATTACAGGAAAGAAATACTGAATTTGGGAACTCTGCTAAGGTATAGTAAGCAATAAGCAACCTCTTTGTCCTGGAGGGAGATATTACTTTATGGCACAGGGCTGCTCACTATAAACACAGCCCTGTGAATGGCCCATATCAGGGCTGTGTATTCTTGTCATTCCCAGCAAGATAGGCAAGATGATGAAAAACCTGTAAAGGATTACCTTTCTTAACATTCCACTTTTTGGTCTTACCATCTTGGCTTCTAGTCTACGGCCATAGCACCCTGAATGCCCCCGATCTTGTCTGATCTTGGAAGCTAAGCAGGGTCGGGCCTGGTTAGTACTTGGATGGGAGACAATCTTGGCTTCTGACAAATAATCATGAGTGTGACACTTTTTCAGCCACATTGATTAATTTGATCAGCAGAGGCTAGGACCAAATGTATTCAATTTGTATCATACACCATTTAACTGAGGCTATTAATAGAGCTCCAAGAAGCAGGGTGAGGGCAACCTGCAATATTGACCACAGCTGTGCTCCCAGAAACTCAGACTCAGCTGTGAATAAAATCCCAAGGGAAACCAGTCGTTCTTAGCCAAGATGTAGTGTAAGCCCAGGATAGTACCCATTATGACCTGCACGAGGAAACTGAAGCTTACCTTATCTATAGTGATATTGTCAGTAATTACAGGGTTAGTAGATGGGCCAAAAAGAAACCCTTAACCCAACTGAGAGATATTCCATGGCCTATTCTTCTCTACCACATGGGTTCCATCTTAGAAAAGGCAAGTCAAGTCAAGATGACCAGAAGCTACTGCCCAGTAGCCTGCTCCTAAAGTAGGGGAGGTTCCATCTTAGAGAGGCAAGTCAGGATGACCAGAAGCTACTGCCCAGTAGCCTGCTCCTAAAGTAGGGGTTTTACTCAGAGAGAAGCTTATCATCAACCTTGTTCACAGTTCTGAAATTGCAGTTTAGAGATTTTTTTCCCAGGAAGAAAGTCAGGCTGCAAAATATAGAACTCCAAAGCTCTCAAGAAAATGACTGTATCTGAAACAGAAGGTGGGGAAAGTTCAAATAAAAGTAAGTAATTACAAAGAGTCTGAGAGCTTCATGTGAGATGCAAGCTAACCCATAGGCCAGGAAGTTTACCAGAGAGAACCAGGGAAAGGAACATCTAACAAGAGCCTACCTGGGGTCAGAACAAACCTTAAACACTGACCTCCAAAACTAATCCTACAGAGAGTTCCAAATTGAACTGGATGACATTATGGAGCAATTTATATCCCACACATTGTTGAAAACATTAGATCAATTGATCTGTAATGAGTGAAGACTGACAGCTAGGTATGATACCAATACAGACTTAACAGATTAATCAGAGAAAGAGATAGTCAAAGAGAAGCCCTACTACAACCACTGACATCCCAGGGTAACAATGTTTATGTCCAAGCTGTGCCCACTAAGAAACAAATTAGAGGTTGCATACAGTGAGGAAAATAGACCTAGTCCAGCCATGTCACTAAACGAGTAAATAATCACAAATCTGTGGCATCAATATCCAGAGCTACTGTATTATATTATCTAGACTATGCTATTTTAAAAAAAAGAAGTTTTCAAAACAAAGAAACAGGAACTGTGACCCATACACAGAGAAAAAAATAGGCAACAGAAACTGTCTTAGAGAGGACCCAGATGTTGGACTTAGCGAAGGCTTTAGAGAAAGTATTATAAATATGTTCAAAGAACTAAGGGAAGCCATATTAAGAAGTAAAGGAAAAAATTGCTTGGTCATTCCTCAATAAGTTAAACATAGAATTACCATATTACCCAGCTTCCACCTCTAGATATATACCTAATAGAACTGAAACTAGGTATCAAACAAATACTCATACACATATATTCATAATAACAGTATTCACATAGCTAAAAAGTAGAAACAACTAAATGTCCATCACCAATGAATCAATAAACAAAATGTGAGGGATGCCCAGCTGGTTCAGTAGAACACAGGACTCTCGAGGGTTGTAAATTCAACCCCCATGTTGGGTGTTGTTGTGTTACCTAAAAGTAACATCTTAAAAACAAACAAACAAAAACTCAAGGAATCCCTATCAAAATAACACCAGCATTCTTCACAGAGCTAAAACAAACAATCCTAAAATTTGTATGGAACCAGGAAAGACCCCAAAAAGCCAAAGCAATCTTGAAAAAGAAAACCAAAGCTGGAGACATCACAATCCCGGACTTAAACTGTACTACAAAGCTGTAATCATCAGGACAGTATGGTACTAGCCCAAAAACAGACACTCATATCAATGGAACAGGATAGAGAACCCAGAAATGGACCCAGAAATATATGGCCAACTGATCTTTGACAAAGCAGGAAAGAATATCCAATGGAATAAAGACAGTTTCTTCAGCAAATGGTGCTGGGAAAACTGAACAGCAACATACAGGAAAATGAACCTGGACCACTGTCTTAAACCATACACAAAAATAAACTCAAAATGGATGAAAGACCTAAACATAAGACAGGAATCCATCAAAATCCTAGAGGACAAAGCAGGCAAAAACCTCTTTCACCTTGGCCACAGCAACCTCTTACTCAACACGTCTCAAGAGGCAAGGGAAACAAAAGCAAAAATGAACTTTTGGGACCTAACCAAAATAAAAAACTTCTGCACAGTGAAGGAAACAATCAACAAAACTAAAAGGCGACTGATGGAACGGAAGAAGATATTTGCAAATAAGATACAGCTATGGGGCGCCTGGGTGGCTCAGTCGGTTAAGCTTCCGACTTCAGCTCAAGTCAGATCTCACGTTAGTGGGTTCAAGCCCTGCGTCAGCTCTGTGCTGACAGCTAGCTCAGAGCCTGGAGCCTGCTTCTGCTTCTGTGTCTCCTTCTCTCTCTGCCCCTCCTCCTCTCATGCTCTGTCTCTTTCTGTATCAAAAATATATAAAACATTTAAAAAAAATTTTAATGAGATACGGATAAAGGGTTAGTATCCAAAATCTATAAAGAACATATCAAATGCAATTTCCAAAAAACAAATAATCCAGTGAAGAAATGGGCAAAATACATGAAAAGACATTTCTCCAAAGAAGACATCCAGATGGCCAACCAACACATGAAAAAATGCTCAACGTCACTCATCACCAGGGAAATACAAATCAAAACCACAATGAGATACCACCTCACACCTGTCAGAATGGCTAACATTAACAACTCAGGTAACAACAGATGTTGGTGAGGCTGCAGAGAAAGAGGATCTCTTTTGCACTGCTGGTGGGAATGCAAACTGGTGCAGCTGCTCTAGAAAACAGTATGGAGGTTCCTCAAAAAATTAAAAATAGAACTACTCTATGACCCAGGAAATACACTACTAGTTTATTTATCCAAGGGACACAGGTGTTGTTTCAAGGGACATATGTACCCCCAATGAATATAGCAGCACTGTCAACAATGGCCAAAGTATGGAAAGAGCCTAAATGTCCACTGATAGATGATGGATAAAGACGATGTGGTATCTATATACAATGGAGTATTACTTGGCAATCAAAAAAAGAATGAAATCTTGCCATTTGCAACTACATGGATGTAACTAAGAGGATATGATGCTAAGCAAAATTAGCCAGAGAGAGACAAATATCATATGATTTCACTCATATGAGGACCTTAAGACACAGAACAGATGAGCATGAGGGAAGAGAAAGAAAAATAATATAAAAACAGGGAGGGGGACAAAACATAAGAGATTCTTAAATATGAAGAACAAACAGAGGGTTGTGGAGGGGTTGTGGGAGGGGGAATGGGCTAAATAGGTAAGCGGCATTAAAGAATCTACTCCTGAAATCATTGTTGCACTATATGTTAACGAACTTGTATGTACATTTAAAAATAAATAAATTATAAAAAAGAAAAGCAAAGGTAACATAAAACAAGAACAAAACGAGAGAACTGCAGGAGACAATCTTTATACACAAGGCAGTTGAGGAGGAGGGAGCTATAGGAGAGGGGGTTGGCTTGGTGTGCACTCCACGCCTTGGAAACAGCTACTTTTGGAAGACTTGCCCAGAAGAAAAGATGTTTGGTTTTCCCAAGCCAGAGATGGGTCAAAGTATAGTATAGAGGGCTGCTGTATTTACAGAGCTAGGTCCTCCAAGTTCTTGATTCACCGACAGTGAATCCTATGAAAAGGACTTCCAGAGCTGCTTGGGATTGCAAGAGACTCATTCAGGAGACTTCTATAATTTCTGTGTCCTGCTTGTGAAAAAAATGATTTAAAAAAAAACTAAACTAAACTAAAACAAAACAAAAAACCCAAACTGGAGTCATGTGCTAGATGCAACGGCAGGACCCAGTCTGAAAAACAACATTGAAACCAAAGAAAGTGAAAACTCTATCTGTAAACAGAATAGAAAGCAACCAGATCAGTAAACTATGGAAGGAATTTAAAGGTCACAATTCTGATGCTCACATCAGACACCTCAAGTGCCTCCCGTGCTCAATCTCTTTGTTATAGTAACCAGTCAGATAATGGCTCAGAACAGAGATGGCCTCCAGCTCTAACAGAACATCAGTTTTCTCATTTTTAGACCTCACTCACTGGAAAGGACAGAAAATATGTTGTGGGATTATCTATAAAGGCCGTTTTGGAGAAGTCCTCATTGACACACACCTCTTCAAGCCTTGCTGCAGCAATAAGAAAGCAGCTGCTGAGAAGCCGGAGGAGCAGCGGCCAGAGCCTCTGCCCATCTCCACTCAGGAGTGGTGACTGAGGATTAGGTAGAAGGGGAACAAAAAAAATGATTTAGATTTTGGGAAGAAAACAAAGCAACAAAACTCTCCTATTTTTTGTGTGTGAAGTTTTATTTATTTTTGAGAGAGAGAGAACACACAGGGGATGGTCCAAAAGAGGGAGAAAGAGAATCCCAAGCAGGCTCCATGCCATCAGTGCAGAGCCCAACACAGAGCTTGATCCCACACCCATGAGATCATGACCTGAGCCAAGGTCAAGAGTTGGACTCTTAACCGACTAATCCACCCAGGTGCCCCTAAAGCCTTCCTCCATTTTTAACTTGGATACCTGCTATTCTGCCAGAACATACTTTATAGAATAGCTTTGAATGAGTTGTTATTTATCTTCCAGTTCCACAAACTCTGAAGCCAGTGTCTAGCTGACTAAAAGAAAAACCATGTACATAATATTTAAGATACTGAGTATTTTATAGGAAAGCTGAATGCTGCTATAATGAGGTCTTATCAAAGTTCTGATAATTCAGACTTATACTACTGAATACTAAGCAGGACAGACCAATTTCTCTGGTGCAAATACCTTGAAGGTGTAATTTCTTTCTTTTTATTCCTTTTTTTTTAATGTTTATTTTTGAGATAGAGAGAGAGAGAGCATGAGCTTCAGCAGGGAGGTGCACAGAGAGGGGGACAGAGGATCCAAAGCAGGTTCTGCACTGACAGCCACAAACCTATTGTGGAGCTTGAACTCATGGACCATGAGATCATGACCAGAGCTAAAGTCAGCCACTCAACTGACCTGGCCACCTACGTGCCCTGAAGGAGTAATTTCTAAATATACAGAGAGGTGAATTGAGTGTATGTATATGTTGCATCCTATGTCACTTCCCTCAATATTGATTTTTAAAATTCTTTTAAATGTTTATATTTGAGAAAGACAAATATGAGTGTGAGTGGGGGAAGGGCAGAGAGAGATGGAGGCAGAATCTGAAGCTCTGAGCTGTCAGCACAGATCCTGATACAGGGCTTGAACTCACCAGTCATGAGATCATGACCTGAGCTGAAGTCGTACACTTAACTGACTGAGCCACCCAGGCACCCCTCTCCATATTGATTTTTGATAAAGATTTTAATCTATATTGAAACTTCTAAAACAGAATCAAAGCTTCTTTGGAGAAATATAAAGTTTTAGGATGAGCAATCCTAAATGATTGTATCAAAGCATTACTGCATGGTAGAGACCACATTCTATTAAAAATGTTAAATTTTCAGGGTGCCTGGGTGGCTCAGTCAGTTAAACGTCTGACCTGATTCCGACTCAGGTCATGATTTCTCAGTTTGTGAGTTCAAGCCCTCCATTGGACTCTGCACTGACAGCACAAAGCCTGCTTGGTATTCTTTCTCTCTCTCTCTCTGCCCCTCACCCTACTCATGTTTTCTCTCTCTTTTTCTCTCTCTCTGTCACACACACACACAAATAAATAAACTTTAAAAAATGTTAAATTATCTGAAAAAAATGTGCAGGTCTTCAGGATAGGTTATCCTTCACAAAGAAACAAAGGTTAATGCTTCTTGGGGCACATTTCTTAGAGGATTTGCCTAATGTGTAAATGATTGACTTTTGTTTGTGTTACATGACTGGTGACTTCACTGAAAATCTGCACAATTCAGTTTTAGCCCTGGATTACTTCAGTTGACCTTTGTGAAGGTTTTATCATGTAGAGTGGTTGTTTGACTTGTTTTAACCTACTAGGGTTTGTTTGGGTTTCTCCCCCCTCTATATTAAAATAAAACTCTACTAAAACAAAATAAATAAAACAAAATCTGGTATATCCATATAATGAAATATCCTTCCACCAGTAAAAAGGAATGAAGTACTGGGGCACCTCAGTGGCTGAGTTGGTTAAGCGTCTGACTCTTGATTTTGGCTCAGGTCATGAACTGGAGGTTTGTGGGATCAAGCCCTGCATCAGGCTCCATGCTGACAATTAAGTGGACGCTTAACCAACTGAGCCACCCAGGCACCCCTGAATTGTACACTTCAAGTAATTAACTATACTTTATGAATTTCACCTCAGTTTCAAAAAAGAAAAGTAAAAGAGGGGAAGTATGATGGCAATGTCTCATCAAATAGACAGTATTAGTAAAGCAATAGCAATTATAATATAAAAAGGAAACTAATGGAAATTATGGAATTGAAAAAGTACAGTAATTGAAATGGAAGAACTTAAGAATGTTATGCAAAGAAGCCAGTAACAAAAAGCCACATAATATACGATTCCATTTACGTGAATGTGCAGAATATGCTAATCTAGAGACACAAAGTAGGTTGGCGGGAGATGGAAGAGACTGGCCACTGACCGCTAATGGGTACAAGATTTATTTTTAGAGTACTGAAAATGTTCTGGAATTAAATCCTGATGATGAATGCATAACTCTGTGGATGAACTAAAAAAAAAAAAAAAAACACTGGGGGTGCCTGCGTGGCTTAGTCCGTTAAGCATCAGACTTGATTTGGGCTCAGGTCATGATCTCTCAGTTGGTGAGTTGGAGCCCCACATCAGGCTTGCTGCTGTCAGCGCAGGGCCCACTTTGGATCCTCTGTCCCCTTCTCTCTCTCTCTCTGCCCCCCCTTTCAGAATTAAACATTTAAATTTTTTTAATGTTTTATTTATTTTTGATACAGAGAGAGACAGAGCATGAGAGGGGGAGGGGCAGAGAGAGAAGGAGACACAGAACTGGAAGCAGGCTCCAGGCTCTGAGCTAGCTGTCAACACAGAGCCTGATGTGGGGCTCAAACCCACGAACCTGAGATCTGACCTGAGCCGATGTCGGAGGCTTAACCGACTGAGCCACCCAGGCGCCCCCAGAATTAAACATTTAAAACTAAATAAAAAACTTAAAAAAAAAACACTGATGTTATGTCAATTATATCCTAATAAAGCCATTACCAAAACATTGAGGGTTTTTTTCAGTTAAGCTTTTAACTTTTAGAATAAGTGATACAAATTTCTGTTGATAATGGAGTATCTGATTTCAATATCGTAACAGAGTAGAGGAGAATGAGAGCTGGGAAAGTCTTGTTACCCTTATCATACCTTGTAGTCCATTCAGTATGAATTACTTAAAATGTATAAACACCTAAATGGCACATAGTTGTGGAAAATGAGAATGATAGCCATGGAGATGGGCCACTCAGATCACTCTTCAGGGAAAGCCTTGCTGCCTGTTTGTGGAGAGAATGGTCTACAAATAGCTTCCATTTCTCAGCTCCTTGAGAATCGACCCCTGCTGCAGAGCCATCTAGCTTGACATCGCACCCTTCCCAGAGCAGCCCGCAGCCAGTGACAAGGATATAAATCCAGCCAAAAGTGCAATTCCTATTGAAAAGTTTTATTATGTACAGGTATACGGTATGAATCTTCACTGTGAATATGCTGCAGACCCCTCAAGATGAATTAATAACATTAACTCTGCTTTGGAACTTGTGAATACTCATGGGATCTGCTATGGGTGAATGTGTTTGTAAACTCCAAATTCATTTGTTGAAATCATAACCCCTAAAGGTGATGATATTAGCAGTCGGGGGCTCTAGGAGGTGTTTAAATCATGAGAGTGGAGCCCCCATGAATGGAGTTAGTGCCCTCTTAAATTTTCCAGAGAAATCTCTAGCCCCATCCACCATATAAGGACACATAAAGAAAGCACTGACTATGAACCAGGAAGAAGACCTTTATTCAACCATGCTAGCATGCTCATCTCAGATTTACAACATCCAGAACTGTGAGAACTAAATTTCTATTGTTTATAAGCCTACCAGTCTGTGGTATATTGTTATTGAAGCCCAGACAAACACAGGGTTCATAAGCTGGGAAAATGCAAACCTTCACTGTGGGGATGGCTTCACAACACAAAGAACACAGGAGTCCCATGATAGACTACTGTGCAAAAGAGTTAACATTCAAAACTTACCAAAAATATATCATGAAAGAGACTCAACAGAAAATAGAGGATAATTGACACTTTAAGAACTACAGATAAGGTGCCTGGGTAGCTCAGTTGGTTAAGCATCTGACATCAATTCAGGTCATGATCTCACAGTTCAAGAGTTCAAGCCCCATGTCCGGCTCTGTGCTGACAGCTCAGAGCCTGGACCCTGCTTGAGATTCTGTGTCTTCCTCCTTCTCTGCCCCTCCTTTGCTCACGCTCTGTGTGTGTGTCTCTCTCTCCAAAAAATAAACATTTTTAAAAAAACTTTTTAAAGAACTACAGATAATAGAACAATTTCAAAGATAATTTAAAACAAATGTTCAAAGAAGTGTTCAAAAACAAAGGAATAGTTATTTTTAAGGGAATAATACAGAAAAAATAATAGATTTTGTTTTTTAATTAGAAGTCCAACAAAAGAAAACTGTAGTCATTGAATAACAATCTAAATTCCTTTTCATGTTTCATAATAGATGATATATTGGACTACATCCTGTCTGTTTAAATGATACTGACTCATTCTCCTTCCCCCCACCCCCTTCCATACTTATTGACAGCTGAGTCTGGGACTCTGGGGGCCACTGTTGAGGTCATTACTGCAGATTGGCCTTATCTTACTACTTGGAATACTATTGATAGTAGCCTTAATTAAATGCTTTAAGAGACACATTGAGCAGATTTGATTTCTGCCTTTGTTGGTCAAATTAATTAGAGTAGCTGATAGAGTGGTGTATGTATGTAAATATTTGAGTTCAACCAAGAACATGTTGGGTGGATGTTGGGAGAGGCAATCTGCCATGAACCTGCCAGATATGCCAAAAATGTAAGGCTTTGACTACTCTTTACCTAGGGCATTTCTCAAATGTGTTTTTGCAGCAAATATTGTCTCCTTCAAAAAAAAAAGTAGACTTGCTTCAGTTTATCATAAAAGTTGTCTATCACCCAAGTTCATTGTTTGTCTCAAGCATTCTCTGGGCCCTATCTATATTATACGGTAGGACTTAGAAGACATGAGGAACCAGTATAAATGTGAAGCTCTTGTCATGCATAATAAAGTCCTTTATCTTTGACTCAGGAATCTCTTCTCTTCTGCTAGCATTCATGAAATGGTAGTAGGCTAACTTGTAAGCTTGTAAGTGGGGAAAACCCTCAGACTCTGCATAGTTCTTGACAACTGCAAAATTCAATTCCAGGTAGTTTTACAGTCAAAAAGTGAAAAGCAGGGGTGCCTGGATCTCAGGGTTGTGAGTTCAAACCCTACATGGGGCACAGAGATTACTTAATCTAAAAATTTTAAGGGAAAGATAAAACAATACATTTAGTTAATTTTTTCTAGAAGAAAGCATAGCAGCTTATCTTCATTAACTTAGGACAGTGAAAGAGTTCATAAACAGAACTCAAAAGAAACTTGCTATAAAGAAAATATAAGACATGATTAAGAGAATGAAAAGGCAATCCACAGAATGAGAGACTCTATTTGCAACATATGTAACCAACAGAAAGCTCATGTCCAGAATAGAAGAGAACCTCCTACATATCAGTAAGAAAAATAATAGACCCGGGACGCCTGGGTGGCTCAGTCGGTTAAGCGTCTGGCTTCGGCTCAGGTCATGATCTCACAGTTCGTGGGTTCGAGCCCCGCGTCGGGCTCTATGCTGACTGCTAGCTCAGAGCCTGGAGGCTGCTTCAGATTCTGTCTCCCTCTCTCTCTGACCCTCCCCTGATCTCACTGTCTGTCTCTCAAAAATAAAAAGCATTAAAAAATTAAAAAAAAAAGAAAAATAATAGACCCAAAAGAAAACTGGGCAGGTTACTTGAACAGATACTCCACAAGAGACTATCCAAATGAACAATAAAGAAATGAAAACATGCTCAAATTAATTCATAAAAGGGATAATTTAAAGTCACATTGCATTGCTACCATATATTCATAAATTGGCTAAAATTAAAAAGACTGACAATGCCAAGTGCTGATATGCATACCCTATGAGCCAGCAATCCCATGCCTAGACATATACTTGATTAAAACACAGGCACATATGCACCAAAAGACCTGCCCAAGAGTACTCATATGAATATTATTTATAATAGTAAATTATAAACCATTCAAATGTATGCCGACAGTAGAAAAGATAAATTGTTCAAACAATGGACTATTGTGTAGTATTGAAAATGGACTTGAACAAACTCAAAATTAAAATGAACTATAGCTACCTGCAACAATGCAGAGGAATCTTGTAAACATGTTAGCAAGTGAAGCCAAAGAAATATGGTAGAACAACATTAAAACCAGACTAAATACAATCTAATGTGAAAAACATTAATGTGGATAAAGACATTACTTAATGAGGAAAGGAATATTCCACAAGAAGATATAATGATCATGAATTTGCAACTAACACCAAAGTCTTATAAAAAGGAATATTGTCGCATACAAAGACAATTGACAAATTCAACCATGGTAGAAAACTTGATATACCACATTAAAAGAAATTTTTTTTGTTAATGTTTTTATTTTATTTTTGAGAGAGATACAAAGTGCAAACAGAGGAGGGGCAGAGAGAGGGAGACACAGAACCTGAAGCAGGCTCCAGGTTCTGAGCTGTCAGCAGAGTCTAACGCGGGGCTCAAACTCACAAACTACGAGATCATGACCTGAGCCGGATGCTAGGCCGACTGAGCCACTCAGGAGCCCCTACATTTTATAATTATAGAAAACAATACTCTGTATTTACACATATATACCTAAGTAGTAAAAATAAAATAAAACCATGGACTGAAACTTTTGAAAACATGGTAAAAAAAAAAAACAAACTTCATGGTAGTGGTTGCAGTGGTTGCCTCTGCAAAGGACAATAGAGTAACCTATAGAGGTGTACAAAGACGGCTTTAATTGTATCTGAAATGTTTTATGTCTTAAAGAGATCGGGGTGCCTGGGTGGCTCATTCTTTTAAGCATCAGACTTCGGCTAAGGTCATGATCTCACTACGTGTGAGTTCACGCCCGTGTAGGGCTGTGTGCTGACAGCTGGGAGCTGGGAGCCTGGAGCTCAGAGCCTGGAGCCTGCTTTGGATTCTGTCTCCGTCTCTCTGCCCCTCCCCTGCTCCTGCTCTGTCTCCTTCTCAAATGTAAATAAACATTAAAATATTGTTTTTCTAAAAAGAAAGACATCTGACACAATATGATAAATAATAAATTTTAAAAATCTGGATTTTATATCCTATTTTATTTTTATGTATTTAAAATTATTTTCATTATAAAACAGTAATGTGTAAAAAGCAAAAACTAGTAGAAATGAAAGTAACTTCATAGGGGATTAATCACTGGATTCTACTCCTGAAATCATTATTGCACTATATGCTAACTAACTTGGGTATAAATCACAAAATAAATAAATAGATAAATAAAAAAATAAAATATTGCCCCCCCGAAAAAAGATACGAAAGTAACTTGATTTCGAAATACAAGTATTGTATTGTAAACTAAGAGTTCTACAAATTTAGTAGAAAACATAACATAGAAGAATTAATACTATCCATAAACAATTATATGTCTATATAATTAATATATTTGTGTGTATACATATATACATACATGGAGAGATATATCTAGACATACATGTATAATGGAGAGAACACTATATCTCTTAGAGAAGATACCTTCTTAAATATTTATAGAGCAAATACATATTTGGTCATATATTTGACCACAAAAACAACTCTTAATAAATTTGCAAAATAGGCACAGGTTATGAATAGACAATTTAGAAAAATAGGCTATCAGGTAGCCAGTAGGCTCATGAAAAGATGTCAAATTTACTAGTAATTAGAGAAATACAAATTAAAGTTATAGTGAGATACCACTTTTCACACATGAGACTTTGCAACATTCAAAAGAGTAGGTAGATTTTTTAAAACAGTGGTGAGTGAAAAACTCTATGACAAATACCATATATATATATATATATATACATATATATATATATATATATGTTAGAAATACATATGACAAGCATGTTAAAAGGACACCTACAACAAAAGGGTACATACTAGATATTAGAATGGATTCCTGGATGGTGGAGGATGGGATTGGGAAATGGAGATAATGGAAATAAATGAAAAATTAAGTAAAATAAACCTGTTGCCTGAGGGATGTAGAGGAAATAGGGTAGATATAAATATGAAGTGTTACAGACTTTCTAGAAAACAATATGACAGCATATGTTAACATGTCCTAGAAGCAATGGAATACTTGTATATAGAATGACTAAATAAATCATCCACCCTGTGAAATGTTATATAACCATGAAAGGAGCATAAGAACTATACTTGATGCTTTGAAGAATTTTGTAAGATACTATTGAATTAGGGGCGCCTGGGTGGCTCAGTCAGTTGAGCACCTGACTTCGGCTCAGGTCATAATCTCACAGTTCGTGGGTTCGAGCCCACATCGGGCTCTGTGCTGACAGCTCAGAGCCTGGCGTCTGCTTCAGATGCTGTGTCTCTTTCTCTCTCTGCCCCTCCCCCACTCATGCTCTGTCTCTCTGTCTCTCAAAAACTGAATAAACATTTAAAAAAAAAAAAAAAGACATTCCTGGGTGGCTCAGTCGATTAAGCGTCTGGCTTCGGCTCAGGTCATGATCTCACAGTTTGTGGGTTCGAGCCCTGCCTCAGGCTCTGTGCTGACAGCTAACTCAGAGCCTAATGCCTGTCTTCAGATTCTGTGTCTCCCTCTGACTCTGACTCTCCCCTGCTCACACTGTCTCTCTCTCTTTCAAAAATAAATAAAAACATTTTTAAAAATTAAAAAATACCAAGGCCTATGTCCTACCAATAAAAATCATAATTTAAAAAAAGATATTATTGAACTAAAGGAGGTATAGAAAAGAGTACACAGTGATGCCATTTTAAGAAACAATGACCTCCCCCCCCCGCCAGGAACCCTTAAATGTGCGAGTGTGTGAGTGTATAAAAGCACAGAAAAAAATAAGAAAGAACATACACTAGATATTAGGGGGAGGAAGGAAGAGGAAAGAATCCAAGAGGGAAATTCATGAATGTAAAATTATGCATATGTGAGGATATTTGAAGTCAGAAATTTAAGTAAGATTTATATTTATTTGTTTGTTTAGAGTATGAGTTTCTCAGACAAATGGAATTTCAGGCTACATATGAGATATGTTGGTCATATGGGTCTTGATTATAGCCTGCTCTGATAACCCTGTTCTAGGCATATACAACCCTGGTTGTTATCTCTATGATTTGTACTATTTGTGCAGTCTTCAGAGTTGTAGTTCTTTCGTGATTTCATTACACAAATAATTTATAAGCAAAATCATGAAAAATTTGCTGCATGAATAGATTAAACTTGTCAATTAACAGGTCTTAGCTCAATGTTTATTTAGGAATATGTAACTGAAATTGTATATATGAAATTACTGGTAGTAACTATGTCTTAGGAATTAGAGAAAAACTTAGGACTTAGGAAGAACTTTCTCTGACATTTACACTGCCTTTTAGTAAATGAGGTATGCTGAGAAAAAAATGTGAGGGAAGAGCCTCTTGTCCACAACTGAGTACACGGTAGGCTTTTAAGTCTTACCAAGCTTACATTGCAAATATTAATAGAAAATGTACACCATGTTTATGAAAGGTCTACGTGCTTACAAACAGCATTAAATATTAGAAAGCAGTACCCGTACCATGTAACTCACTATATTGTATTTGTGTTTCAGATGCCTTTGGTGCTTCATGAAGAACATTTCCAGATATATCACAGACGTTAAGCCTTTGCCTCCAAACATAAAAGATAGACTGATTAAAATAATGAGTACCCAGGGGCAGATAACAGATTCAAATATAAGTGAGGTAAGAGTGTGTACATTTATAAACCAAACGTATTATATTTTACTGTTTAGACATGGTGTCAGATTTTTGGAGCAATGGCATTTGGTAGGCTTAGTAATAATTTAAAATATAATAAAACATTAAAGTCCTTTTTTCTCTGCAGAAAACCAAAATGTTCATGTGCAATAGTTACTTAAAAATCTTCTCCCACCATTCATTCAGTTGCTTCCCTTGTCTTCATTATACCAGCACCCTTGATCTCTATGTTTTCAAAAAGTTTCTATTAAGCTTTTTGAACTATTATACCTCAATAAGGCTGGAAAAAATTAAAATGCAGGGTAAATACACAAATGGCAAAAAAAATAAGCAGTAAGAAATATATGTTCCATTATGACTCTGGCACACAAACCACACTTAGATGTAACATACTATGTGCAATATACTTGGATAGTTTCTATTCTATTATGTCTTAATTCAATTTACAAAAATGTTGATCGGAGTCCACTAAATTGATTTTACCCACTCATGGCTAACAATCAGCAGTTAAAAGCCACTCTTCTAAACTCTTTTCATTCTTCTGGATACCTCACTCCTGCTCATTGATACTCCCCCTCCTGCAACGAAGCTAAAATTGGCTATTCTTTAAGGCAGTAAGTATAGTAAGGATCTCCAACCCGAACTGAAATCCTAGCTTTGCCGCTCTCTGACATTGAGCCTCCATGCCCTTAACTATAAAATGGGTTGGCAGCCATCATCATGGTCTTCAGAGACTCTAGTCTAGACTAGTCCAGTCTACTATAGAAACTGGTTCTAACTACCAACTGCTGACTTTACTACACATTCTGTCCAAAGCCCTGGATCAAAAGGGAGCAAAGTGTGATGATAGCACTGCAGCACATGACTGTCCCTGTGACCTCACATTATAATTGCACTCACGTGTGCCATTAGTGTTTCTTTCAACAGCCTGAGGTATCTGTAATGCTTTGATTGCTTCGTGTTAGCTTGCATCGGAACATAGACCTTTTAGTGTTCTAGTCTGCTTGGCTCTGTGGAGGTAGAATAATATCCCCAGGTTCTTTCTGTCAGTGGTTCTATGGATGTGTATATATATAGCTTGTGTGTGGCTCACAGAAGAAACATTATGAAACTACAGAAAACTGATGGTTTTCTTCATTTCCCCACTATCCCTGTTTCTTTCTAACCCTTTAGCTTATATTGTAGTGGTTTAAGTGTTCATTTTATGGCAATCTTTAATATTCATTTAAGCCTAATTTTACTTGAATAGGAAAGGGCTAAGGGGCGAATGAGATAGAGAAAACATAGAGGTATGCTTTCTTTAGTGCTCTCTCTCAAATCCCCACCCTTATTAAGAGTCCTGCTTATGAAATTATTCAAAAAGCCAGATCTAACATCTGTTGCAAAGTTGCATGCATCATTGGACGGCTCTTTTTGAAATATTTCCTAAATCTTTTTATAGTTGGATGGAGGAGGCCTTTCTAAACATGACACCAAAGTTAGAGACCAAGGAGAAAAATATTGATTGGTTTGATTACATAACAATATGAACTTCATTATGGCAAGAAGAAAAAGGAAGCAAAGTCAAGTAACAAACAAATAAATACTAAAACAAAAGAATCAGGAAACACTCAAAGGAAAAAAATATAAATCACTATCAACATATAAAAGAATATTTAATCTCATTAGTGATAAAAGTCACAGTCTGTCTGTCAGTTTGGCATTGCCAGAGTCCTAAAAAATAATAATACCCAGTGTTGACAAAAGTGTGGGCAACGGTCACTTTTGTCTCCTGTTGGTGGCGGTGTAAATTGATAAAAACCTTTTAGGAGGACAGCGTGGCATTAACTATCAAAAGTCCTAAAAATGTACTTACTATTGACTCAATAGTTTTAGTTCTAGTATTTTTTCCAGTTTTATTGAGATATAATTGACATACAACATTGTGTAGGTTTACAGCATACAACATAACATGATGATTTGATACATTTATACACTGCAAAATAATTGCCACAATAGGGTTATTTAACATCTGCATCACCTCATATAATTACCATTTACTTCTGACATTAATCCCAAGAAAACAGTAATCAGGAAAGCACTCAGGTATGCTCATAATATCATTTATAATAATAGTTGACAGTTATAAATAACATATAAGCAAGATACATTTTTCTCACATTTTTCTCACAAAATATTATCCCCATTTTAATAATGAGGATATTGAGGCACACACACACACACACGCACACACACACCCCAGAAGTTGATCACACTCATAAGACAGGCTGCCTTCAGAGGATATGTTCTTAATCACTATACATTATTGCCTCCTAACTCAGCCTGGATGTTGAACGGAAGTGTTTGTCAGAGTAGGATGTATTTAACACATTGTGGTGCATTCATAAAATGGAATAGTATGCCACCACAGTAATTTTTTTGGTAAAAAAGTGCTCATCTTATATATAATCTTATCCTTTTTGTTTTAAACTCAAAAAACATCCAAACTAATGTGCTTGACTGGGGGCATTGGTATGTTTGGTATAATTTTAGTTATCGTGGATAAAATCAGAGCCTTTGGAATTAGAAAGACCTGGTTTTTTATTTTAGCTCTGCTTCTCCTTTGCCATGTATTTAACTATTTAAGCTCTGGGTGCCTCAGTTTCCTCCTTTATAAAATGGTAATGACAACTCTCTCAGGAGTATTTGTATGTTTGAGAAAGAGCGAATACTAAATGGCATAATGTATATAATGTACTTAGTAACCTTCCTGGTAAGTGCCCAGTAAATAGAAATTGTTACTCTTATTTTTAGAATTTTTCTACATTGTCTGAATGTTTTACAATAATAATACAATACTTTTACATTCAGAAAAGAAAAGTTAGTTCTACTTTGGAAAAATAAAGTAAAAAGAAAACCCAGAAAAGAGTTCAGAACCCTTTGAAATTTATTTCCTATATTTGTTGCCCTCAAGTAAACATTCAGAAATACTGGGTCTGCTTGTACTAGTTCCCAGTAAGAATGAAGGAGGTAAATGTTCTAGACAAGCAATATTCGTATCCTATAACCATTCAGTGTCTAAGTGATTGAAGATTCGTACCGGTGTGCAGAGGCCCGTAGCCAGGGTCTCTAATAATAGTCAAGGACTACCGGAAAAGGATAGGCCCATGCCACCAGCCCACTCCTGCTCCTCAGGTCTAGTGGGTCCTTACTCTATTACCATCCATCTCAATAGTCCTATGTGTTCTAGTAAAGACTTTGGGGACACTAGAAGCTGCACCCCCTGGTTAGTAGTAGTCTTGTATTTTTCCTGCTTTACACATGTGTCTCCATATAGATATGTCTTTGAATCCTCTGCTGTATTTTCCATCTGCCATTTGTCTGTCATGACCGCCAAAACACTGAATATGGAATAAACGTTTATATTCATAACAAAAATTATCATTTTTAAATCATGCTTTTTTTTTTACAGATTTTACATCCTGAAGTCCAAACTCTAGATCTACGGAGCTGTGATATTTCAGATACTGCTCTCCTGCACCTGTGCAACTGCAGAAAACTGAAGAAATTAAATTTAAGTTACTCAAAAGAAAACAGAATTTCCATAACTTCGAAAGGTATGTTTGTTAATACTGAGTACATTGGTAGACTACTATTCATCACCCAGTATAATTTTGGAAAAAAGAACCAGAGGAGTAGTAAATAGTCAAAAGATGCCAAAGAAACAGAAACTATTTATCAACAAAAATATTCAAACTAAGCGGTGCCTGGGTGGCTTAGTTTGTTATACATCTGAGTTCACCTCAGGTCATGATCTTAAAGCTCATGGATTCATGCCCCGAGTCAGGCTCTGTGTTGGCAGCTTGGTGCCTGGAGCCTGCTTCAGACTCTGTGTCTCCCTTGCTCTCTGACCCTCCCTCACTCATATACACACACACACACACACTCTCTCTCTCACTCTCTCTCTCTCTCTCTCTCTCTCTCAAAAAATAAACATTAAAAAACTTTAAATATTCAAACTAAGCTAAAGAATCCAAATTAAAATTCCTGCTTATAGCCTTTGCTGAAAGTTAAGAATACACTAAGTCACTAACTTGTTATTTAAACATATTTAAAATAAACATGGATGGACACCTCTGTATTTTAAACATTTTTCCAGAATGACCATTTCCAGAAATGACCAGTTCATACATCAAGGCTTTCTTGATGCAAAATTACAGCAGAAAGTTAAATCATCCTCAGATTAAACTTACTCAGCACTCTCCTATCAGTCTGTATCGTGCATAGTTTTTTTTTAATGTCCTTCAATTAAATTTTTTTATCGGAGTAGTGTTGACATACAATGTTACATTAGTTTCAGGTGTACAACTTAGTGATTAGACAAGCCTATACATTATGCTAAACTCACCACAAATGTCACTACCATCTGTCACCATACAAGGCTATTACAATACTGTTAACTGTATTTTCTATGCTGTACCTTTCTTCCCCTATGATGCATACTTTTTAATAGCCAGTCAGACTGCGTTTTTCAGTGTCACTTTTACATGAATTAGAGAGTTTTTACCCTTTTTTTCCTATCCATTAGAATTTTAACCTTTCCCTTCAATAAAAGGAAGAGGAACTTATTTGGCTATCTCGGTTTCTGGAAAGTTTTGTGAGTAATTGGCTATATTTTGCAGTAATCTTGGTTAGGAAGTTAGGCCGCCTATAATATTACAAAGAAGTATAAGTTTTTAAAATGTTTACACAAATAATAACTCACTAAAAAGAACTTTCATGCTGTACACTGACAAATAAAACAAAAGCTATTTTGGGGGGGTAAAAAAAATAAAAAATAGAAGTTCTTTCTTAAGATACAGAAAACTGTAAAAATGACCTACACATAAATTCACCATCTTCCCTTTTGTGTGTTTTGTTCATAAAGGTATCTTTTTTAACACTGTTGTGATGTGTGTGCGTGATCAAAGAGCCCAGGATCCCCAAAGTACCCTCTTCTTTATGTGGCTCGTTATCATGGACCAGTCTCCAATGTGCGTTTTCAGCAGTTGAATTGGATTTAAGAGTCAAAGAGGGAAGAGAGAATGCAGAAATATTTATGATTCCTAAGGATAAACATGAAAACTATTACCTAAGACATTTGGGCAATTTAACTTTTGATTTCCCTTCAGAGTCCACAAGAAAATTAACTTTATTACTTTAAAACTTTTTGTTTTAACAAAAGGGAGATTTATCTACTAACTTAATTACCTACTTTGGCTCTGACTGACCTTTGGCTGTTTCCTAAAGGCCAATCTACTTGTCGACAATAAAGGCTTCATTACACATACTCTGAATGATATACTACAGACTATGTAGAGAATTCCTGAAACATTCCAAGAGTTTTAATAATGACAGCATCACTGGAAAATAAGTATATCCTCACAGACGGACTACTTTGTAAAAGGCTACATGCAGTTGGATATATCAATACTGGGACGGCTAAAATGAAAATCAGTCACATTTCTCATATACATACGCAGCTCACTGACACATGATTGTGTTTTCCATCAGGAATCAAAGCTGTGGCCGCCTCCTGTTCATACCTGCACGAGGCGTCTTTGAAAAGATGCTGCAATCTCACTGACGAAGGAGTCCTTGCTCTTGCACGCAACTGCCGGCTGCTAAAGATCATCGATCTAGGGGGCTGTTTAGGTATTACTGACGTGTCCTTACATGCCTTAGGAGAAAACTGCCCATTTTTGCAGTGTGTTGATTTCTCAGCTACTCAGGTAAATGAAACATACACTTAAATATAGAGACTGTATGTTTTTGCCCAGTGAACTTCTATCACTCATCAGAAGAGCATAATTCATTCTTTTGGTTGTTGAGTTTGTTGACTACCTCACGCTTCAGTGTTTCTATAATTGCAACATGATTTGGCACATTTCCCTCAATTATTTTCAGTGACGGTGGAAAAAGGTAAGTGTGGCTGAAACACATGTTTGCTAAGTGGGAGGCAATAAAACTGCATGTAAATGATTAATACTTAGAAAATTTTACTTCCATCTTTCCCATTTGTGTGCTGTGTTGCTTTTTCTCTTTGCTTAGGTATCTGATGATGGTGTGGTTGCACTTGTTAATGGACCTTGTGCCAAGAAATTAGAGGTAATTTTTTAAAATCTATGAAGTTGATGCTACCTAAATTTCTGTAGTATCCTAAGAAATTATTTTTTGAATGTAGCAAACAACCAGTGCCTTATTATAAAGGAAAAAGTTTTCCTCCCCAACAGCCACATTGTACAGTTATTTAAAAAGATCCTAAATTAGTGTACAGCTCTTCCATTCAGTGACTGATGTGGCACCTATAACCTGTTTCTAAATAAGAGGCCTTTTATCCCAGGAATTCAGTTTCCACCATTCCCAGTTTATAGTGGGTTTTTTTTTAAGGTTTATTTAATATAGATGTGCTTTTCACAATAAGACACATCAAAAATTTTTTGAAAATAAATAGGCTATAAATGAATTATAAATATTAGTAATAACTATCATAATAGAATGCTAGTGTCATGTTTTTGCCCAAATATTTCTCCTTGAGTTATTGCCTTGAGATAATTTTTTATGTTTTTATATCTGCATGCTGCTTGTATGTATGTGTGTGTGTGTGTGTGCATGTGTATACATACATATAGCATATCTATTTTTACAAATCTTTTGATTAAGAAATTACCATATTTTATGGGGCACCTGAGTGGCCTGACTTCGGTCCAACTTTGGCCCAGGTCATGATCTCATGGTCCATGGGCTCAAGCCCCATGCCTGGCTCTGTGCTGACAGCCCAGAGCCTGGAGCCTGCTTCAGATTCTGTGTCTCCCTTTCTCTCTGCCCCTCTCCCACTCATGCTCTGTCTCTCTCTCTCTCTCTCTGAAAATAAAATAAAGACATAAAAAAAAAGAAGAAATTATCATATTTTCTTATACCAAGTTTCAAATTCCAAATTGCATCCTAACTGTAGGGGTAATAAACTCTGCCATAACATTTACTGTTTGAAATACTAACATTTGTTGAGCACTTACTACATATTACATATTGTTACCTTATATTCATTAGGTTATAGAATTCTTACAACATTATCCTATAATCATCATCATCAATTTTATTTAAGTTTAGAGAGAGAGCACGGGAGCAAGGAAGAGGGCAGAGAGGGGGAGACAGAGAGAGAGAGAAGAGAGAGAGAATCTCAACCAGGCTCCACACTTAGCACAGAGCTTGATGCAGGGCTTGATCCCATGAACCTGAGATCATGACCTGAGCCACAATCAAGAGTCAACATTCAACCAACACTCAACTCCTGATCTACCCAGGAGCCCTCATCATCATTTTTAATAAAGTTCCCAAACATATATTCTTCAATATTATAAACTAGGAACACCAATCTAAGCTGACTTAGGAAAAGACTCAGAAACCAATAAATGTGAGCAATTATGGTGCCATATCATTCAGTTTTTTTGTATTTTCAGTTTTACAAATCTTATTTCTTTAAGTGCCAAAATATTTCAGTGGAAATCTTTCTAAACTTGGGTAACTCAGTCGGGTAAGCCTCCGACTTCAGCTCGGTCATGATCTCACATTTTAGCCCCTTGTTGGGCTCTGTGCTGACAACTCAGAACCTAGCGCCTGCTTCAGCTTCTGTGTGTGTGTGTCTCTACCCACCCCCCCCACAGGGTGTGTCTCTCTCTCCCTCTCAAAAATGAATAAACATTTTTTTTAATTTTAAAGAAGAATTTAATTCATTCCTTAAACAAAGTTAATATACTTTAACTTTTGTCTCATAGCATCTAGTATTTTTGTGGCCACAATTTCTGACTCATTGAAACACAAATTTTTTCATCTTTTTTACTGACTTTCCTCTTGTGGCAATATGTATTCCTACCTTTTATCATATGCTCTGTTATAATCTCTTGCTTTTCATATGTTCTGTTCCTAGAAATCATATTATCAGTGTTACTAAGTTGTTTATAACTTGAAAATAAATTTGGGGATGTCTGTGTGGCTCAGTCAGTTGAGCATCCTGCCCTTAGTTTCAGCTCAGGTCATGATTTTATTTACCGTTTGTGGGACTGAGCCCAGCACTGGCTCTATGCTGACAGCATGGGGCCTTGGGATCCTTGCTCTCCCTCTCTCTTTGCCTATCATGCTCACTCTCTCTGTCTCTCAAAATAGATAAACAGCCTGTAAAAAAAAAAAAAAAAGATAAGAAAGGAAATTTGATTAAAAGTCTAAGGACCTAATGTGCCTGGTTGGCTCAGTCTGTAGAGTATGCAACTCTTGATCTTGGTGTTATGCATTCAAGCCCCACAGTGGGAATAGCATTTACTTAATTTAAAAAAAAAAAGTCTAAGAACCTTTCCTAAAGATTGACAGTTATACAAACTTATGTTACAATATTTATTGAATGTCATGATTGTTTCTGAAATTTCTGTTGATTTAAGTTCCCAGTGGGCAGAGACCATTTTGTTCATCATTTTATCATCATTTTATTCCCATGTTTTACTGCAGTTCCAGGCATGTGATAGTACAATGTTATCATATTAACTTTAATTACAGTCATTTTGTAAATTACTATAATCTTCCAGGTTAAAAGCGTTTTTGCCTGTAAAATTTCATTTATTCAACAAATATTTATTAAGCACCTGCTATATTCTAGGCATTGGTATATCAGAGAACAAAATCTGTTCATATGATGTATCATTTCTTGCTTTAATCATTTTTTATGTTGTTGGTAATTCAGATTATTTACAGTTTTTAACTGTTAGAAATAAGCATATGTTGGGGCTCACAAATTTTTCTTCCATTTGTGTAATGAGCTAAAAATGGAATAAGGGGGGTCAATAGATATGGACACTTTAATGCTCCTAAATTCATATTGTAAAATTGTTTCCTATAAAAGGTTATGTTATGAATTCACAATTTTGCCAAGAAACCAATTTGCAGCATTGAATCTTTTTTTTTTTTTATGCCTTAATATATTTTAAATGGTACGTGGGTGGAACACTATTTCTTCCATCTGTTCTCAAATTGTATTTCTTTCTCTGTAGCCTTTGCCAATTTATATCATAGGCTACCTTTGCCAAATTATAACAGAAAATGCTTTTTTTTTCTCAATTTTTGTGAGTTCTCAGTATATTCAGGGTTTCTTTATTTATAAGATATGATTGACTGTAATATGTATACCAACTTAATATCAACTTTTCAGGAGGAAAAATATTACTATGATAAATATACATGTCAACTATTAAATAAACCTTACATTTTTTAAGTTTATTTATTTATTTATTTATTTAGAAAGAGAGACAGCATGAGTGGAGGAGGGGCAGAGAGAGAGAGAGGGAGAAAGAGAATCCCAAGCAGGCTCTGCAGTCAGCACAGAGTCCAGTGCAAGGGATCGAACTCACAAACCATGAGATCATGACCTGAGCTGAAATCCAGAGTTGGGCACTCAACCAACTGGGCGAGCAGGGTGCCCCCTTACTTCCAAATTCTTTTTTTTTTTAATTTTTTTAATGTTTTTATTTATTTTTAATACAGAGAGAGACAGAGCATGAGAGGGGGAGGGGCAGAGAGAGAAGGAGACACAGAACCAGAAACAGGCTCCAGGCTCTGAGCTAGCTGTTAGCACAGAGCCTGACGCGGGGCTCGAATCCAGGAACGTGAGATCTGACCTGAGCCGAAGCCAGAGACTTAACCGACTGAGCCACCCAGGTGCCCCTTACTTCCAAATTCTTAAAATGCTTTTTACTGTGGTCAAATATACACAATGCAAACTTTACCTTTTTAACCATTGTTAGTGTATAATTTAGTGGAATTAGTACATTAACATTGTTGTGCTGCCAACACCACCATGTATCCCCTGAACTTTTTCCTCATCCTACGCTGAAACTCGTTACCCAACAATCAGTAATTCCCCATTACCCTTCACCCCCAGCTTCTAGCTACCTCTGTTCTACTTTCTGTACCTATGAATTTGCCTATTCTAGAGAACTCATATAAGTGGATCATACAATGTGTCCTTTTGTAACTGGTTTATTTCACTTAGCATAATGTTTTCAAGGTTTTTCTGGTTGTTGCACATATCAGAATTTCATTCCTTTTAAGATTGAATAATATTGGGGTGCTTGGGTGGCTCAGTTGGTTGGGTGTTCGACTTCAGCTCAGGTTATGACCTCACCCTATGTGAGTTCAAGCCCCATATTGGGCTCCATGCTGACAGCTCAGAGCCTAGAGCATGCTTCACATTCTGTGACTCTCTCTCTCTATGACCCTCCCCTGCTCGTACTCTCTCTCTCAAAAATAAATAAACATTAAAATATTTTTTAAAGACTGATAATATTTCATTGTATATCTATGGTATATTCATATATATATATGCACACACATGCATATGATTATATATGGTATGCTTATGTGTGTATAGATATATACGTACATAAACATTTTGTTTGTACATTCATCTATCAATATTTGCTTCTACTCTTTCACTATTGTGAATACTGCTGTTATGAGCATAGTATACAAATATCTATTCCAGTCTCTGCTTTCAATTCTTTGGGTATTTACTTAGAAGTAAAAAGCTGGATTATATGGTAATGCTGTGTTTAATTTTTTAAGGAACTGTCATATTGTTTTCATAGTGGCTGTATAATTTTATATTCCCATCACCAATGCAGAAGGATTCCAAATTAAAACATCAAACAAGGGACATATAATACTTCAAACATATGAAAAAGTATAGAAAGTAATATAACACAAACCTGTGGATCAAACACTTGAATTTTAACATTTTCTGCCAGAGTCCAGCTCCAGCAGGTCCAGGGTTCCCCTGAAGGATGGATGGTGGCAGCGAGAGAGAGTGAGAGAGCCTCGAGTTTCTTTCTGACCACCAGGCAGGCATCTCTGCCCTTCTGGCAGGCATCTCTGCTCTGTCTGATTTGCTAGCTTTATTTATGGTGAAAGGTACAAGGACCAGAAAGAACAGTAAATGATTTCTCGTAGATAATTTTTATAATTTTCCAGGACATGGGTTCTGCATAAGTTAAAATTCTAGTAGTAATGATGGTCATTTAAAAAACTTAGCTACAGGCACTCATGTGGTCATAGGTATTTTTTACAAAACCTCAGGTCTAGCCTTAAGGAAGTGACCTTTAACCAAGAGGCAAACAGCATTGTTTAGTAAAGGTCAGTTTTTTAGGAATGTCATTAGGCTGTTTATAACTCTAAGAGAAAGTTTCCGCAAAAACAGGATCCCCAGGAGACATAATGCCTGCTCTCACAGTCCCTAAGCTGATTGATACCTTATATTGGAGTAGTGACTTTTACAAAGGCATTCAGGCACAGAAGGTAGTCAGTTATCAGTTAATTGCTTAGGGGAAAATTATATGTTGCTTGCCTTAGTCGCATTAAGGTGTATCTAGTTTACTCATCTTTTCCCTGACCAGGTGCAATCACACCTCAGGGTTGGGCAGGGGGACAGGCCACTCCTGACATTAATCAGCAAAGCACTCTGAAGTTTGGTGCCCAAGCAGAAATGAAAGTTTCAAGAGGGTAGATTTTGGTAGCTGTCTGGGGGCAAGAGACCATGCAAACTTGCCGTACCCTCACCAGGAGTTTTCACTCTACTGGTGAGTTCAGATAGCTCCCAACAATTTTTTTAAATTTTTATTTATTTATTTTGAGAGAGCATGAGCAGGGGAGAGGCAGAGAGAGAGGGAGAGAGAGAATCCCAAGCAGGCTCCATGCTGTTAGCACGGAGTCCAACATGGGAATCGATCGGACGAACTGTGAGATCATGACTTGAGCCAAAATCAAGAGTTGAATGCTTGGGGTGCCTGAGTGGCTCAGTCAGTTAAGTGGCCAACTTCAGCTCAGGTCATGATCTCACAGGTTATGGGTTCGAGCCCCACGTCGGGTTCTGTGCTGATAACCTGGAGCCTGCTTCAGATTCTGTGTCCCCCTCTCTCTCTGGGCCTCCTCCACTCATGATCTGTCTCTCTCGGTCTCAAAAATAAATAAACTATTAAAAAAAAAAAGAATTGGATGCTTAACTGACTAAGCCACCAGATTCTCCTTGAATTTTAATATTTTTTGCACTTATTTCAGTTCCTTGTAAAAATTGTTACCTATAAAGCTCCCCTGACATTCATTCTCCCTTTCTTTCTTCAGAAATAACCACTATTCTAAAGACGCCTGTGTATTTATCCTTGTGTGTTTGCATACATTTTCTACATATGGATAGAACCATATAGATATAGATGTATAAACAAGATAGAGTATTGTCTTATGTTATAAATTTTTAAATGATAGTTTTATAATGTGTGTTCTATTACAATTTGCTTTTATTCAAAATTATTTAATCTTTCAAGCTTTATTAAGGTATAATTTGCATACAATAATATTTACCCACTTTAAGTGCAGTTTGATGATTTTTGGTAATTGTTATACAGTCTTGTAACCACCACAATTATGTATAAAACATTTCCATCCTTCTAAAAAAGTTTTCTCCTATCCCATTGCGATCGTTTCCTGCCATGCCTCCATGCTCTGGCAACCAGTGATCTACTTTATCATTGTAGTTTTGCCTTTCCTAGAATTTTATACAAATGGAGTCATGCAGTACAGTTTTTTGTTTTTTCTTTTTCCTTTTACTTCTTTCACATAGCATAATATTTTTGAGAATAACCCATGTTATTGCATGTGTTACTATTTCATTTCTTTTATTTATTGATTTTGCTGAGTATTATTGCATAGTGTGGATATGACATAGTTTGTTCAGACATTCACCATTTGAGGGACATTTGGGTTGTTCTAATTTGGGACTGTTATGAACACTGCTATGTAAATTTGCATACAAGTCTTTGTGTGGACATACATTTTCATTTTTCTTGGGTAAACACATAGGAATGAAATTGCTAGATCATATAGAAAGTACACATTTGGCTTTAAAAGATACAACCATATGGTGTTCCAAAGTGTCTGAACTAACATTCTGTTTGAGATTTATGCCTATTAATACAAGGAGATATTTTTCATTTAAACTCTTTTATCTGTTCCGTTACTAAGCCACTATTTGTTTACTCATTACCCACTTCTTTACTATTACAAAAAATATTTAAAGGAACATATTTATGAATTATTTCCTTGGGAACATATGTAAGAGTTAACTCTATGTATAATGGATATTTGGAGTTGGAACTGCTTTATCTTCAGCTTTAACAGATTTTGCCATATTGCTTTTAAAATGGTTGGGCGCTTAACTTTTAAATTATCTATACTTTTCAAATTACTGCATACTTACATTAGTCCTTTATATAGAATTTTTATTGCAATTAGATATTTGGTTCTTTTTGTTTGTTTGCTGTTTAAGTTTTATTTATTTGAGTATTCTCTATACCCAACATGGGGTTCAAATTCATGACCAAGAAATCAAGATTTGCATGTTCCTTCAACTGAACCAGCCAGGTGCCCCTGGTTCTTTTTGTATCAGAGTATTTCCCAAGCTTTTTCATACTGTCATAATAAATCTGTTTTTTCATTTACCTATCCTTTCTTTATTTTTAAATAGGAGATTCATATGGGACATTGTGTGAATCTGACTGATGAAGCTGTAGAAGCTGTCCTCACTTGCTGTCCTCAGATACGTATATTACTCTTCCATGGATGCCCCCTAATAACAGGTTAGTATACTAGACTACTTGCGTTCAAATCCTGGCTTCATCATTAAAGAACTGTGACCTGGAGTAAATTACTCAACCTATTCCATTATTCAGTTTGCTCATCTCTAAGATGTATATAATAGTAGTAAGCTTGGTCATGAAAATTATCTGACAGCACTTTATATGGCGGCTAGCACATAGTAAGGGCTCAATAAATGCTAGTCACGATGGTGGTGGTGCTGGCAATACTAACTGTTCAATAAATGTTAACTATGGTGGCCGGTTGAGTGTCTGACTTCAGTTTGGGTCATGAACTCACAGTTCGCAGGATGGAGCCCCACACTGGGCTTTGTGCTGACCCCACTTTAGATTCTCTATCCCCTCTCTATCTGTTCCTCGCCTGCTCACACTCTCTTTTTCTAAAATAAATAAACATTTTAGAAAACTTTTTAATGTTAACTATGATGAAGATGAGGATGGTGGTTGTAGTGTTGGTATTAAACATGATGTTCTAGGTAGACAAAAAATTCAAGCTTGTAATATTACATCTATTAAATATGCTAAATGACCTGTTGACTATAATCTCATCAAACTATAGCCATTGAGATTCTGAACAATGTGGACTCAGGCTAATGTGATAGATACTTCACTGAAGGAGAAAAAAGTAGTCACAGCCCATTTGGCCTGTGACTGGAAGCCATGATACTGGAAATAAAAGGTACAGCATAGGGAATATAGCCAATGATGTTGTATGGTGACAGGTGGTAGCTACACTTGTGGTGAGCGGAGCATAACGTATTCAGAACAATTCGGAGTCTTAGGCTAACGTGATACTTCACCGAAAGAGAACAAAGTAGTCACAGCCCACTTGGCCTGTAGAAGAGCCAATACTGGAAATAAAAGGTATAGCATAGGGATTAGACCCAATGATATTGGTGTATGGTGACAGATGGTAGCTACATTTGTGGTGAGGATAGTATAACAAACATAGAGATGTTGAATCACTATGTTGTACACCTGAAACTAATGTCACATTGTGTGTCAACTGTACTCAAATTTAAAAAAAATTTTTAAGAAGAAAGAAAAGGCTACTAAAGATGGCAAAATATAAAGATTTTACCCTTAAAAATATTTTGTTCCTTATAAAATATAAGAGCAGTAATAGTAATATATAAGAACATAAATTTTTAAATGGCAAAATATCATTTTGGTATCAAATTTTATATAAAATAATGAATAAGATAATATGTTATTGTGAAAAAAAGAGCCATGATACTATACATGACCATGTCTTGAAACCATAGCACCTCAGCCATTTGCATGACCTCTGCCATGGACCACATGCCACAGTGTCCCCTGGACTTCACTTGTCCATCAGCACTGATGCCCGGTCCTTCCAGGTCATTTCTCTAATTCCAGTCTAAACAGTTATTCTCTAGGTTGAGTTATGATCCTAGAGGTCCTTTTAGCAACTTCCATTCTTATCTTTGGACTGTCAATGTAAACCCAGCCTACAACAGGTTGTATTTGGTATCAATGACATCTATAGTGAAGACTAAATCTTATTTTTGGCCAAGACATTTCTCAAAAAAACTAAAGCCAAAAAATGATATCAGGAACTGTTAACAAGAGCGCCTGGGTGACTCAGTTGGTTGAGCATCCGACGCTTGATTTTGGCTCAGGTCATGATCCCAGGGTCGTGGGATTGAATCCCATATCAGGCTCTGTAGCACTGAGCCTGCTTGGAATTCTCTTCTCTCTCTCTCTCTCTCTCTCTCTCTCTCTCTCTCTCTGCCCCACGTCCCTGCTCACACTTGCACACCCTTTTTCTCTCTCTCTCAAATTAAAAAAAAAAGAAAAAAAGTGTTAACAGGGCTTACCTCGAGGGAAAGTTGTGAAGGGACAAGAGTAGGAAAAAGCCTATACTATATACCCTTTGTATCTTTCGAATTTTGTATCATGTGGATGGTTGTATCTATTAAAATTAGTAATAATAATTTAAAGAAAATCACTTAAAACAAGAAAAACTCATGGGACTGAGTGCAGGGGGTTGGTACATTATCCTGAGGGTTGTAAGAAGGCAAACAGGTTCTCTGGTTATCAAATAAGGGCAAAAAATTGTATTCTAACAAGTAGGCTCTTATTTTAAGATAGAGGAGACCACAACATAACGGCAATCTTTGATAATCTTCCCAAAATAACAACCTACGTGTGTAAATCTACCTCCTAAGCTATGTATGTGTTTGACCAATATATTGAACAAGCAAGTAGTACTCAAAAGTCACTCTGTTTTCCTCACACTACTGTATTACAAATCTACTCAAAAGAGCAGATTTTCCCTTCTGCCAGATGAAATCCCAGGTGCCATTGACTTTTCTTATCATTCTCAGATACTTAAAATGCCTTGTCATTTCTTATCACTGAAGCTTCTCATTTCAGTAACTGAAATGTCTTAGATTCATGCAGTACTCTAAACAAGTTCAAGTGAAAGCTTTCGCTCTCCCGGTCAGCTCAGATTTGGCCTGCAGTGGTTAAGGAGACATTGTTCGTTCCTCTCTTTTACCAGCCCTCACTTCTCTTCCTTCCCCACCTTGTCCACCATGGTTTCTGATCCTACCAATATTAGTACAGGGTGGGCCTGGAATAAGCAGGAACAGAAGAAAGGGAAAGAAAAGTCTTACTTGATCAGTGTGATCGAGTGTCAGCACGCCAGGCCCTGTGGGTGAGCTGACCCATACTCTCTCAGTAGTGGGGCACTTCTGAGGTTCATCAGGGCCCACTTCCTACCACCCTCCCCTATCATTGCATATATCTCCTATCTGCAGTTCTCTTGATTCAACTCAGTGTGCCTCTTCTGGCTAGTAGCTACTGTTTTCTTTCTCTGTCCCCAGGTATCCAGCAATATACCTCAGTCTCTCTCTTTTGCAGGTTTCATAAATTATTTCAGTTGCTTTTGTGAGCAAAATATAAGGCAAACCCATGGCAGCCCACCTCTGTCCACAGGAAACGCATACTTTCGGCAATGAGACTGCGTGTACTCCCCAACCCAGTCTTCTCTTTAGCTGCATAGACTCCCACCATAGCCTTTTGTCCTTTAGTTTTCTTAGATGTGGGTCTGATATTGGTGTCCTGTGTCCCCCAAGCTCCAAGAGACATAGGAGACTCACTGACTAATCTCCTTAGAATTTCCTCTCACTAAGCTTGAGGGGAAAAGCAAGCACCTCCAGATTCTTTCTAAAACTCCAATCACAGCTGTCTTCAAAGAATCCTTTCTTCAGTTTCCTACTCTCCATCCTTCTCACTTTAACACTTTTGTATCTTTGAATTGATAAAGTGCCATGAATTCCAAAATCAGATTTTAGCCAACATTTTCAAGTCATGTATAGGTCTGGAATCTCACTAAAATCAGAGAGTAGCTGCTATTTCTCTAGTCCTGGAACATTAGCTGAAATGGTTCTATTTTAATGTTCTGACAATCACTTGGCTAAGCAGTATGTCATAAAATCAACCGTTGTTCATTTTACCCTCATTATCTTTCTGGTTACCTTGTGGATGCTCTTCTTTGATATTACCCCAAAACTCAGTAACTGGTCATTTCTTAAAGGTTAGTTGCAGTGTAAGAAGTGGAAAGATATTAATGAAATTTTTGTATACTTACATTACAATCCATTGATCTGTCTTTCATTTGATTAGATCTTTGGACCTTTTACCTATACATGATTTTGTAATGGCATGCATTGGCAGTTTGGGCAATATTTTTTCTCTTGGTAATATAGATATTCCCATATTGACACATTTCATTATACCCAAAGAGTCACACTTGTTAATATCACCGTTTCGTAGTTGTCAAGATCATACTGGCAGCTACAAATTTTCCAAAATTCACTTGGAAGTTAAAATTTGATCATTGCCAACAAACTGTCATTTGTTTTCTTTGAAGTGACAGGTTCATTTTGCTCTTTTTCAAGATATAGTCTGAGAAGCACCCAAGTCTGAATAACTGTAGGCTGTCAGTCATTCTTTCAAATAAAAATGGTGCTCCATGAATAAAATGACCGCTTAGCTCACAACCCTAGAAAAGTCTGACTGTAGGACCTGCAGACTGTGGAGAGCTGCCAGAAGAACAGATGTGTGCCCTGACCTAAGGTCAGCCGCCTGCAGGCAGGACAGTGTTACCACTCCAGGCTCAGTGCTGGAGGCAGTTGGGCTGGGCTTTCTTGTTGGCTCCTCAGGTGCTGTGCGAAAACTGCAGTCTCTGTTCCTCCTTTACCCTGGCCTTTTCCTAGAACTCACATGACCCTGTTTCTTAGCAACTGAACTACGGTCAGCTGCCTTGCTTCCCGCCTTCTGCCCTTTATAAGGTGTGTGTGTTCTCTCAATAAATGAGGCTTGATCAGAGACACTGTCTTGCCTCCATTCTCTGTGTCCCCTGCCCCCCAGTTCTCACTCCCTCCCTCAGGGCCTGCGTTGACTGACCTGCCGGATGGGTCAGCAGACCACAGTTTGAGAACCATTGCTTTACAGCAAAAGAACAGTTATCAGTTACCTTCAGCATTTGGAGCAGGAACAAATATCCCTTTCAAATCACTTATTATATTTTCATGTGGCTACTGAAAGTGAAAGTAGACATTAAAATGACAGAAGTTCAAAATACTTTGGATAAAATAACTATAGTTTTGACCTGGAAGATTATTTAGGCCAGCATTTACCAATTATGTTACCCTTCTGTAAATGAACCAAAGATAACCTCTGAAGAAGTTTACTTCTTCACATCCGGTTGGGACTGTTAGTTCAAAAGCCCACCAGCACAGAATCTTCATTTATCCAATGGTTTTAAATACAGACTAAAAAAGCAGATCTTGGGGCACTTGGGTAGCTTAGTTGGTTGAGCATCCGACTCTTGATTTCAGCTCAGGTCATGATCCCAGGGTCGTGGGATCAAGCCCTGCATTGGGAGCATGGAGCTTGCTTGGGATTCTCTCTCTCTCTGACCTTCTCCCTACTCACATTCTCTCTCTCTCTCTCTCTCTCTCTCTCTCTCTCTCTCAAATTAAAAAAAAATAGTGGTGCAGTCAGTTAAGCATTCAACTCTTTTATTTTTTTAATGTTTATTTATTTTTGAGAGAGAAAGACAGAGAGACAGAGTGTGAGCGGGGGGAGGAGCAGAGAGAGAGAGGGACACACAGAATCTGAAGCAGACTTTAGGCTCCAAGCTGTCAGCACAGAGCCCAATGTGGGACTTGATCTCAGGAATCATGAGATCATGACCTCAGCCAAAGTTGGATGCTTAACTGACTGAGCCACCCCAGGCACTCCAAGCATCCAACTCTTGATCTCAGCTCAGGCCATGATTGCACAGTTCATGCCTTTAAGCCCCACATCCGGTTCTGCACTGACAGCATGGAGCTTGCTTGGGATTCTGTCTCTCCTTCTCTCTGCCCCTCCCCCGCATGTGCTCTCTCATCTCTCTCTCTCAAAATAAACAAATAAGCTTAAATTTTAAAACAACTTAAAAATTTTTAAATAAAATAAATAAACTAAAAAAATAAAATAATGGGGTGCGTGGGTGGCTCAGTTGGTTAAGTGTCCGGCTTCAGCTCAGGTCATGATCTCTCCGTTAGTGGGTTCAAACCCCGTGTTGGGCTCTGTGATGACAGCTCAGAGCCTGGAGCCTGCTTCACATTCTGTGTCTCGCTCTCTGTCTGACCCTCCCCTATTCCCACTGTCTCTCTCTGTCTCTCAAAAATAAATAAAGAACATAAAAAAAATTTTAAAAATAATAATAAAATAAAATAAGTTTTGCAAAGGAGCAGATTTTTAGCCATCTCGAGCCTGCCTGCTTTGCACACTCTGAAAAACTGCATTCAACATCTACTGCCACAGGTAAGATGAAACCTGGGGTTGTAAAAGACCCCCTTGCCTTTTGGAGCTCTCTGACCCAGAGACTCCTTATCTTGAGGCTGAGCAACATCATGAGATCTAAACCTCCCCTCCAGTCCTCTGAGAGTTGCCTCACCCTCCTTCCCTTCTCCGTAGAGCCCAGGCATAGACACACCATTGTCTTTGGAAGGTCTTACGTCAGTGAGGAAGTTATGCAAGCAAATCTGTCAAAGTACTGCCCAAACAAAGCTCTTTGTGTCCTACTGCCACCATGTGGTCATATATTTTTCTTTGCTCTGTCCTGAAATCCCTTAGATTTACTACAGTGACCTGGTGTAGTACGGTGTTCTATAAAATATCACAGGTATAGTGTGGGGCTCAGGCCAGGCCATCCCAAAATATGCCCTGGAGCATATTTATTATTTTGAATAGAAGTTACTTAAGAAGAGCACCTAGATGGCTCAGTCAGTTAAATATTTGACTTCAGCTCAGGTCGTGATCTCACACTTCATGACTTTGAACCCTACATCCGGCTCTCTGCTATCAGCAGATGTCTACTTCAGATCCTCTGTCTCCCTCTCTCTCGGCACTCTCTCTTTCTGTCTCTCTCAAAATAAACATTTTTTAAATAAAAATAAAAAATAAAGTTACTTAAGAAACAGCCAGTGCAAGAACACTGTGACCCTCTTTTGTCTCCAGAAAGGTAGGAAGCAAATTTCCCAGGTGAAAGGTACCCTCCCCATACCAGGAAATAGAAAGGCATCCTTATCATCAGAGATGGGGAATTCAGGACCTAAGAAGCCTATATAAACAAACCTTGCTCTTTTACCTATTTACTACCCCAGCCCAAACTCTGTTTAGAATTCCTTATTAATTCAAGCTCCCAAAAATAAGTTTTCTTTTCCCTGTCAGCTCCCCACAAATTTATTGTTTCTCTTAAAAGTATAAAAGCTGCCTGTCGTGGTCACTTTTTAGGTCCCATATATATGAGACCTCCATACATGCAAATTAAATTTGATTTTCTCCTGTTAATCTGTCTCACGTCTCTTTAATTCATAGACCAGCCAGAAGAATCTTGAAGGGTAGAGGGAAGTCTTTCTTCTCCAACAATAGCTCAGAATTAAAAGTGTTTATATGTCCAAAAAGTTTGAGAAATGCAACATACCACTATACTGAATTTTAATTCATCAAAGACCCTGAGAAATACTATAGCTAAGAATCTTATTTAACTTTCTTTATCCAAGCATTTCCCAAAGTTTTCTTAGCATGGAACCCTTTCATGGACCTCAGCTTTCCCTTGTGTCTAATTGTCAGCCATAAAATTGGGATATCTGATAACAATGCAAAAGAGTCCATACCTCATGGTTTTATTAATAAAGGTTCATAGAGAGAAGCTGAAGTTTCTTAGCTACTCAGATCATCTCCACTCTTCCCCCTTTCCTGTCAGCACTCCTACCACTGTATATTTTTGCTACCATCATTGAATGAAAATAAAATGAGGTAATATATTCACTTTATATTTAATTTTTTTTTCCAAAGAAGTTTTTGGCCTGTAAGTGAAAGTTTTTCTTCTTTCATGTGACACATAATATGACACATTCTCTCATGTTCATATATTTGTGTGGTTGCTTATATATGACTATGTATGATAATAATGATTCGTTTTCCATAAAAGCATATATGCATACGTACGTTCAGTTATAATGTTAACCTAAAAGTAATCAGACCCAAAAATTGGCAGTGTCTGCTGCAGTTTCTCATCAAATTTCCCTCAGTTAATAGGTTTATCTTCTCTACTATAATTCTTAGTATGTTTAAATTTCTTACCCTTACAGTCAGACTATTAACAGAACTCCACATTATAAACTGGGTCTTGACACTCAGAAACACTCTGATTTTATTCCTACAAAAGAGGGAGAAAAAACGAAGCTACTATTTAAAATATTGTAAATTATGATTGTTAGAAAGCCACAGGCCAAAGGCAGAGTCACTTGCCTCAGTACCCCAAACTAAGACTTAACTGGAGTTTCACCTTCTCCAGGAGTGAAATTTTAAGCCAATCAATGTGAATGTTCTGGTCGGCACCAATGAGGTCATCTGTCACAGGGCCATCTTTATCCTCCAAAGATGAGATAATCCACCTAATAAGACCTCTTGCCTTCTCCCCTGTGAGAAGGTGAACTTGCCTGAACCAATCCTTTCTTTTCTTTTGCTAAGCAGTTCTTGCCTCACTCTCCTTCCATTTTGTACGACTCCTTAGAGCTCCCCTCTACTTGCTAGATGGAATGCAGCCTGAGTAAGAAGCCGATTAATAAAGCCAATAATTTACTTGGTTGAATTTTGTTCTTTCACATAATGTACTTTTCATAGATGTTGTGGAGGCAGAACTATAACTTATTAAACTATGTTTAATTCAATTATGTCTGCAATGATTATCGTAAGTCCTACTGACACGCCTGTACTAATCTACAACAGACATTTCCGTTTTACAGTATTTGCAGGCATGGAGGTTTAGATTTTAGACAGGCAATAAAGCAATAAGATAGCACGAGATTAATTTATGTTCCACACTGAAAGACAGGAAAATCCAACAGGAAATCTGCCACTTTTGACTGAACTCACCTAAATTTAGTCATAGGTGAGGATTTGTTTCACACTGATTACTATACAAGGAAGTTGTTTACTTAAATTCCCGGATCATAAATAGGTCAAGATTTACCACCCAGAGCCCAAAACAGAAGTATTTTAAGGGGCACCTTTGTGGCTCAGTTCATGAAGCGGCCTACTTACTCTTGGTTTCAGCTCAGGTCAGGTCATGATCTCCCCATTCGTTCAGGAGTTCAAGCCTCAGAGATTTTCTATCTCCTTCTCTCTCTGCCCCTCCCCAGCTCATGCTCACTTGCTGTCTCTCTCTCTCTCTCTCTCTATCTCTCTCTCTCCCTCTCTCTCTCTCAAAATAAATAAGCTTAAAAAAATATTTTAAGACCCAAGTGTTTTGCTTCAGAGTTTCCTTTAATTAAAGTTGAGTCCTTGCTTAAAGACAACTCTTTATTTTGTATTTTACTTTTTCTAAACCCTATATTTTCCTCTTCCTTATTTATTCATCCATTACCAATCCCGCATGACAGAGGTTTTTTAAAAATATTTTTTAACTGTTTGAATTATTTATTTTTGAGAGAGACAGAGTGTGATCAGGGGAGCAGCAGAGAGAGAGGGAGACACAGAATCCAAAGCAGGCTCCGGGCTGTCACACAGAGCCTGACAGGGGACTCCCTCACTGTGGGATCACCTGAGCCTGTTGTACTCAAGATTTCTTTATCGCCCCCAGAAACCAGAGACCGCCAGGGAGGCCGAAGCACGCATGCAAAAGCAAAGGGCTTTATTACGAATTTAGGCTCGCCGGGGCCTAAACTCGGGCTCA
>NC_043709.1:75762291-75764292 GCF_006229205.1 Suricata suricatta
TAAACAGTAATAAACGGTGTTTTCCTAACAACAGCTAGTGTCGTCCTAGGTCCTGGGAACCTTGCTTCCAAAATTCCTTAGAAACTTACACTGTCCCTGAACCCCTCCCACCCTAAGGTGGGATCGGTTACTGGTCACAATCCCAGCGCAGCTCTTTCTGCCAATGGGTCCTTTAATAAAATCACCTTTCTGCACCAAAGACGTCTTCAAGAATTCTTTCCTGGCCGTCAGCTGTGAACCCTACCGTCACCCAAACACTTCATCACTAATATGTATATGGGAATTCAAGGGACCCAGTACAGCCAGTACAATGTTGAAAAGAAGAACAAAATTGTAAACTATTACTTCCCAATTTCATTTCAGGTGGTGTTTTAGGATTATTTTGGCATTTTTGCTAGTTAGGCATATGTTATCAAACATTACACATACATATTTGTCTTCTAACTGTATTTGAGTCATTCTTCTGTAGAAACTTATTACTGCACATAAATAAGAGGACATTTTCCCCTCCAGTAGTAACCGTACAATATATTTTTATGTAGTTAAAAATTTTGATGCTAGATGGCAGTATTATATCACTCAAAGTCTCTTCAGGCACCTTTTCCCAGAGTAAATAGAGCATTTAGGACTGTGAGTTTGAATAGTAGGAAAAGTTGATGCCTGTGAGTTTATTATGCTACATGGAGAAACTGTGTTCTCCAAGTACTTAGTGTTCCCTTGCCAGAACACTGTAGAAACTGCAGTGGAGAAAAAATAAATTCCCCTCTATTCTTCTGAGTTCTGGGACCCACCCATAAAAAAAGACAGATTAACCAGAAAAAAAGTTTATCAATGTGCATACTTACTTTATGTATGCATGAAAGATACCAGGGAAAATAAGTAAACTCCTCGAGATGGCCCTAGCCACCACCTTAAATACCATTTTCAGCTAAAGACAAAAGGAAGATATTGAGGTGGGGTGGGCAGGACAATTAGAGGAAGTTACTAGAAAAAGCACGAAGTAAGTGTAAGTAAAAGGTAGGATTAGTTGTACACATTTAGGTCAGTGCCTCCTCCATTGGTAAGACGGTCTTGTATTTAGAGTTACCTTTTCTTCCTGGTAAAGAGGGAGATTCTTACAGATGGAGATTTCCTTTATACAAATTTTTCTTACAAAAGGAGAACTTTTCCATATTGAGAGCGCTTTGGTTTCTGCTATTCCTCAAAAACAATCAGCTCAAAAATATCCTTATCCTAAAGAAGCATATTTGGGGGGCGCATATTCTGCCACCCTAGAAAACAAAGACTCTCAACATAGAAAAAAACTCGAAAAGTCATCAAACCAATCCCATTGCTGTTGCTTCCTGTCACTCTCCTGTTTCCCCTCCCTTTTCTAGTGACAATTAAGCCACTTGACACCACCAGCTCAGGAAATTGCTCTGTTGGGGAAAGAATTAGAGACTGTGGATCAGGTGATTTAAGTTTTTACTTCTAGTTCTACTATGAAGTATTTCCACTTAAATTCATTCTGTTGCCTTATCCTTAAAACAAGAGTGTTGTATAAATGAAGTTCTAAGGAAGCTTCCAACGTCTCTCAAAATCTATGACTAATGTAGAGAGAGACTACGTTTTGGAAGAGATGCATGGCAGGGGTTTTTGGAGCACCAAGAAAAAGAAGAAACTGTGGGAAATATAAATTAATGAATGTTTTCAAATGATCAAGGAAAATGTAATTTAGATATTTTTGTAGAATACATAGTGGAAAAAATATCTGGCAGATTTTTACAAACAATGGTTCTAGTGCATCAAGGTTCTAGTGCTTCATGAGTGTCTGGCATAAAGAAGTTCTTTCATGTGGGGGGTGGGCTGGGTGGGGGACACTCGGGTGGCACAGTCAGTTAAGCGGTGAGGCATCAGACTTCGGCTTGTAAGAACACGAGTCTGAACCTAACAGATGCCATGACTGGCTGTTTCCCCCTCTAAGCTAAAAGGTCTAAGGTCAGTCTCTTCGGAACCATTTGG
>NC_043709.1:75764392-75796353 GCF_006229205.1 Suricata suricatta
TTTGGTGCAGAAAGGTGATTTTATTAAAGGACCCATTGGCAGAAAGAGCTGCGCTGGGATTGTGACCAGTAACCGATCCCACCTTAGGGTGGGAGGGGTTCAGGGACAGTGTAAGTTTCTAAGGAATTTTGGAAGCAAGGTTCCCAGGACCTAGGACGACACTAGCTGTTGTTAGGAAAACACCGTTTATTACTGTTTAGTAAAAACCTCAGTCTTGAGACCCTTCAGATGTATATCAGGGGGCCATAAGCTTGGAGTATGATTGCCAGCATAAACGTTGGGGCAGTTGAGATAACAGAAGTAGATGTACAGGATCCTCGAGGTTGGGATAATGTTAAGCTAAGATTCTCTTTTGCCCCCAGCAAAGGGCCATCCTCCAGGCAGCTGAGCTCCTAGAGACTGACATTCTGCCAGTTTCAAAGACTTGTCAATGGGCTGTAGGCAGTAAGAGAATTTAACTTTTCATTTACCTTAGTTTCCTACATCACCACAGCAAGCACTTAAACCCCTTTCCTTTGTTCTTGGATGGCCAGGAGTGTCCGAGGAATATCACACATATTCCACTCTGGGGGAGGGGGAGGGGTGCCCTTCGCCTATAGTTTGCCCGCGGCTTGCCCCACGCTCCCTCATCATTAGGATTATCTTTGCAATTTCTTTTTTTTTTAAGATTTTATTATTTTTAAGTAATCTTTACACTCAATGTGGAGCTCAAACTTACAACCCTGAGATAAAGAGTCACATGCCCTACTGACTGAGCCAGCCAGGTGCCTTGTCAATTTCTTAAATTAAAAAAAAAAAAAAAAAGGCAACTAGATTCTGGGAGAGATTGCATTGAATCTGCAATCAGTTTAGGGAGTATTGCCATGTTAATATTATCTTCTGATCTGTGAACACAGATGTCTTTACATTTATTTAAATCTTGAATTTCTTTCAACAATGTTGTATAGTTTTCAGACTTTGTACTTCTTTTGTTAAATTTATCCATAAATATTCTATTCTTTTTGATGGTAACATAAATGGAACTCTTAACTTCATTTTTGGATTGTTCCTTGCTAGTGTATATAAATCATTTGATTTTTGTATATTCATCTTGTACTGTGCAACCTTGCTGAACTCATTTATTTGTTGTAAGTTTTGGTGTATTCCTTAGGACATTCTGTATACAGTATTCTATAATGTACAAGTAAAGATAGTTTTACTTCTTTCCAACAGGAATGCCTTTTCTTTCTTTTTCTTCCCTAATTTCCTTGGCTAGAACCTGCTGGAGTCCAGCTCCAGCCAGTCCAGGGGTCCCTGAAGGATGGATGGTGTCAGCAAAAGGGAGAGAGCCACATTGTTCTTTCTGATCACCAGGCAGGCATGTCTGTCCTGTCAGTTTTGGTGTCTTTATTTATAGGTCAAATGATAACATGACATCAGAATGGAATTTTTACAATGGATAAATTTTTGTGTTAATATGTTTTGAAAAGTGTGCAGAAACAGGTTTTACAGAGGCATTCTTGCAGAACTACCCAAATTACAGTGAGGCAGTACCTTTTACAACTAAGAAGATAACAGGATGTTCTTAGTGAAAAGCAGATAACATATACATTTGTTTAAATCAATAACGCTAAGATTAAGTCATAGGTTGAGTGATATATAGATAGGCTAGGAGTCATTCTGTCCGGCTCACAAGAGGAAGAATGTATTTGAGCTGGTTAGAAAGTTGTTTCTGTAAACCTTTTTATTTGATGCTGAATGTGTGAGCACCACAGGGGCCCTAAATGTGTCAGCCTTTGTTTTGGGGTTTATGTTTTAACTACTCTCATCCATCCTCATTACAGATGTCAGTGTAAGGGAAGGTATTTGAGGCACCAATTATCAAAGCTATATGTAGTAACTTATGTCGGGCCCTTGTCTGTTCTTATCTCTAAATTAGGCTCTTTTTCTCCAGGCCAGAGTTAATTACTTGTAAATCTTGTGTTCCTAACCCCCTTTATTGTCTATGTCTTTATTGTCTATGTCTACAAGGCCTGGTTAGAAGTGCCTTTTGACAAACATCTACAGTGCTTTGTCTAAAATCTCCTTTGTAGGGGCAGGACTATGCTTTTTCTTATGAGGTATCTGTGCGGGGAATATCAGTCTGATTTGGAATATTGTGAGGCGTGGTCCATACCAGCAGGCTCAATCCCAACATGAGCCAGTAGCAGCAGAAGGAGATACCAGTTTCGCTTCCCATGGCAGGAGCTGTGCAAATATCTGCCATTTCCTCACTGTGACTGTCATCCAGCGAGGCCGGTGCGGCTCCCAGCAAGAACCTCACTGCAATGCTGGATAGAAGTAGAAAGAGCAGACATCCTTATCTTGTTTCTCATCTTAGGGGGAAGACATTAGTCTCTCATCATTATTAGTTTTTTCTTAGATGCTCTTTATCAGGTTGAGGAAGTTCCCTGCTATTCCCAGTTTGCTGAACGTTTTTACCATGAGTGTTGTCAAATGCTTTTTCTGTGTCTATTGAAATGATAGGCGGTTTTTGTCCTTTAGTCTGTTGATATATGTCATAGGCAGAATGATGCCCCTCTAGAGATGTCCGCATTTTAATGCCCAGGACCTGAGTATGCTATGTTACATAAGGTTGCAAATGGAACTAAAGTTGCTAATCAGTTGACCTTAAAATAGATAATCCTGGATTGTCCAGGTGGGCAATGTAATTGTAAGAGCCTTTATGAGTGGAAGAGGGAGTCAGAAGGAGAATCATCGAGATAGCAGCATGAGGACTCTGTCCAATGCTGTTCCTTTGGAATATGGAGAAATGCAAGGAATGTGGTGGCCTCTAGAAGCGGGAAAAGTCAAAGAAGTAAAATTCTGTCCCTTGAGCCTCCAAAAAGGAACGCTGATCCATTTTAGCCCCATGACACTTAATTTGGAATTCTGACTATAATAGATTTGTATTGCTTTAAGCCAGTAAGGTTGCAGTGATTTATTACCATAGTAATAAGAACCTAATAGAGTGTATCCCATTAATTGACTTTCCGATGTTAAGCCAACCTTTCATTCCTGGGGTAGAACCCATCCGATCACGGCATGTGAGCTTTTTTATATGTTGCTAGATTTGATTTGCCAGTAGTGTATTGTTGAGGATTTTTGAGTACATATTTATTAGAGATCTGGGTCGGTAGCTGTGTGTGGGTGTGATGTCTTTATTTGGCTTCAGCATCAGGGTAATACTGGTCTTAGAGAATGAGCTGGAAGTAATCCCCACAGCTGCTATGGGTAAAGCCACTCCAGCTTCGTGAATAGCTACTATTTTCGCAATACAGCTTCGTCCATCTTTTTACTTTCAACCTATTTAAAACCTGACTTTAATCTAGATTTCCTCTATAGTAAATAATATGTTTAAAATTTACATTAGAGAAAGAAAGCGAGGGGGAGATACAGAGAAAGAGAAAGAATCTCACACTGAGCGTGGAGCTTGACACAGGGCTTGATCCCACAACCCCAAGATCATGACCTGAGCCAAAATCAAGAAGAGTTGGACACTCAAATGAGCCAGCCACCCAGGCACCCCTGATATTTTTATGACAAATAACAGCATTTGTTCTCTTACAAGCTGCTTTAAAAAAAAAAAAAAGCTGCCAATGTAAACCTTTGTTTTCTGAACTATAATTCCCGTTTCATACACTCTGGTTCTCTTGCTGTACTAACTGTTGGCATTTTAGCCTATTTTTGTATTGTTTCAGATAAAATTTAGGGACCATATGTTGGGCCCACTTTTTTTCTATTGGTTTGTGAAATCTGTAACTAACAACCACTAAACTAGAAACTTTCCAAGACACTTTTGAGACCTGTTGTATATAAAGCATAGGTTCTTTCTATGGAACAAATTTGGTAAACCCATGAACAATTTTTAAAGCAATAACATTGTATCAGTATTTTTGCTTTAATTCATATTTTTAAAAGATATTATAAAATTAACTTTGCAAAAGAAATGTAGGGGCACCTGGGAGGCTCAGTCGGTTAAGCATCTGGCTTCGGCTCAGGTGATAATCTCGCTGCGGGTGATTCGAGCCCGCATTGGCTCTGTGCTGACAGCTCAGAGCCTGGAGCCTGCTTCAGATTCTGTGTCTCCCTCTCTCTGACCCTCCCCTGCTCCCGCCGTCTCTCTCTGTCTCTCAAAAATAAATTAAAAAACATAAAAAAATTTTTAAAAATGTAAACCATATTAAAACCGCTACTATACATTGTGAATAATTGAGAACCATCTAAATGTCCAATAATATAGACTGGTTAAATCATAATTAATTCATATAATAGTGACCTATTAAAAATCATGCATTATAATAGTATTGTATGGTGTGGAAAATGTTTACCTACAGGTCAAATTATTATATTCTAATAACTGCTTCTTCCCCTAACCATTTATACTGCAGCTTCCCACGGTGCTTTACCACACCTATAGGCTTTCTTTAATCCTGCTCACTCCTTTGTAAATTGTTGCTTCATTAAACCCTGTTCAAACATACCACTTTAATATGTCTATTTTCTGCCAGGACCCTGGAAAAGTTTGTACACAGATTAATGGTGAAATTATACCATTACTCTCTGGTTGGTGAAATTGAGATGAAATTACAGAGAAAATAATGAATGCCCAATTTTTAAGACGTATTAGTATGACATGTGCCCTGCAGCTAATAAAAGGTTACCATTAATTAAATATTTTTAGTTGTATGCTATTCTTTGTATATCATCCCCTTTATTCTTTTAAACACCCCTATGAGACACAATAGTTATTATCACTCCTAGTTAATACATGAGGACATATTAAATATCTCATTATTGTGAGGTAATATATTGTGTTGTTTTCTTTTGTAGATCATTCACGAGAAGTCCTGGAGCAATTAGTAGGCCCAAACAAACTAAAGCAAGTGACGTGGACTGTTTATTGATGCTTATTGAAGCTTATCAAAGCAATGATCACACTACATTCCCGGAAAACAATGGTCTTAGAGATTGGCTTTCCAATAATGTGGGTTTTGCTTTGAAGTTAACCAGACTCTTAAACATTTTAATAGTGCTATTATTCTATGTTTGTTTGAGGAGTCATTGTTTTTGACATGGTAAGCCTAGCATGCCCTCTGATGTATTTGGGGTGGGGGTGGGGGGAGTACTGTGTTTGTTTCTTAAATAACAAAGGTTTATATGACCAGTTTACTCTGGAGATTTCCTTCTCCTACCTTATTTGAGTCATTATAGAGAAATTTACCAATATGAATAACCATTAGAATTCTAACTAAAGTGTCTCTAAAAGTATAATTACCTTCCTAGCTATTTCTTGGCCCCTTCATTCCTGAAGTATTTAAATGCTCATTGGCCAAAAGAAAAGCAGAACATCAGGCCTGTAAATCTTCCCAGAATTCAATATTTCAACAAAACAAAGAAACACAATAGTTTAATGTCCCAAGCCCGTGACATCGCACACCTCAGCCATTCAGTGTACAAATGTTACTGAGGCCCTTGCCCAGCCACTTACTTCTTATGGCTACTTTCCCCAAATACGTGCTATGCATCTATGAAATTTCTTCCTTAAAAACTGCATTCAGGAATGTTTAAGAATGAGTAACTACAACATACCATTATAGAGGCTGTGTCTAAAGCTCTATTGGTTTCACATTGTGAAATAAATAGCACAGGTCTTAGTTTTCAAATGAAATGTATTGCTTTTTTATTATCACAAAAATTCTCTGAAGTATACAGTGTTTAAACTACCCCAAATTCAGAATATTCCCTGTGCCATGACCTGTCTCAGTGGGACTTTCTTAATGATCTCCTATTTTAACTCTGATGTGCTGCAAAACAAGGGAAGTATATTATGGGCAAAATTCTTCTACGTGTAAGAAGGAGGGTTTACCCAGCCTATTTCTTGACCTTACTATTACTTACTTTATGAATGCAGTGTATTTATATTGCCCCTCAAAGGTGGTATATATGTATGTATGTAAAATGAGTAAAGCCTGTTTTGCCCATAAATTTTCTTTTAAGTAGGCTCTACGACCAATGTAGGGCTTGAACTCCCAACCCTAAGATTAAGACTCACCTCCTCTATTAACTGAGCCAGCCAGGCACCCCTAAAGACAAATTCAATAAAATTTAATGGTAAATATCAAACAAAGTGAGTAGCCTTTTCCTCTTATTGGGAAACAACTTTTAAGATCTGAAGATCAGCTCTTTAGGTCAATAAAGGATTATCTTTCTAAAGCACTTTGCAGTTTAATATTCTTGACTTTTTATACCACTGGTTGGATTAGCTATTTCTGTTTGAAATTTCAGTATCCCATGCCAATCTCTCTCTGTCATCCTCACCTATTGCCTTGACCTCTATTTTTCTCTGTCCACTCTTTATTATCTGTCTCCCTACCATAGAATATAAGCTTCATGAAGACAGAAATTTTTGTCTTTCTTTCCCCATTGCTGTATCCCCAGTGCTTACAACAGTATCCGGTACATAATAAGCACCCAATATTTGTTGAATTGATGTACACAGAAAAAATAAAGGACAAAATAAATAAATAAAAATAATATCTGTACTTCCAGTTTCCAGTCTGATGTTAGAAAGAGATTGGAAGTCATCACTACTGTCCTCAAAAGATAAAAGCTGAACAAACTGAAAGTCATGAAGTGCTACAATACTGCTTATACTGTAAGTGGACTCGGACTAGTTGTAAATGTATACTAGGGGAACCACTAAAAAAATTTTTTTAATATGTATAATTGATATCCTGAGGGAAGAGAGAATATGGAATCATATATAATGCTCAATTAAAACAGAGAAGACATGGGGCGCCTGGGTGGCTCAGTCCATTAAGGGTCCAACTTCGGCTCAGGTCATGATCTTGCAGGTTTGTGAATTTGAGCCCCACATCAGGCTTTGTGATGACAGCTCAGAGCCTGGAGCCTGCTTCTGATTCTGTGTCTCCCTCTCCCTCTGCCCCTCCCTTGCTTATACTCTATATCTCTCTATCCCTCTCAAAAATAAATAAACATGTAAAAAAATTTTTTTAAAGCAGAGAAGGCAGGACAAGAGTAGAAAACCAAAAGGCAATAAGGAACCTGGGCAACAAATAGGAAACAGTTACAAATATGGAAGAAAGTAATCCAACTATATTAACAACCACTTTAAAATGTGAATGGTCCTTTTTTCCTTTTTTTATTTATTTTTTTAATTTACATCCAAGTTAGTTAGCAAATAAATGGGTCTTTTTTTATTTAAGAAAAAAAGATTTTTTTATTTTTTTTAAGTAATGTCTACACTCAACATGGGGTGAGATCAAGCAAGAGTCCCATGCTCCACTAATTGAGCCGGCCAGGCACCTCCAAATACGACTAGTCTTAATACGAACCTGTTTGTTAAACTATGAAGTCATTCATGGCTCACCATTATACATAGGAGATTTATCTTAAGTTACACTTGGATACCTCAAAGACCTTCATGTGCCCTCCAAGCAAATCAAAAGAGGATAACAGAAGCCGGGTTTCTAGATATTTAAGCTTAAATCTGCTCTTTGTCTCAGGTTAATTTCCACAGTGCTCCAGAGTGTAATTTTCTTCAATTTTCTCTCTTATCTTGCTGAGTAGGGCAATAACCAGCAGAATACTCTGAATTTTCAAAGGATATGTCAACAAAACTCTTTCCTCTCAAATATCACCCAGTGCCATTGTAGCCTATAATTCCTATTGATTTTAACCAAGGCTGAATAAAAATTTAGAGTTGATGTTTGAGACCAAGTAAACCAATGGGAATTAGATGCACAAGAGTTGTTTCACTAGGCTGGAATAAACTCTGACTTCCATGTTCAAGAATCCTGAGTTCCTCTGCAGCACCAGCTCCAAAATTCCCATCTAATTATCCTATTTTCCTATCCAAGCAACAACTTGTTCTTAACTGCTGTCTGCACATTTCTGCTGTATGACTATAGCCCTGATCACATCTCCCTAGTACCCTAATCCCAGTGGCATGCATGTATTATTAGGAAACTTACATGTAATGCATATGTTATAAACAATTCCTAAGCAGTGTATAAGAAGATGAGAGTACATTAGAAAGGCTACATTTTCTACTTCACTTGTGACACATATAATGCTGGTGTTTAGTTTTAAATTAGAGAATAGAAAATATAGTACTTAGGGTCACCTGGGAGGCTCAGTAGGTTTAGTGTCCAACATCAGCTCAGGTCATGATCTCACAATTCATGAGTTCAAGCCCCAGCCTCCTGCTGTCAGCATGGAGCCTGCTTCAGATCCTCTGTCCCCCTTGTGCTGTCCTTTCCCCACTCATGCTCTCTCTCAAAACTAAACGTTAAAAAAAAGTTTAAAAAAAAAGAAAAGAAAAGAAAGAAACACAGTACATAAAATTAATACAAAATTATAAGACCCAAAGGTAACACCTAGGTCTCCCTCCCACCCCAATCTACCAGCTACCTGGTACCCTCCCCAGACGGCAACCACTGTTAACAGTTACTTATTTATCTTTTCAGAGATATTCTATGTTTGTTGCAAGCAAATGCATATTTTATATGTGTACATATATGTAAGTATATTGGTGTAGCTTTTCTATATAAATAGTGGAATACTGTATATATTCTTCTTCACGTTCTCATTTATGTCATAGGGTTTTTACTTATGTATCAGATCCTGACAACCTGGGACATGTAGCAGCAGCATAACCAATTTCTAGCTAACCTTAGCGAGACATAAAGAGGCATCATAAGGTATCACAGTACAGAGTATGTAGGAAATTCTAAAATCTTTATTTTTATCCAGGATTGTTCATTGAGGTTCTATTATAAATTAGCACTTTATGCTTTAATATAATTACCTTTAAGGTGAGGTTTACTATGTTTTGTTACAATTTTATAGATGAGGAAATTAGGGCTCAGAGAGGTTTTTTTAAATTTTTTTATTAATTTTTATTCATTTTTGAAAGAGAAACAGAGCATGAGCAGGGAAGGGGCAGAGAGAGAGGGAGACACAGAATCCAAAGCAGGCTCCAGGCCCTGAGCTGTCAGCACAGAGCCTGACACAGGGCTCGAACTCACAAACCATGAGATCATGACCTGAGCTGAAGTCAGACGTTTAACAACTGAGCCACCCAGGTGCCCCCTCAGAGAGCTTAACTACCTGAAAATCCCAACTAGAAAGTGACAGACTTGCCTGACTCCAAAGCCCATGTACTCTGTACCATACTAACTGCATCTCTGATCTTTACAGGTAATTTTTTGGAAATACAGGATTCTTCTATATTTCATATTGTGTTTAATTCAAAGATATATCATATAATTGTCCACAACTACATGAACAGACTTTGCTACACTTTCTCATTCCTCTCCACTACTTAAATTACATATTGCTATAATCTTGGTACTGTCTTCTATATTTCTATCCCTACAGCAGTAAAACTAGAAAATTGCAGGTAGAGATTTGTACATTTGGCATAATGCAGAACTACATGACAAAGGCTGATAAAACTTTAAGCCTTCACATTTTGGAAACAAGATTTGCCATTTAACAAGAACTCCATGCTCTAAACTGGCAGATCTTTAGGGTTAAACCCAAACCTAGCTATATTCACACTTAGAAGCAGGTGGACAACTCAAGGCTGAAAATCCCATACCGTGCTTGTTGTTAGTCCATTGTTTTCCCTCCTGGTAGGCTCTGGAAGTGAATATTCTTCCACTTTGTGCAGCTGGTGTTGAATGCTATGTCCACTGAACTGGGGTCGCCCGGGGTCACCAATCAGTACTCGAGTCCCGTGCTTCCAAAAGCAATTCTTCAGCCATTGATGAAGACCGTCTGCAAGGTCTTCATCATAAAACATATCTCCAAGCACAACAAGGTCCCACTTATCTTGTTCCAAATCCAGAATGTTATTGGTTAAAATGGGAAGAGGATTCAGCTGGTTCAATTCACAATTCAGTGTGATAGCCATTCCTGCAACTTTAAAAAGAACAGAATGCATTGGAATATGCTGGACAGTTTTAATTCTCTATTAAGTAATTTAGAGAATCTCCTAAAAATATTTTCCCTTTTGTTGAAAGTTGTTTTCTTAGGTAAAGAAGTTTATACCAACACAAACCATTTACTGCAATTTTCAAATATATGAATGGATATCCTGAAAACAATGAACACAAAACACCTAAAACTGTGGGGGGCTTCAAGGAACATTTGCTGATCTAAAAACCAAGAGGTTTGGTATGTGAGTCCAGGAGACAGGGAAACAAGCCTTGGGCTCGAGCAATGTGGCAAGTTAGATTCAAGACCTCTGGGGGCACCGGGGTGGCTCTGGTGGTTAAGCGTCCGACCTCGGCTCAGGTCGTGGTTTTATGAGTTTGAGCCCCGCACTGCGCATTGTGCTGACAGCTCAGAGCCCCGAGCCTGCCTTGGATTCTGTGTCTTCTCTCTCTGCCCCTCCCTTGCTCATAGTCTCTCTCTCTCTTTCTCTCAAAAATAAATAAAACATTTAAAAAAAAAGAACTGAGACCCCTGTATAAAATAGGATCTTCAAGAACTAGATCCTCAGTAAAATTGAAAACTAAAAGAGGGGCGCCTGGTGGCTCAGTTGGTTAAGCCTCCAACTTCAGCTCAGGTCAGATCTCATGTTTGTGGGTTCAAGCTCTGCGGCAGGCTCTGTGCTGACAGCTAGCTCAGAGCCTGGAGCCTGCTTCCGGTTCTGTTCTCCTTCTCTCTCTGCCCCTCCCCCTCTCATGCTCTGTCTCTCTCTGTATCAAAAATAAGTAAAACATTTAAAAAAATTTTTTAAAAAAGAAAACTAAAAGAAACTCAGATAAAATTAAAACTTACTTGTCTCATTTTGGGTTTTAATTTAATTGTAAATAAAATCTCCCACAAGAACCCAAGGCCTCTCCTCACTTGTGTTTTGGGTCAAATGCACACAACCTACATATTTCAGGAAATTCGTAGTCCAGAAATTAACAGTAAGTGCTCCCAGGGTGGTATCACCTGGAGATATCTGACAGACATAAACACAAATCCTCTTGAGAAAAACGCACTCCGATTCGGGTCTCACAGGATCCTCACAGATAATATCAATATCCCACCGAACATAAGTTCACAATATCAGATTACAAAACACACACGGAAATAAGCTACCATGTTGAGGCATCTATAGATATTTATCCTGGAAGAAAATAAAGCTGAGCTCTAAATATTTTCAAATATGAAACCTTACTAGGGTCTATGTCGTTGGCCAAGATCCTCAATGCCCCGCCCATCTTAGCTGCAATAGCTGTAGCTCCACATCCACTCCCAAGATCCAATACCGACTTTCCTCTGACAACATCAGGATTATCCAAAAGATACCTAAATTAGAAAGAAAGCAAAAAACACTGAGATGGGAAAAGACAGGAAGAAGCATTAAAGAAAAAGTCTTTTTTTTTTTTAATCTCTACACCCAACAAGGGGCTTGAACTCATGACCCTAAGATGAAAAGTCACATGCTCTACCAACTGAGCCAGCCAGGCACCCACCAAAAATATGTTGTTTTAAAGTACTGAGCATTTGGGACACCTGGGTGGCTCAGTTGGTTAAGCATCTTACTTCAGCTCAGGTCATAATCTCAGGTTCAAGCCCCGCGTCAGCCCCGCGTCAGGCTCTGAGCCTGAATCAGATTCAGATTCTGTGTCTCCTTCTCTCTCTGCCCCTCCCCGACTTGTGCTCTGTCTCTGTTTCTCAAAAATAAATAAATGTAAAAAAAAAAGAAAAAAGAAAAAGAAAAAAAGAAAGTACTGAGCATTTTACTAGGTTGCAGAAACTGTTAAGCACCAAGAATATAAACTGACAGAATACTGCTACAATTAGGACTCATAAGTGAGATCCAAAATTCACGGTCTCCTCTTGATTGTTCATCCTAGAGTGGTTTTACCTACTGTTTATATTGTTGTAATGACCTCTCTGATAAGGTTCATACAAAATCCAGTTCAACAGAAGTATCTGGACCAGGGCTAAATAGTTATCAAACAATGTAGATGGCTGAGACACCCCGAAATTATATATATCAACTGACCCTTGACCTTACTATTGGAAAGATAAGAACAGCAGGGACTATGGCAAAGTCGCGGTGTCCAGGGCCGGTCTAACAGGGGGAGCTGCTACCCATGTTCAGCTCACTGTTGCCACACAGAAATCCCATGTGATCACCTAGTCCTGTTTTTCAAGTCAGATAGATTTTTACACAAAATTTTCCAAGTTTTAAATGTTAGAAATTGACTTTTTGTTTTAAGCTTATAAGTTAAGTAAAGGCCAAACAAAACACAGCTTTGGGTGCACCAATGTGCGACCTCTGATTCCGTCTGTTAAGGAATTTGTATTTGTATTTCAAGTTGATAATCACTTTAATAGATGTCACTTAAAATGTCAATATTTTTAAGGTAGGATGTACATGAAGAAAGCTTAAAAATTTGGCAACAACCAGAATATCAGAGTTGTTTATTAACACCTAGAAAGATTTCCAATCTTCATTCTCTGAAAAGCTCTATGTTTACATTTATTTATTTTGCATTTTAAACTGTTGACAACATTAATTCTGTTAGGCCATATGATTCCTGCAAATGAGAAATCCTTATCCTTTTCCGTTCAGAGCTCTATAACCTCAAGGCTGAATCTTTTACCAATTTTAGAGCAAAGACCAGACCAAAATGCTGCAAGCTCTTGCCTTTGTTTCAGCAGCTGTGTTTTAATAAAAAGCATAGTGTGAATGTGTGAGAGAACGTCCTAAAGAACACCTTTGTGGGCACCTCGTTTGCTCAGTCGGTTATGTCTCTGACTCTAGATTTTGGCTCCAGTCATGATCTCGAGGTTCAGTCATGATCTTGAGATTCGTGGGATGGAGCCCCTGGACTCAAGCTGACAGCACAGAGCCTGCTTGGGATTCTCTCTCTCTCCCTTTCTCAGACCCGCCCCTGCTCATACTTTCTCTCGCTCTCTCAAAATAAATAAATAAACTTTAAAAAAAAAAAAAACACCTTTGCAGTATGAGTTAGAAGAGGAGACCTTAAAAAATGCAGATTCAGGGGCCCCTGGCTGGCTCAGTCTGCAGCGGTGCAACTCCTGGTCTTGGGGACATGGGTTTAATCCCCACAATGGGCATAGAGCTTACTTGAAATATAAAAAATGCTGATTCAAATTTTTTTTCATGTTTTTTATTTATTTTTGAGAGACAGAGAAAGACAATGTGAGCAGGGGAGGTCAGAGAGAGAGAGGGAGGTACAGAATCCGAAGCAGGCTGTCAGCACAGAGCCCGATGAAGGGCTTGAACCCACAAACTGTGAGATCATGAGCTGAAGCTGGACGCTTAACCAACTGAGCCACCCAGGCACCCCAAAAAGTGCTGATTCAAGTACACAGCTCACCTGAGCTGTCAGGAAGCCACTACAGAAGAGGGAACCATCGCGGGGCCACTCACTCACATCTCTCGTTCTTTGGGAGACTGAGAAGACGCAATGATGGAGGGCGTGTGAGGCTCGAGGAGCAACATTTCTGAAATTAAACTAGGAAAGCTGAAGGACTGGGGCTTTAGGTTCCCTCTAGGAACTCTGCACTGGCTATACGTAATGAACCATGAACCTGAGAACAGGATGAAATTTCCAGATCACTTCGAGCTAGCCATGGTCTTAATGGCTGACCCCAGGGTTTCTCTTGGAGAGAGAACTGTATTTGGGGAAATACCTTGATAAGCCTGGAGTAACTGTTCCAAATTAAGCAAACAAGAATTTAGGGATTTGTTCTGGGTTTTTTTGTGAGAAGCAAGGAGAATGGAGAAAAAAAGGATGTGTAGAAAACAGAAAGGATTTGAATGGTCCTTAAAGGTTCCCATTTCAGTTAGGGAACTACCTCGACAGGGCTTGGCCTCCTGGCCAGTAGATTGCCCAGTAAGGATCGCTGTAGGGCCATAGGTCAGCTCTTTGCCACCAGAACTTGCATCTGGGCGTCAAAAGCCGCAACCGGATTTCAGGAGTGAGGCTGCCACTGTTGGTAACTTCAGTGTTCTCCTCCAGGAAAGCTTTCATCTCAGGGTCCAAAACGCTTCCAGTTCCTCTCCAGGGGTAGTGGCCCCAGGGAAACGAGGGAAGACCATTGCTTCTTACAGCTTTCAGAAAAACACCAGAATGGTTCATGGGAAATGGTGCAAATGTTCTCCAACCAAGGATCAAAGCCATCAGTCCTTTTCCAAATCACAGGTTCTGTCAGTGATGCTGTTGACAGGAGCTACTGCTCCTGGTGAGGAAGGGAGGGTCTGGCTGCCACGCTGATCTCAACTGGAAATCTGTGGGTCTCTAAAAACAGAATACTGAAAATTCCAAGGCAAATTCCAAGGCTCACCGACACTTCCAAATCCCATCACGCTGTGAGAAAATATTACAGCGTAAGCTCTGTAGCAAACGATTCACAAGTGCAAGTCCATTTCCGATGGAAATGTTGGTGCATCAATTTAGGAAAATACAACCATTTAAAAGGAAGCCTTTTCACCACAAAAGTCTCTTAATAATTTAGAACAACAAATCTGAATCTGAGAGAAATCCTTGGGAACATGCCTGTTACATAAAAGGTTTATCTTTGACGTTCTTTCACACATTTAATAAATCACTTACCTTTAAGCAGGCACACTGAACAAAATAAAAATCTGCAACTTTGGGAAGCTTAGATTCTAGCGGGCGAGGCAGAGCTATTACCAGGGCAAACACGGTTATTGCCTTTATGAAGCCTTGCCAAGAGTTGTGGAGGTTAACAAACTATAACTGCTGTGGACAAAGATACACACATCATACTGAGTACACTCTCTGTTTCAATAAAAATTGTTGTAACATAAAACATCAACATAATCAAGATTCAGATGTTTTCCTTAAAAGAAAACTTTATGGATTTAATTGTCACAAAAGAATATCAACTCCCAAATATCTTTCTGTAAATATCTCTGATGACTCATCTTTCCCAAGCCTAGGCAAAAAACGCGTGTTCCAACAGAAAAACACTTTGAATGAGAATAAGAACAGCAGTTTAAACACTAACTATACACCCAGTTATTTGGGACCTCTGATCTGTTCTGCATAAATGTTTTAAATAGTCATACATCCATCCACTCCAGTATTTAGAGGAGAGGCTCCAAACCCAAATGCCTACCAGGGTTCAGACTGGGTTCTAACAGAAAGACTAGCAAACCAGAGACAGGCCTGCAAACTGCTTCCAGGTAACAACACACTGCCGGATCTTCTCAAGACAATAATCCAGATATTTACACAATAAACTGCCACTTGTAAACGCAAGCAATTAAAATATCAAAAGACAGGGCAGGCTAAAATGCCTGTGAGGCCACTTCTGTGAACTGGGGACAGACTTCCAGTGTTGTTAACCGGATCATGCCCTCAGGATCCCAGGGTCTCTAACAGCCTGACTTCTCACAGGACTAATTAATTCTGTTAGGAAGTATTGAGTCAGCCCTTCAATCGCACAAGCCTAAGCTTAAAAACACAGCAGAACAAATGTGAAATTGATTTTGGTTTGGGACACCATGTCATCTAGACCGACGCTTCCCCCTCCCACTCCAACACCAATGAAGCATCTGTTACGAACATGCCATTACGTAGTGGGCACTTGATATATGTACGCATTCTGATGGAAAGAAGTGGTAAGTCCCAAAAGTGTGTGTGACCACGTAATTTCCCTCCAAGGAGACCAGGAGTCAGTCTTAAAGGGGCAGGCACAGTCCTCTTCCTATCAGGCTGGGCTAACAGCGCCCAGGGAAGCTAAGCCCTCGCCTCCGAGCGTCTTTTCCTGCATTGTTTAGAGGCGCACCTGGCATTAGCGGGCCCCCGCGTGGAGGAAGACTCACGCACAGCTCCGGGTGGCCAGCAGGCCCCGCCCTCCTTCCCAGCAGCCTCGAGGCCCCGCTCCTACTTTTCTTAAAGGGGCAGGTCCCCGGGAGGAGGCGGCGCTCGACCTCACTCTGGGAACGGGAACCACCAAACTGATTTTTACAAAATCCTGTCAAACGGTGGAGCATCTGCTTTGTGCCAATCACGTGCTGGAGAAGAAAGATGTTTCTCTTCCTTTCTTCTACCCTTCAAAATTTCTTCCAGCTGATCTTAGTTTTAAATTGATATTAAATACATTAACAGAAGAAGACCAAATTGAATTCCCCTATGGGGAATGCCAGGTGTAAAAGTTCAAAGACAGGAAAGTAAAATGAGGATATATGTCATCCTGAACTGAGGAGAAGGGAGTTTGGGACTTCAAAGGGGCGGAAAGCCATTCACAGAAGATGAAAAGGAGTAAATGGTAAACAAATGTATGCAGAGTCATACAGAAATAATGGGATAGAGGAATTTTAAGACTGCTAAACTCCTCCCTATCACGCGTAGTTCGTATTATACTGTAGTTATCTATAGTGATAGCTCTCTTCTGGAGCAGGTTCTCTATTTAAATTCTTTTAGGCAGTTAAGGGGAGGTCAGGGTCTTCCTAAGTCTTTTGTACCTATAGGTACATCCTGTTCATCTGTCAGTTTAATATAAAGATCTCCTAAGAGGTAGAGGAAAGCTTTTCCTTCCTACACTAAAAATCAGTTTTCTCATTTGTAAAATAGTGATGATGATAGTAATGAATTGGGAGGATGTAATGAGATAAAAATCAAGTGCTTGGCACTTCTTGACACATAGTAAATGCTTGATAAGTACACTGAAATCGATTATCTTTGTTGGAAATATGGTGATAGTGTTGGTAATGCACAAGGCTGGAGGCTGAAGATTAAGTTCTCAGTTAAGAGTGAGAGGATCAGATTGACTTTCAGAACAATGTTTTAAGCTACAGGTTCGAACATAGAGGCAGGATGCAAGACAAGAAGACCCCCGTTGGAGGATGCAGTGGCAAGCCAAGCAAGCAATAATGAACAGAACTAAGGCAGTTGTGCCAAGGATGGAAAGAATTGGACACATCTGAACAAATTCAGGAAAAGCTATTAGCAGGACTTGGAGACTAATTAAATATACTTGTTTAACCATAACGATAGAAAAACCTAAGGACAAGAATGTTGGTGTTTCTTTCTCAACTTGACCTGTCCAGGCTCTTTATCACCATGCTATTTGATCATGTTCTCCCTTGCTTAAAATCCTCTCTGGCTCCCCAGACCTTCCATATCAGAGTCAAATTCTTGCTCACAGCTTCCCAGGATCTTAGGGATCCATCCCCATCTGTCTATCCTGCTTGGTTTCAAAACCTTCCTTTTCTCTCCTACCTGGGGCGTTTGCTCTCCTGCCTCAGGGCTTTGTTCTCTCACCCTGAGCCTTGGTTAAGACAGCAAGCTAGGGCCACCGCCACATACACAGCCCACCCTCACTGTCTCTAACCATCTCCTCATCCTTCAGAACTCCGCTCAGGGTCAAAGCCCTTTGAAACACCTTCCCCAACGCGCACACATACACCTACACAATCATACATCTTGACATTTTCTTAGCTTCTCATGGGTCTATCCAAGAGGAATATCATGCAGAACTATCTGTCACTGCCTGGCTCCCCTACTAGACTTAGAGGCAGACCATCTCTGTCCTCTTTTATTTTTTGGCACAGTTAAGATACTCAATAAATTCTGTTAAATGAAAGAAAAAGCAAATAAAGGAGTAAATTAACAAACATTACACACCAGTGTCTCATTTTTAACTTTTAACGGTTTTATTGAGGTATAATGAATATGCAATAAACTTTGTATATTTAAAGTGTACAATCTGATGTTTGATGTATGTATATACTCATGAAACCATCACCAAAATCAAGGTAGCGAACATATTCAGTGTTCTCTCTCCCTCCATCCTTGCCTACATCCCCTCCTCCATCCCCAGGCAGCCACTGATCTGCTTTCTGTCATCATAGATTAGTTTGCATTTTCTAGATTTTTATATGAAAGAAATCACAGAGTATGTACTCTTTTTTGTCTTTATTTTTACTCAACATGGTTATTTTGACATCTTTCCATCTTTGAGCATCTTTTCATATGCTTATTTGCCATCCGTTCATCTTCTATTCAAATTGCATTTTATTTTTTTAATATTTTTAAAGTTTATTTATTTATTTTGAGTGGGGGGAGAGGGAGAGGCAGAAAGAGAGGGAGAGAGAGAATCCCAAGTAGACTCCACATTGTCAGTGCAAAGCCCAACTTGGGGCTCCATCTCATGAAATGTGAAATGACCTGAGCCAAAAAACCAAGAGTCGGATGTTTAACGGACTGAGTCACCCAGGTGACCCTGGTGCCTTATTTTAAATTGAAATTGTCGCATTGTTTTTCTGTTCTTTTAACGTTTTTGTAATGTATATTCATTTTTGAGAGAGACAGAGACAGTGTGAGCAGGGGAGGGGCAGAGAGAGGGACACACAGAATACGAAGCAGGCTCCAGGCTCCGAGCTGTCAGCACAGAGCCCGACATGGGGCTCAAACTCATGAACCACGAGATCACGACCTGAGCTGAAGCCCAATGCTTAATCGACTGAGCCACCCAAGCGCCCCTTGTTTATCTGTTCTTACACAAGTCAGGTACACTTAAAATAGGGGTGTTCTGTCTTTGTATCTATCAATACTGGAAAAAAATAAAGCCAATGGAATTATTTGGAATGATGAGAAAAACATAACTTCTTTTGCCACTTTGAGAGATATTGTTTACAAATATAACATTTTTTAATTGTTTAAAATTTATTTATTTGAGAGAGACAGAGACAGCATGAGTGGGGGAGAGGGAGAGAGAAAGGGAGAGAGAGAGAATCCTAAGCAAGCTCTGCACTGCCAGTGTAGAGCCTGGTGCAGGGGTCAAATTCACGAAACCACGAAATCATGACCTGAGCTGAAACCAAGAGCCAGACTCTTAACCTACTGAGCCACCCAGGCCCCAACAAAACATAAATTTCAAGTGTTTATAAGTACAAATTACAAATAAGTTTGTGAAAAATTTTCAAACAAAATGTAGACACTTCTGTTTTATTTTTTTATTTTTTTATTTTTTAATTATTTTTCTTTATTAGTTTGTTGTCAAGTTGGTTTCCATATAACACCCAGTGCTTATTCCAACAAGTGCCCTCCTCCCTGCCCATCACCCCCCTTCCCCTCACCCCTACCCCCACTGTTTTGTTTTAAAAACAGCCTTGACAATGAGAAAGAATGAAATCTGGCCATTTGTAACAAAATGGATGGACCTGGAGGGTGTCATGCTAAGTGAAATAAGTCAGGCAGAGAAGGACAGATACCATATGTTTTCACTCATAGGTCTAACAGGAGAAACCTAACAGGGGACCATGGGAAGGGGAAATGGGGGAGGGGGGGGAAGAGTTAGGGAGAGGGAGTGAGGCAAATCATGAGAGACTTCTGAACGCTGAGAACAAACAAGGCTGAAGAGGGAGGGGGGAGGGGAAGGGGGTGATGGTCATGGAGAGGGTACTTGTGGGGAAGAGCATTGGGTGTTATATGGAAACCAACTTGATAAAAAACTATTTTTAAAAATTAATTAATTAATTAAATAAATAAAAATAGCCTTGAGATGCAAAGAACATATAAATTGCACCTCAGGAAGGGTGCCTGGCTGTCTCATGTGACTCTTACATCAAGGTCTTGAGTTCAAGCCCCATGTTGGGTGTAAAGCTGACTTTTAAAAAAATTGCATGCAAGGAAGTGTGATTTGCTCCACCATCCCAGAATACTTTCCCCCTGACATTTGAAGTGTGAAGTTAGGGGGTTTCTAGAGCTTATGCTTCCTTATAGCTTCTCTCCACCAAACTATCATTGCAACTATTGTGTAGAACCATGTTTGTGTGAATATATAGGGTTTTTCTTTTCAGTTCCTCATCTGACACTTGCAGTTGCTGCTCCTTCAGGAGGCAAACTTGTAAACCCAGGTCACTTAGTCAAGACTAAAAATCCTGACCCCTGGCTCTGTAAGACCCATTTGCAATGGAGGGATGGAGCTGTTACAGAGAAGTGCAATCTTCAGCCAACTAAAGCTGCAGTGCCATCTAGTGATCATTTAGCTGAACATCAGCCAGCTGGGTCTAAATGGTGAAAGAAAAACCAAACAAAACCTGTAACTTTGACATAGGCTTAATTCTGTGTAAAGAGCAGATTCTCACTCACAGTGTTACCATATACCGGCACACTCGTTCAGTTGTAAAATATGGCGGAAACACTTATTACAGATAAGAGCTAAATCGTAAAGTTTTTTTTTTTTGATGTTTATTTATTACTAAGACAGACAGAAACAGAGCATGAATGGGGGAGATGCAGAGAGAGAGAGGGAGACACAGAATCCGAAGCAGGCTCTAGGCTCTGAGCCGTCAGCACAGAGCCCGACACGGGACTTGAACCCATGAACCGTGAGATCATGACCTGAGCCGAAGTCAAAAGCTCAACTGACTGAGCCACCCCCGCACCACTCTAATTATAAAGTTTAAGAAAGATTTGGTGTCATCACATGACACATTCTCTGCCTGTCTTTCTCTCACGGCTCTCTCCTTCTCTCCTGCTTTCTCCCTCTCTCCCTTACCTCTCTTTCTCTCTTCCTCTGCTCCCTCTCCATCCATCTCCCTCTCTCTCCCTCTCAGTGTCCCCTCCTTCTCTCTCTCCCTCTCTCTCTCTCTCTCTCTCTCTCTCTCTCTCTCTCTCTCTCTCTCTCTCTCACACACACACACACACACACACACACACACACACACACACTCCACAACAAATCCACCACCAAACCCAAAAGACTCGACCTTCAAAATATACCTAGAATCAGGAGCACCTGGTGCCTCAGTGGTTAAGCCTCCAACCTCTGCTCAGGTCATGATCTTGCCAGTTTGTGAGTTCGAGTTCGAAATCCACCACGGGCTGGATGCTGACAGCTCAGAGCCTGGAGCCCGCTTCAGATTCTGCCTCTCCCTCTCCCTCTGCCCCTCCCCCACTCACACTCTGTGTCCCTCTCTCACTCAAAAATAAACACTAAAAATAATAAATAAACATTTTTTTAAAAATACCCAGAGTCTGACCACTTCTCACCACCGGCACCGCTTCTCTCTGGTACAAGCCGCCATCACATATCGCCTAGAATATTGCAATAGCCTCCTAACCTCTCCATTTCCACCCTTGCTGCTTGTGGTCTGTTCCCAACAGAAAAGCCAGAAAGATCCTTTGAAAGGAAAGTCGGGTCATGTCAATGCCCCCTCAAATCCCTCCAATAGCTCTGCACCCACCGTGCCTTCCCATCACACAAGCCGGGCCCCTTCTCTGACTTCCACTCCTACTCCCTGCCCCCTTAGACACCTTTTCAAACATGCCAGCCCCACCATCTTGCTGTTTTCAAATACATTTGCTATTTCCTGCTTCAGGGTCTTTACACTTATTCTACCACCAACCATGGACCCTCAGACCATGAGCACAACTAACCCCTTAGTTGTTAAACGCTTTTTCTGTATCAGTTAAGATGATTGAGTGCCCCCCCATTCTGTTAATGGGGTGTATGACATTGATCAATTTTGGTATGTTGAAGCTTTCTGGCAATGACTACCTGCCCAGGAGAACATGCTTCTCTCAAAGGACCTCCGCACCGTCCCCAGAAGAGAAGAGAAGGCACAAGAAGGAGTGCTTGGTGCAGAGTCCCAACTCCTACTTCATGGACGGTGGTTTGGTGTGTGGACTGCTCCACTGTCCTGTGCCAGCCCGTGGGAAGAACAGCAAAGTTCACAGAAGGATGCTCCTTCAGTACCAAAATCACCCGGAATCAACATGCACAGGAAACTATCCCAATGAACAGATTTTAGATTAAAAACAATTTTTTTGTATGTTGAATCATCCTGGTATTCCAGAGGTAAATCATGCTTAGTCATGATGTATGATCCTTTTACTATGCTGCCCAATTCAGTTTTCTAGTATTTTGTTGGAGATTTTTATCCTTCTTCTCTTTTAAATCTGCTCAAATGCTACCATCTCCACAGGCTCTTACCACTCTACTTAAAATTGCAATCCTTCCTAAATAAATAAATAAATAATATAATAAAATCGTAATCCTTCCCTTCCCCGCTTTGCTGTTCTCCATAGGCATTCATCCTTATTTTGCTTATTGAACTGAGGACAGGGACTTGCCATGAGGACAGAGATTTGTTTCCTTCCCCGCCCCACCCCCCAACCTCTGGTTGAGGCCTAATTCACATTCTCTGAAATGCACAAGTCTTAAGCAGACAGTCTAATGAAAGGACTTTTTTTTTAAGCTTTTACTTTTAAGTAATCTCCACATCTGATGTGGGACTTGAACTCACAACACCCAGATCAAGACTCACATGCTCACCGATCAAGCCAGCCAGGCACCCCTGATGAGAGTTTTAATAAATGTATGCATGCGTGTAACCCTCGCCTGTCAAACATAGGACGTTCCCTTTGCCCCAGAAAGTTCCTCCTGCCCCTCCTCAGCCAATCTCTTCCATCCACGTACCTACCTCTAGGCAATCACTGTTTTGATGTCTATCACCATAGGGAACTATTACTTGTTCTAAAGTTTCACATAAATGGAATTACACCGTGTGTAGGCTTTTGCATCTGGCCTCTTTTGCTCAACGTGTTTTTGAGATTTGCCATGTGGTTGCTAAGGTGGGCACTTTGCTCTTTTGTCATTCCGTCGTGTTCCATTGTTTGAACATACTTCATCACTTTTTCTGTTTGTTGACATTTGTGTTGTTTCCAGTTTGAGGTCGTTACAGATAAAGCAGTAAAGCTGCTCTGAACTTTCCTGTAGGACTCTTCCTGTGGACATATGTTTTCATTTCTCAGGTAAATACCGAGGAATGGAATTGCTGGACTATAGGGTGAGTGACAGAGTTCAGGGCAAGCCGCCCCAGAACTTGCCTCTTTGGCATGTAGATTATTTCCAGCTGAAGACAACTGAGGCCCAACAGACTCAAAAAGAGCTTTTAACCTCCCCCCTTAACTACCTAAAGAATTTAGATAGCGGGCCCTGATGGGAAAGACAGCTATTATCAGAGAGAACTCTTTACATCAGAAAGACTTATCTGCGTAGCATGGCAACATTTATTTGCCAAACATTTGATCTTCCCATTTCCCTGTGAATTGTCTTCCTTCTTGAAACCCAGACCCCAGGCTGAAATGAAATCAAACAGAAAAACTTTAGGAGAGCCAACAAGAGAGTTGAATTCTTTTTTTTTTTTAATGTTTATTTATTTTGGGGAGACGAGGGTGGCAGAGAGAGATGGAGACACAAAATCTGAAGCCGTATCCAGGATCTGAGCTGTCAGCTCAGAATTTGATGCGCTGCTGGAACTCACAAACCATAAGATCATGACCTGAGCCGAAACGGGATGCTTAACCGACCGAGCCACCCAGGCGTCCTGACAAGTGAATTCTAAGGTCAGTCATTTTTGTTTTAAATAAATGTAGTATTACAAATGAAACATTAAACATGAACTTGTTTTTAATGTTCAATATGAGAAAACAATGTCTCTTCTTCCCAGTTTCTCAGTCATAAAGCTGAAAGGAATTTGCCCCTTGCCAAAGTCCACAGAAGTTCAAATCCAGATCGTAGGGTGACAAAGTGGTCTTCCTGAGAGCAGCGGGGACCCCAAGGCTATCCAGAGCCATGAAGCCCTCCCAGCAGCCTCACGTTAGCATACACCCTAAGGAGAAACAGTTTGAAAATACACTTTCAAGACAGCTCCCCCTGCTGGGAGCCATTTCTGAAGTAAGGCGGGTTTGCAAGGCCTCCCATGGTCAGATGGCGACCCACCGTCTACCATTCTGCCATTTCTGTTTGTCTCAGCCATTTCTGCTTGAGCACCGACCCCCAAGACACATTGCCAACTGGCATGGAGTGACTTGCCTTCTTATGCTAAAAATATGCTAAATTTTACCTTGTGAAGGAGATTATAGAAATTTCTTCTTATGTGTTTATGGGAGCAAATATTACATTTCCTGAGAAACCAGTTTTTCTTCCCCCTCTAGAAAACAGGCTATTGAACCCTGCTCACAAAGGACTAAACTTTGCTTTTACTATGCTAAAAACATTGCCTTGTATTTGAATACTGAGAACACCTTCCTTTCCCCATATGATAAGCATCTAAATAACCTATTGATAAAGATTATGCATGAGTCTTTTACCAATCTATGTTCTGGGAAATTTTTACATACTAATGAATCTGTCAATAAGGAATCATTGTCTAAGGAATTGCCAATCCTGGTTTGTATCTCATATATTTTTTCAATAAAAAAGGCTGACTCTCCAGTCAGTGCAGAGATGCCTAACTGGAAAGCAGAGATGCCTGCCTTCTGATCAGAAAGAACCTTGTGGCTCTCTCATTCCCTTCCCTTTCGCCAATTCCCATCTCTTTCGTGCCGACACAGTCCATTCTTCAGGGGAACCTTGGACCTGGGGGAGCTGGACTCCAGCACCCCCCAACATTCCTTCTCTCCATATTGTAGCCCCTACACTCTGATCCCCAGCCTGTGCTCACACACACCCCACTTTCTCTTCCACAGAAGCACTTCCCCTTTGCCTATTTCCAATTTCCTTGTCAGCAATAACTGTTTTCAAAGCAAATATTACCCAGAACTCAAAAAGGTGTAGTGGGCTCCTTCTTACAGGGGGCTCAGTGCCTCCCCTCTGGAAGGAGGCCTGTGCATTGTTACAGGGTGATGTTGAAAAGACCACCAAATGCCCAATTGAAGCAAGGCAAAATTTTATTCATGGCCAGGCCAACCCTGAACTCCTGATGGTAAGCAGAAAGTGCAGAGAATGGCCCCGAACAAAGGTTGTAGTGAGATTATATAGACATACACAGCATTCCATTATAGCCAATTATGTTGTGACACACAGACACTAGTTTTGGTGGGAACCAATTAATTTAGTTCTTTGTTCTTTTAAGATAACCAATCATAGTTAGACAGTGACTAAGCAAATTTTCTGTAGGTGTGGTCTAGGCTGGATCTTAGCAACCATAGAAAGGAGTGGAAGAACGGCTTGCAACAAATTATCCATTACAGTCCATAAGTAAGTTAACCCATTACATTCCGTAAGCTGACCTATAATATGCTTGTCCCACATCAAGTTGGGAATGAAATCCCTGCCCCTCCAAGTACCCCAGGGAAGTGCTTCTCAAACCTCCATATGCATACCAGCCACCTAGGAATCTTGCCAGAGGTCATATTCTGTCTGCAAGTCCCCAAAGAAGGCCATCAGTGCCATCAGTGTGTATCACCTAAAAAGCTTTAAATAATGCACGCACTCTCCTCACTACACATTTAGGTGCAGAATCCTCAGAATGAAATCTGGGAGCTGTAACTTTTAAAGCTCCCAAAGCCAGATCTATTTGCAAATACAATTCTAAAACAATGTATTTCCAAACTCCCCTGATGATAAGACCCACCTGAGACATTTGATTAAATTCCAATCCCCAGACCTTGGTGGGAAGATGCTGACTTAGTAGGTTTGGGTAGAATCCAGAAATCCAGAGACACAAATGGTTAGGAGCCTAAAAGTGGACCTCAAACATAATTTTAAAACCATTCAATTCTGGGGGCACCTGGGTGGCTCAGTCAGTTAAGTGATTGATTTCAGCTCAGTTCGGGTAGTTTCTAAAGAGGTACTGCAGAGCTCAGGTCATGATCTCACAGCTTGTGAGTTTGAGCCCCACATCAGGCTCTGTGCTAACAGTCCCTAGCCTGCTTCAGATTCTGTGTCTCTCTCTTGCTCTGCATCACTCGCCTCCCTTGCTCTCTGACTCAAAAATACAAACGTTAAAAAAAAAATTTGTTTTTAATAAAATCATTCTATTCTGTGTTCTGGTTCTCAGATTTCTTCATTCTTTCATTGTCACTGTTAACTTCTGAATTATCTCCTATTGATGTTGATAACCTGCTCTGTTTCTTTATCTTTACCTTAATCAGACTTTCGGGGCAATCTGAATTTTATCTAGAATGATGGAGAAGATCAAATGGGGCTTAAGTCCTGTGCATGAAGGCAGAAGAGCTGCAGGACAGACACCTGCCAGGTCCTCAAGGGAAAATCTCTGGTCTTCCAGGGTCTCAAAAGCTCTCAGTCAACAGGGACACCAAGTTTCATATCGTGGTTTGACCACATCTTAGTTTGTTTAGTTGACTAGGTCTACATTACTCCTAAAGATTGCTATCTCAGATTCTGGTAAGAATAAGCATCAAAGCTCCCCATGACTTTTGTCTTTGTACTTAAATGCCAATCATTTGTCAAGTGAGTGGTTGCCCAAATGAGAATATAGAGAATGGCTGTGGCATCAAGTATTAGCATGAGACTTATGTGAAGGTCTTGAACAGTGCCTCTAAGTCACGTTAGTGTTGGCTGTCTGCTTTGCATGTTTATGTAAGATTTAATGGATGGAGGAAGAGACGAGAGGAAAGAAGGAGACCAAGTTATGGAGCCAAGAAGGCCTTTATTGGGATCTGCAATACCTGGGCGAGGTTCCGTGACTCCGGGAGTGGAAAGTCAGGGAAGTCGCCCCTGGTACAGGAGGGGTGAGGTATTTTATGGGTGGAAGACTTCCAGTCTGGTCCTGGGAGGGCAGACCACCAAATAAGGGCACTTTAGGGACGTGGTGGGATGGGATAGGTTGCCTTCTCTGTCAGGGTGATGGGAAGCTGGGGCTCCATGATTGGCTGTTTTCAAAACCTTGGAACATTCCAGGTCTGCAGGTGAGGGGTCGGGGTCATCGGTGCATGGTGTTTTTCCAACCCACAGCAAAATGGCCACTCGGTCGCCATGCCAAGGTGACTCCCAAGGTGACTCTTACATTCCGACCTTTTTGGTGTTATGGGGCGGCGTCAGGTCTCTGGCTACTTCCTGCTGAAATCGGGGCGGCGTTATGATCAGGGTCTGAGGTCAGAATGGGAGAATATTGGTGAGCCAACAGCAGGTGGGTAGCGGCCCGGTTGGTGAGTCTTGTCACTTGCTCCTGTAAAAAATTGGAAAGGCAATGGAACAGGAACGGCCCCAGTAGGGCTATAAGGAATAATATGATTATGGGTCCGGCCAACGCAGACAAGAGGGTGGTTAACCATGGAGACCAATTGGAGAGGCCTTGTACCAACTTTGGTGTTCACACCTTACCTTTTCCCTCTCTTTTAGGTGGCTGTGAACCACAGCTAAGCTATCTTGTACAATTCCTGAGCTGTTGGCATAGAAGCAGCATTGTTCCCCTAAAGCCTGGCATAGCCCTCCTTGGTGTAGCAGCAATAAGTCTAACCCTCGCCTGTTTTGTAGCACCATTTCAGCTAAGGAGTCTAAGGAATGCTGTAGATGACGAATAGAGCTTTCTAATTCGGCTAGATTGGCGTCAATGGCCTCAGTTAGTGCATTAAACTGCTGATTACTCTGTATTAGGGCAGTTGTGCCTGTCCCTATCCCTGCCACCACTCCTGTCCCAATTAGAAGGGTCAAGAGGGCGGCTGATGCCCCCAAAGTCGCATTTGGCTCTGAGATGTAGCTGTTCTGACTGGACTTCAAAGAGCGAGGATGTAGATCCAGGAAGGTAATACACCTGTGGAAAGAGAACAACTAGGACGCATAAAGTAGTGTTGTCTAATACCCGAGGGTGTGTGCAGGGAGTGAGTCCGGAAGTACATGCGAACCATGCCCCTTTTGGGGATTTGAGGTAGGAGGGGCCTGTAACGGTTATAGTCTGATCACACAGGTGACTAAGGTGGGGGAAGTTTGCCAGAGTTCCCTTGCTTCCCAATACACAAAGGCCTGAACCAGTTATTTCCTGCATTGTCAGAACAGGTGTTCGTCCCCATGTGCAATTGGCCCCTGTGCCTCTGGATAGCTGTTCTGATATTGCCCACCCAGCATAGAAAGGGGGCCGGGGGTCTAGACAGAGCCAGCAATCCTTCTCAGTGAGGTTTGTAGAGTTTAAGATGCCGTAAGGTTTAGGATAGTGTAAACCACTGGGTTTAGCCTAGGGGGTGGCGGATTGATCGGTGGGATATTTGGGGAAATGTTAGTAACATTAAGGCTTGAAGTGGCTCGAATAGGGGCAAGAGACTTTGGGGTGGACTCAGGTTTGCGAGTCGTAGCCAGTGGAGCTGCAGGTCCACCTGCCACTAGAGAGGGGAGTGCTAGTTTCTGGATGGAGAATAGAAAGCCTATGTCATGACCAGGGCACTGGGATGCCCCATACCTTTCTCACCATTTAAGAGGTAGATTGTGTCAGTTCGGGTAGTTTCTAAAGAGGTACTGCAGAGGAGAAGGTTATCTACATACTGAAGAAGGGTGCTTTGGCCTGGGAGATAGCATCCATGGAGGTCTTTGGCCAAGGCCTGACCAAATAAATGAAGGCTGTCCCTGAAGCCTTGGGGGAGAACCGTCCAGGTAAGTTGTTGGGTATGGGAGGTAGCAGGATCCTCCCAAGTAAAGGCAAAAAGAAAATAAGAGTCAGGGTGCAAGGGGATAGTAAAAAAGGCATCCTTCAGGTCTAATACCGTGAAACAAGTAGTGGTTGAAGGAATTTGGGAAAGTAGGGTATATGGGTTGGGGACCACAGGATGGATTGGGACCACAGCATCATTGATTATTCGGAGGTCTTGCACCAGGCGATAGGCACCGGAAGACTTGCGGACAGGTAAGATAGGGGTGTTACAGGGCGAATTGCATGGGATAAGGAGGCCTCGTGCGAGGAGGCGGTCAATTATAGGTTTGAGACCCATGAGATGGGTATGTGAGATGGAGTATTGGGGTCGCGAGGGGAAGGAAGAGGGGTTCTTGAGTTTAATGAGTACCGGTGTATGATGAGCGGCTATCAGGGGTGTAGATGTGTCCCAAACCTCGGGGTTAACTGGGAGGTCTGGTACTGGTAAGGGAGAGTGAGGATCGGGGCGGACAGCTAGGAGAAAGTGGGTTGAGGAGGTGGAAGGGATAGGTAAGTGGATGGAAGCCCCTAGTTTATGAAGAATATCCCTGCCCAGGAGGGGGACTGGACAGGAGGGTACAACTAAAAAGGAATGAGAGAAATGGAAACTATCCAGGCAGCAAGTGAGTGGTGGCATACACAGTGGCGTAGAGGGGGAGCCATCAATGCCCATGACTTTGATGGTGGACTGTCTGGTTGGCCCTGCATAGGTCGATAGAACAGAATAGGTAGCCCCCATGTCCAGCAAAAAGGAGATGGGCTTGCCCGATACCTGGAGTTTTACCCTGGGCTCAGTGTGGGTGACTGGGGTGACTGAGTTCGGGCCTGGTCAATCGTCGTCCTCTAGCCCCAGGAGCTGGAATGCGGTGTCCAGTCTGGAGGGAGTCTCGCTACATGGAGGCATCGCGAGTCTGCCGTTTCCTGTGGTAGGACAGTCAGACTTCCAGTGTCCCTTTTTATGGCACAGGGGACAGGGTTTTCTGGGCACCCTGGGGTTTGGACACTGACGAGCCCAATGGCCTTCCAGGCCACATTTGAAACATGGCCCCGAGGGGGGCGCAGTCCCCCACTCTCATGAGGTCTATCAGCTGGCCTCAGGGCTGCCACCAGGGCTTGGGTCTGTAATCAAACCTTTTGCTGCAGGTGGGCTTGCCTCCTCTGCTCTAGGGCCTCCTCCCTACCATTAAAAACCTTAAAGGCTATTTTCACCAGATCTGAAATGGGCGTCTGGGGTCCATCCTCAGCCCTTTTTAGCTTTCTGCAGATATCTGGCACTGACTGGGAAATAAAATGAGTGGCGAGGACGGTGGCCCCAGCTGGAGAGGTAGGGTCAAGTCTGGTATATTGGGCGAGGGCCCCAGTCAATCGATTTAGAAAGGCGGCTGGGTTCTCATTGGGCTCCTGGATGACTTCTTGGAGTTTACTGAAGTTAACGGACTTATTTGAGGCTGCTCGCATGCCTGCCAGCAAGCATTGGATCATCTGATCCCTCCGCCTGCCTACAGCCAGTTCCCTGTAGCTGGTAATCCCAATTAGGATCAGTTGCCAGTACGGCCTCCGAGCCAACAGGCATTGTGGGATCAGTGATATGGACCTGTTCTGCATGTTCTCGAGCAGCTGTCTGGATTCGTTCCCTTTCCTCTGAGGTTAGGGTAGAAGTCAGGATTATATGGATATCATGCCAGGTGAGATCATACACTTGGGCCAAATATTGGAATTCCTTAGTATATTGTGAGGGGTCCGAGGAAAATGACCCTAAGCGTTTTTCTATGGCCGACAGATCTGGTAAAGAAAAAGGTACGTGAACTCTAACAACCCCCTCGGCGCCTGCCATTTCCCTAAGGGGTAAGATGGCCGCTGTAGGGGCATTTGTCAGCTGCTGGTGAGCACGGGTACGAGAGGCAATGAGGGGAGTAGGAGGAGTGGATGCCACTGGAAGGGTGGGGGTCGGGGGAAGGGTGGAAGTACTGAAAGGGGTGGGGGTTGGGGGAGGGACAGAGGTGGGGGAGAAAAGGTAGAGTCACAGGAAGGAGTGGGGGTTGAGGGAGGGGCAGGGGTTAAGGGAGAAAGGGTGGAGTCACAGGGAGGGGTGGGGGTTGAGGGAGGGGCAGGGGTTGAGGGAAGGGCGGGGTTATAGGGAGGGGGAGCAGCAAGGTCACCTAGGGGATCTGAGACGGGAGAAGGGGATGGGAGGGGCTCCTGGGGTGGGGGTTTTGGGTCAGGAGCTAAGAGCATGCGAGCAGTAGGGCAGAAAGAACAAAGGTCGGGTCTCAGGCACAGATCCCAAAAAGCCATAACATATGGTACCTTGTTCCATTTTCCTTGCCTGCAACAGAAATTATCTAAATCCGTAAGGATTTGGAAATCAAGAGACACTTCTGGAGGCCACTGGGATTGGTCATCCAGCTGATAAAGGGGCCATACCGCGGTGCAGAGATGGACCAGGCGGTTGCCGCGGAGGTCGTTAGCATAACCTAGGAGTTGGAAATTTTCTAGGAGACATTGCAAGGGCTTGAGCATACATTTTGGTTTAGATTTGGTGTTCCCCATTCTAAAGCCTCAGAGAATCGCAGGACAACAACGAAAGGCGTCCCTTAGGTTGCTCCTTTGATCCGGAAAAGTCCTGGGCCATGATCAGAGACGTCTCTCTGGTCACGGGGAGGACGGACGGAGGCGTCTGGGCCATAGGGCGTCCCCCACAACCTAGAAGCCGGAAAATCGGAGAGGACCCTGACGCACGTGCGATTACGGACAGGATCCCCGGAAAGGCTTAGATTTGGGGGAACTTACCCAATTTGGCTGCTGAGCTTTGCAGGAGGGCCTCAGCCCGGCAGGGACGGTTTTCGGGTTTTCTCTCGGCACCAAGCCGAGGTCTCGGATAGGATCGGATCGTATCGGATCAAAGGAGAGCACTCAGCAAGGGGCTCTTATCCTTTGTTAGGGAAATTTGTATAGGCAGAAAGCAAGTAACAGAACAGGGAGATGGGAAACTTAGGAGAACATTCGCTGCGCCCACCTGGCCGCTCCCCTTGTGGAGAATTAGGTACCTCTTGGCATTGGCAGGCCGGTATAAACCCCCGGCGTGGATCAGGACTTGGTCCCGATTCTGCCCTTAGTCATATGAGGTTACCACGGAACCGCAGGTTGGGGCCCACTCAAGCTCTGTAGGATCTAGTCCGGTGGAGCTGTAGAGGCAATCACACACGCACTCACACACGTGCACACAGAGAGTCCGCTCGAGAGAGGAGCGGCCCCTCGCACAAAGCTGGGGACTCAAACCTCCTCTCCCAGGTTTCAGCACCAAATGTAAGATTTAATGGATGGAGGCAGAGACGAGAGGAAAGAAGGAGACCAAGTTATGGAGCCAAGAAGGCCTTTATTGGGATCTGCAATTCCTGGGCGAGGTTCCATGACTCCAGGAGTGGAGAGTCAGGGAAGTCGCCCGGAATTGCAGATCCCAATAAAGGCCCTCTTGGCTCCATAACTTGGTCTCCTTCTTTCCTCTCGTCTCTGCCTCCATCCATTAAAT
>NC_043709.1:75796453-75797667 GCF_006229205.1 Suricata suricatta
TATGGAGCCAAGAAGGCCTTTATTGGGATCTGCAATTCCTGGGCGAGGTTCCATGACTCCAGGAGTGGAGAGTCAGGGAAGTCGCCCGGAATTGCAGATCCCAATAAAGGCCCTCTTGGCTCCATAACTTGGTCTCCTTCTTTCCTCTCGTCTCTGCCTCCATCCATTAAATCTTACAGTTTATATCCCCCTAATTCATATGTTGAAACTCTAATTCCCCATGTGATGGTATGCCTGAGGCCCGCTCTGGTGGGTCCAGGGCTCCCTGAAGGGGTAGCGACAGGACGAAAGCAATGAAGAGACACTCACGCAGTTTCTTAATTGGTCCAGCCCGGCATCATCTTGTCCTATTTCCTTATTATCCCCGTATCTCCTGTATCTCCTTATATCTCCTTATTAACTCCTCCTGTATCTCCTCCTTAACTCCTCTCTCGCTGGGTCTTGGGCCTTTATTTATAGACTTATGACATCAAAAGGTGGAATTTTTACAAATAATTCTCAGTGATAAAGATGCTTTGAAAAGGGTGCAGAAATAGGTTTTACAGAGGCATTTCTTCAGAACTATTCTAATTACAATGAGGTAACTTACACATCATAGGATAACAGGATAGTCTCCGTGAAAAGCAGATAACATACACATTTGTTTGAACCTGTAGTAAATCTTACAACTAAGAAGATAACAGGATGTTTTTAGTGAGAAGCAAGATAGCAAACACATTTATAACAATGATGCTAAAATTCAGTCATAGACAGGGTTAGGAGGCATTCTATTTGGCTCACAAGAGGAAGAATACATTCGAGATGGTTAGTAAGTAAACCTTTTGTCAACCTTGTTCTTTGATGTTGAAGATTTAAGCGCCATAGGCGCCCTAGACCAGCCGGCCTTTGCATATGAGTTTAAATTGTAACTACTCTTACCTACCCTCACAATGGACACCAAATTAGCATATGTATGCGCAGTAGCTTATGCCTGGCTCTTGTTTGTTTCTATTTCCTAAATTAGGCTTTTGTCTCTGGGGCCAGGGTAAACATTATCTTTGTGTTCTTTAACCCCCTTCATTTCCATGTCTTAAGTTTGAGAAGCTCAATAGAAGAGCCTTTCCGACAAACATCTGCAGTGTCTCGTTTAACTTCCTCTTCACAGAGGTGGGAATATGCTTCCTCCCATGAGGTTTCTGGGGAATATCGGTCTGATTTGGAACATTGTGAGGCCT
>NC_043709.1:75797767-75840609 GCF_006229205.1 Suricata suricatta
TATCTTTGTGTTCTTTAACCCCCTTCATTTCCATGTCTTAAGTTTGAGAAGCTCAATAGAAGAGCCTTTCCGACAAACATCTGCAGTGTCTCGTTTAACTTCCTCTTCACAGAGGTGGGAATATGCTTCCTCCCATGAGGTTTCTGGGGAATATCGGTCTGATTTGGAACATTGTGAGGCCTAATCAATAGCAACAGGCTTAATTTTACACGAGCCATGAGTTTACAGAAGGAGATGCCAGCTTCCGTCCCTGTGGCAGGAGCCGTGCTACGTCTACCATTTCCTTACTGTGACCGTGTCATCCAGCAAGGCCGGTGCGGCTCCCAGCAATGGTATTTGGTCATGGGCCTTTGGGGGGTAATTATGTCATCAGGGTGGAATCCTCGTGAAGGAATTAGTGCCCTTAGAAGAGGAGATAGGAGAGAGCTTGCTTCTCTTTCTGCTCACCACCATGTGAAGATAAAGCAAGAAGGTGGTCATGTGTGAAACAGGAAGAGGGATTTCACCAAGTGCTGGAGTCAGGGTTCCCCTAGACTGAGCCAACAGTTTTTTATGAGTAAGGGTCATTAGACTGTTTATAACTCTAAGAGAAAGTTCCCCAAAAAAACAGGATCCCCAGGAGACATAATGCCTGCTCTCACAGTCCCTAAGCTGATTGATACCTTATATTGGAGTAGTGATTTTTATAAAGGCATTCAGGCCCAGAAGGTAGTCAGTTATCAGTTAATTGCTCAGGCAAAAATTATATGTTGCTTGCCTTAGTCGCATTAGAGTGTATCTAGTTTATTCATCTTTTCCCTGACCAGGTGCAATCATGCCTCAGGGACTTAGCAGGGGGACAGGCCACTCCTGACATTAATCAGCAAATCACTCCGAGGTTTGGTGCCCAAGCAGAAATGAAAGTTACAAGAGGGTAGATTTTGGTAGCTATCTGGGGGCAAGAGATCATGCAAACTTGCTGTACCCTCACCAGGAGTTTTCACTCTACTGGTGAGTTCAGGTAGCTCCCAACAACCAAGAACCCAACAGTGTGGCCCTCTGATCTTAGACGTCTAGTCTCCAGAATGGTGAGAAACAGGTGTTTATTGTTTAAGCCATCCAGTCAAAGGTTTTCTGTTAATTCTGAACTAGCCCAGCTGGGGTTAGGAGGGAAAATAAATTTCATCCCCATCCTAAGTCTGTAGAGAAATGAAATTTGATATTAACAGTTTTGTGTAACGCTTTCTTTGTTTATCATCCATATTTACCCAAAGTACCATATATTAGGGAAGGAAACTTTAGGTATTTAATTTAATTTTTTTTATTTTAAAGATTTTTTTTAATGTTTTATTTTATTTTTGTGTGTGTGTGTGTGAGAGAGAGAGAGACATGGCATGAGCAGGGGAGGGTCAGAAGAGAGGGAGATACAGTATCTGAAGCAGGCTCTAGGCTCTGAGCTAGATATCAGCCCAGAGCCTGATGTGGGGCTCAAACCCACATCTGTGAGATCAGGACCTGAGCTGAAGCCGGACGCTCAACCAACTGAGCCACCCAGGGGCCCGTAGGTATTTAATTTTATCAATAAAAGCTCTAAACAGAGAGAAAAGAAAGCCAAGAAAAGAGGAAAGAGACAAAGATGGGTGTGTCAATCAGTGACTCCTGGTTTGCCTATGCCCTGTTTTCAAGGTGTTGGGTAGAATCCATTCATGTGTAGCCATTTTCTGTGTAGTCTAAGGCGTTTAGGAAAATGGTCTCCTTCTTGATGTCTTCTGTTTCTGATAAAGTTCCTCCTGGTGCTTTAGAGAACAGTCTTACATTGATATGCTTTTCAATATGCCAAGTCCCTAGGATGAAGGTGATTCTTGTGGTTTATCTTTTGGATTTGATTAGAGAACATACTGGGGCACCTGGGAGGCTCAGTTGGTTAAATGTCTGACTTCGGCTCAGGTCATGACCTCATGGCTCCCGAGTTTGGCTCTTGATTTTGAGCTCTGGGTTGAGTTTGAGCTCTGTGCTGACAACTCAGAGCCTAGAGCCTGCTTCAGATTCTGTCTCTCTCTCTCTCTCTGTCCCTCCCCCATTCATGCTCTGTCTCTCTCTCTCTCTCAAAAATTAATAAACATTTTTTTTAAAAAGTCTCTGACTAGAGAACATACTGGGTATGACTTTAATACTTGTAAACCTACCAAGACTTGTTTTTTCCCTTAGCATATGTCTATCCTGGAGAAAGTTCCATGTGTATGTGATAGGAGTATATATTCTGCTGTCACTGGATGTAGTCTTCTATCACTATCTGTTAGATCTAGTTGGTTTGTACTGTAGTTTAAGTCTTCTGTTTCCTTGTTGATTTTCCATCCAGTTGTTCTTTTACCAAAAGTGGGGTATTAAAGTCTCCATGTATTAAAGTTTCTACATCTCTTCAATGCTGTCAGTTTTTGCATTATGTATTTTCTGGCTTCATTGTTAAGTGTGTATAAGTTTATAATTATAATACATTCCTGATGGATTGGCCCTTTTGTGATTAGATATCCTTCTTTGTTGCTCATAACTATTTTTGTCTTAATCATCTGTTTTGTCTAATACTGTTTTAGCAACTCAAGCTCTCTTCTGTTTACTCTTTTCATGGAATACAATTTTCGATTGTTTACTTTCAGTTGATTTATGTCTTTGAATCTAAAGTGAGTCTCTTGTAGACAGCATGTACTTAGACCATGGTTTGGTTTTTTTAATCCATTCTGTCCATCTCTGCCTCTTAATTGGAGTTTTAATCAATTTATATTGCATATATACTGATAAGGAAGGACTTCTATCATTTTGCTACTTGTCTTCTGTCTCATGTCTCTTTTGTTCTTTCATTCTTCCATTACTGCCTCTCTTTGTGTAAAGTAGATATTTTAATTCCCTTATCATTTGTAATAGAATATATTTTTTGAATAACAGCAATTCCCTCCCCCTTATCCAGGATTTCATTTTCCATGGTTTCAGTTAGTGTAGTCAATCTTGACACCTGTTTTGAGAACACAGTCTTTGTCCTAATTGAGTTTTCTTTTTCATGGAGGAGATAGGTGAAAGAAATAAAGGCATATGACAGCTATTGATAATTTCTAAAGGAAAAAAAGACAGAATAAAGGGATTAGGGAAAAATAGGTTGAGGTTCAATAATGTTTTATATGGAGGGTCAAGGGAGGCCTCACTGGTAAAATGTCATTGAGACACGGCCTGGTAAGTGACACAGAATGAAAAAGGAAGGAGAGAAAAGTGAGAAGAAAATCTAAGAGTCATGTTCTAGAAACTGAAGAGAAAGGGAATTAACAATTGCAAATGCTTCAGAGAGGCCAAGGAAGAGGAATGTTTTAAATCGTCTAATAATGACCTTGACCAGGGCAGTGTGAGCAGAGCTGTGTGGGAGAAGCCGTCTGCTGATGGAAGAGCCAGAGAGCAAGACCCTGGCTGTGCAGATCGAAGGTGCAAAATAGTGTGAATGCTGGATGAGGAATACAAACCAGAGGACAACATTCCTAAATTTGTAACTGCACTTTAATTTGTTTTAAATTGAGAAGTGAAGAACAGCATAGACAGAAAAGCTAAACTGACAGGGGTTAATTGATGGAGATAGTACTCAGGACAAAAAGACATGTCTGTAGAAATCACTTTGCTTCTCAGAAAAAAGCCAAAGTCCTTACAATAGGTTTTGAGGGCCTCACTACGCCCCTGACATCATCCCCAACCCTCTCACTCTTCACTCTTACTCTGTTGAGGATTTAGTCACTCTGGCCTTTTTGCGCTCTTCAGTGTGAGCTAAGCCAGCATTTCCCCTGCCCTTTTGCTCCCACCCCGGACAGCTCAGACTCTCCCTTGCTTCCCTCAGGGCTCTGCTCACCTTTTCATGGAGTGTCCTTGAACACCCTCGATAAGGTAACAACACCCAGCACCGCTGTGCCCACCCCAGCATTCCCGACTTCTCCCCTAATTGTTTCCCATGTATTTATTACATGTGACAAACCCTATGTCTTGCTTTTTAAAATTTTTTTTAAATGTTTATTTATTTTTTGAGAGAGAGAATGAGTGGGGGAGGGGCAGAGAGAGGGGGAGTCAAAGAATCCAAAGCTGAGCTGTCAGCACAGAGCCCAATGCAAGTCTTGAACTCAAGAACGGCAAGATCATGACCTGAGCTGAAGTTGAATGCTCAACCGACTGAGCCGCCCAGGCACCCCTATGTCTTGCTTATTTAGTTGTCCACTGCTTGTACCCCCACTAGAATATAAGCTCCACAGAGACAGGGACTTTGCTTTGTTTACAACAGTGAGGACATTGTGTGGCACAAGACAGGCACCCAACAAGTATTTGTGGAATGAGTGAATATGTGCAAAGAAGTAGCAGAGATAATATATGAATTTAGAAAAAAGAGTCATTATTGTGAAAAGGCTCAGGTCAGAGAAGGCAACATGGACAATAACAGCTGAGCACACGTGCCTGGCACACTAACCACCTATAATGGTACTTCGCTCGAATCATCTTTTTAAGTTTCAAAATAAGTCTAGAATGTAGGAACTATTATGACTTCTGCTTTACAAGTAATGGAATGGAGGACGGGGAAGTTAGGTACCATGCTCGAGGTCTCATAACTAATTCGCAGGGGATCTGGGATGCCAGGCCCAGCCAGTCTGGGTCTAGAGCTATGCCCGTGTAGCTGTGCACCAGGCTTTACTCCCTTAGCCGGCCAGGATCTAGACTTGGTCATGAGAAAGGAGAAAGATATTTTAAGCACTGAGTGAAAGGCAAGAATTTACATGTTTGTTTGTTTGTTTTCTGGAGAGAATCAAGAGCCCAGGGCAGGGGCGCCTGGGTGGCTCAGTTGGTTAAGCTTCTGACTTCGGCTCAGGTTATGATCTCATGGCTCGTGGGTTGGAGCCCCGCATCGGGCTCTGTGCTGACAGCTCAGAGCCTGGAGCCTGCTTCAGATTCTGTGTCTCCCTCTCTCTCTGACCCCTGCTCACTCTCTCTCTCTCAAAAAGAAATAAAAACATTAGACTTTTTTTTTTTCCCAAAAAAAGAGCCCAGGGCAGCTAGAAGAAAACATTCTTGTGCCAGGGAGTAGGCGATGCAGTTAGGAAAAGGTGGGGGCCAGCTGGTGGAGGGTCTCAATGGCTGGGTTTAGAAGCTTGGATTTCATCAGGAATTTTAATTGGGAATCACGGTGGGTGTGTGATCAAAGGAGTAACAAAATGAAGATGGCCATTTTGTACCTTGTCCACATGTTAATGGCCTCTGAAAATCAAGTACACAAAATAAGGAGCGTTGGGAAGGTGAAAGAAAAGCTTCCTCATCACCAAACGAAAACTATTCTGTCTTTTAATTACACCTTATAAAAAGATGGAAATGTAGCCAGGTGTCCTTACCAACTTTCCCTTTCTCCAAGAGACAGACTCAGATGTACAAGTCAATAGTTAGCCAGTGTTGATGCAATCATGACCTAGCATCACACATGTTACCTCATTTCACGTCCTTTACGTAAAGTATTTCATTTAATCTGTGCAGCAGTCTGTTCAAAGAGGAACACAATGCCCAGTTCTAGAATCTCAGGCTGTTAGAACACATACTTTCATGTCCCCCACACTAAGGCTCAGTTCTTTCCTCCAACATCTGAAGATCAGTAGAGTCACTGTGATGGAGCTTTGGAGTGGTGGGGGTGCGGAACCAACGGCAAGAAAGAATTCTTGAAACATCTTCGGTGCAAAGAGATAATTTTATTAAAGCATAAGGACAGGACCTGTGGACAGAAAGGGCTGCCCTGGGGTTGTGACAGTGACTGGTTATATACTATGGAGTTGAGGGAGGTAAAGTCAATAGGGAGACCTCCAGAAGGATTTTCATGTGTTAGAGAAATGTTGATAAGGAGGCCTTGCTATTGTCAAGCTAAGGCTGTTTCCCCTCTAGTAAGGCATTAACGTTATGGGAGTAGGGAGTTCCCGGAAAACACTTTATACTCGGTGTTTGCCTCAAGTGGCTATCAATGGGGTACAGGTTATAAGGAAATTCAATTTTACCTGCCATTTCCTTCTTGCCTTTGTTCCTCACATCACTATGGCGGGCGGAGGGAGCTCCAATATCCTTAGTCCCGAAACTAACTCTATAGGTTTCTGGAGATTAGATTATTGATAAGATTGCCATCTTTTAATTTACTGAGATATTTGTGAACTGTAGAGACTCCTGCCTGGCATGATTTTGATCTCTATCAGTTAACCATTTGTTTCCTTTTCTTTGTTCTTGGACAGCCAAGAGTGCCTGAGGAATGTCACACACACACACACACACACACACACACACACACACACCCCACCTGGAGGCGGGCTGTTGTTAGCTTGTGCTTTGCCCTTTCTTGCCTTAGGCTCCCTCATCAACTGGACTCCAGTGTCCTGCGTAGGGAGCCATGTCTGCCTCTGAGGCAGCATTTCACAAAGAGTATCCCCAACACCAAGCCTGCTGCAATCCTCAGAAGCTGAGGGTTGGTGGGGCACCTGGGTGGCTCAGTCGGTTGAGCGTCTGGCTTCGGTTCAGGTCTTGATCTTGCGGTTCGTGAGTTCCGGCCCATGTCAGACTCTGTGCTAACAGCTCAGAGCCTGGAACTGCTTTGGATTCTGCGTCTCCCTCTCTCTCTGTCCCTCCCCCACTCATGCTCTGCCTGTCTCTCTCAAAAATAAATAATAAAACATAAAAAAAGAAAAAGAAGCTGAGGGTTTGGGACAGTGCCCGTGCCCCTTTGATTACATGAACATATATGGCACTGAGTAGTATGTCCCTCGGGCATGTGGCAAACGTAGAAACCTTGTATATGATGGTTAGCAATGACCATTGGAGTCCTCAGCTAGCTCAGTTGTCAACAACTCTACTGAGAATCTGCCATGGGGTAGACCTTGTAGGAGAAACAAAAATGGGTGAGACTTGGTCCCTGCCTTCAAGGAGCTTCAATATGAATCTCAGAAGTAAACTGAGATTTTGAAATTTGCCTATGTTCCAAAATAAGGTCTGTAAAAAGAGCACGGTGGCTCTAAAATCAAACTAGTCCACCACCTACCAGCTCTGTGAATTTATTATTAAGTGACCCTCTCTGTTCCAACATCCTTGTCTGTAAAATGAGACGGTGAGAGGTAGGTCTCCCTGTGTCATAGCACTGAGGTGCAGATTGAATTAGTCAATACAGACAAACTTCTGAAACCAGGGCTTGGCTGTCAAAAACATTCAATAAGTGTTTATAATTATTATTACTATTATTTAAACTACCAATGAGTATTCTATCACTGCAAGAGTCAAATCAGCTTGAATTTTTTTTAATTTTTTTTAAATGTTTTATTTATTTTTAATACAGAGAGAGACAGAGCATGAGAGGGGGAGGGGCAGAGAGAGAAGGAGACACAGAACTAGAAGCAGGCTCCAGGCTCTGAGCTAGCTGTTAGCACAGAGCCTGATGTGGGGCTCGAACCCACAAACGTGAGATCTGACCTGAGCCGAAGCCGGAGGCTTAACCGACTGAGCCACCCAGGTGCCCCAAATCAGCTTGAATTTTTATGAACTTAGCACAAGAAGTCCTTGTCAATTATTTCAGGAGTTTGGAGTAGATCTTTACACAGAAACATTGTAATAGATGATGCTTAGTTCCCAGGCCCTCCATCAAAAGGCTCATTAACCCCATGCTATCACTTAAGACTTGCATGTGTGTAGCTTAAAAACAGATTTAAGTCTATTCTATTGTAGTAACAGAAAATAAATGAAACAATGATTAAAAATATAATCAGTAGCTTTTTATTTATCTTGAAAGTTAGCAGTTGAAGAGAAACAGGGTAGAATTTTAAAGGATAAAAAGAATGTGGAAATTTGTGACAAGAGGAAAAGAAACATTTGCATACTTGAAAGGTTTTAGAGATTAACAACTAGTTTTTTAGAAAGTCTTATTTTATTCACTTCTGACACGGATTTGGTTTTCAGTCACTATTAGAAGTGGTTTTGCACCTGCACATGGAATTAAAAAAGAGGACTAAAATAAGTTATATTTCCCTTAAACTAGGTGTATACACATGGGAGAAAAAAACTGGAACGGAATTAACTCAGCATTAAGAAATAAGGGCAGGTGGGCGCCTGGGTGGCCCAATCGGTTGAGCTTCTGGCTTTGGCTCAGGTCATGATCTCACAGTTCATGAGTTCGAGCCCCACATTGGGCTCACTGCTGTCAGTGCAGAGCCTGCTTAGGATCCTGCTCCTCTCTCTGCCCCTCCCTGACTTGTGCTCCCTCTCAATTTCAAAAATAAACATGGAAGAAAGGAAGGGAGAAAGAAAGGCGTGTAAAGTTCCCCAAAAGAAAAAATATGTATCAGTAGCTCTTGACTTTTATAATTTCAACCACTGCATGTTTCAAACCTGCACTTTTATATGGTAAATAATAGGACCGAGGAAATGATGGAGTTTAGCCTTTCTACAGAGGTTTCTGCTGTCCACCTTTGTCTCGCATTGTTTGCCATGTGATTTAATACCCTATTTTGTTTTCCCTAATTTGAATGTTTAAAATGTGGGAAAAAATTAAAATGTGAGAATATTTAAAAATAAAGAAAATATCGGGGGCACCGGGGTGGCTCAGTTGGTTAAATGTCTAACTTCGGCTCAGGTCATGATCTCATAGTTCATGAGGTCGAGCCCTGTGTTAGGCTTTATGCTGATAGCTCAGAGCCTGGAGCCTGTTTTGGATTCTGTGCCTTCCCCTGTTTCTGCACCTCCCCAACCTGCTCACAATATGTCTCTCTCTGTCTCAAAACTAAACATAAAAAAATTAAAAATTAAATAAAACTAAAAGTATGTAGACCACATAAGCAGAACACAATTGAGACATAGAGGATTTGTCAAAAGAACCAATCCTAAGTCTCAGTCAAATGTCCACTGATCCACCTGTGAAGGAAAAGAAGAAAATTAAAGAAGGTACGCCAACTATTAGAAATATATATATGAAGATTGTGAAATAAAAGTAAGAATTCGACTAACCTTTTTGGCTTTCTGGAAATCAAAACTCCAATAACATATAAATTGATATAGAATACATAAATCCAACTTTTTTAGTCTTAAATTTAAGAAATGCTGCGCATAGACTCAAGAGTAAGGAGATGGCAAACACAAAGCAAGGACCCTGTGTCTGGTGATTCCCCGTGATGGCCACCAGGGGGCTCTATCAGCTCATAACTGCCTGGCACTGGGAGCAATCAGTGGGGAAGGGCTGTTTCCAGGGCGGTTAAAGAAGGAAAAAAATTAACTTGCTTTTTATGCATTCATTCAGCTAAGATTTTGTTCAAATTAGCATTTGTAACCCAGAGACTGCCAGAGATTTAGGATGTAATTTGGTTTTTGCTGTATCACTAAGATCCCTTGTATACATGTTTTTAAATGCAGTCTTGCTGGTAACTGACTTCACTTCTCCATTCTCTCAAGAGCCTGTAAAAGTATTCCAGTTCTGACATAGCCCTGTAGCTTTTATCTGCCAGAGAAGATAATCTTATCTCTTTGAACTCTGAAACACCAAATCTAAGTAAGAATCTGACCCTAAATTTTTACGTCTTTAAATTAGATAAACTGCTGCACTTACATTTAGGTGCGTAAGTACTATTTATGTCAAGACGGGAGTAGATTACAGACCAAACCAAAGCCCCAGTTGGGAAAATGGCAGCTGTCCAGCCCCAGTCCATTTCCAAGGCTCTGCTCCTCATGAAGATATGCACTGTTGCTGTGTGATAGGATTGGGGCCCCTTTTCTTGCATTAATGTTGTTCGTAGTTTGCTTTTGCCTTTCAACTGTTTCCTCTTGCTGACGGTTTGCTTTCTTAAGGTCTGAGTTTCTTTAAACCACTTAAAAGACAACTGGGCTGCATGAGAAATTGCGGCTGGTAAGCCTCATTGGCTGCTAGTGTAGGACCTGCTTGGACGCTGAAAGCTAGTGGGGACCTCACATTCCAGGGTCTGGCCCTCCTTGACACGCAGTTCAAAAATCAACTTAGGCAGGGCATGTTGGTTGTCTTATACTACCACGTTCCCAAGAGATTGTTACACGAAAAAACAGTAAGTCACAATTTATTAAATCATAATGAACAACTAGAGCATAGGAATAATGACGGAGGCGCACGGTTTAATGGAAAGAGCTCTTGGGTTATTAAAGTTGAGTTGCTGAAGTTATTTTAACAGATGGCAGCCTAATCTATTAAACGTGAGTTTTGTTAGTTGAATTCCCAGTAGGTACATTATTTCCAAGGATGAGGAATACATTTGCCTGTCATATCCCATATATACTACACTATGAATGTGTCTTATTTTATAGTGACTTACCACACTGTATGTCCTGACCTCTCAGGGTCTTAACACCATAAAGGTTTATTTCTCAAGCATGTCGGTGTTCCTGGTTCACCAGACAGCTGTTCTCTAAGCAGCAAATTAAAGGACTGATGCTCCTTCTATTGTGTATCACTGTCTTCAGGTCTGGGCAGTAAGTGCGGGGAGCCAAGTCTTCTTGTGTAGGGCAGGAAGAGGTGTGTGAGAAGCGTGAGAAGGAACAGAGAACCCTACATGGAAGAGCATTCAGAGCTGGGAGACTCAGAAAGTGAATAGGAGCTACTTAATAAATACTGGAAGAGGATGAGAAGCAAAGAACCCTTCAAAAGGTCAGCCTCAGCGTGGGAGCGTGGCAGTCAACGGGAGTGAACGGGGAACCGGGTTACTACTGCTCGTCCTGATGCACTTTCCGAGATTTACTGTGTCTGAGTCAGAATTCCTTTCCAGCTGTGCTTCGGAAGGTTTTGCTGACACATAGAGCTGACGGTTGACGTCAGCACGTAGAGGTGGTCTCGATCTAATCAGTCGGTGTTGCTTACAGCCCTTGCCATGTTGTTGGGCGTATTCACGGCCCTATCTGCTGCTAACAGGAGGTCATTCTTGCAAATAAAGTCAATATTAACGCGAGGACTGCCAACTCCCATCAACACACTCATGTTGACAATACCTGTGTGGCCCTTAATGGGAAATACATATATAAAAATATCTTAGGGGTGCCTGGCTGGCTCAATCATCATTGAGACTCTTGAGTCGGGGTTGTGAGTTTGAGTCCACATTTGGTGTAGAGATTACTTAAAAATACAATCTTTATTAAGGGTGCCTGGGTGACTCAGTCAGTTAAGCATCTGACGTCAGCTCAGGTCATGATCTCATAGTTCGTGGGTTCGAGCCCCGCATAGGGTTCTGTGCTGACAGCTCAGAGCCTGGAATCTGTTTCAGATTCTGTCTCCCTCCCTCTCTGCCCCTCCCTTGTTCTCACTCTGTCTCAAAAATAAACAAATAGTAAAAATTTTTAAACCACAATCTTTAAAAATAAATAAATAAAAATTTTTAATGTCTTCTCTGGAGTGCCTGGGTGGCTCAGTAAGTTAAGTGTCTGACATCAGCTCAGGTCATGATCTTGCAGTCAGTGAGTTTGAGCCCTGCTGACAGGTCGGAGCCCAGAACCTGCTTCAGATTCTGTGTCTCCCTCTCTCTCTCTGCCCCTCCTCCACTCACACTCTGTCTCTCCTAAATCTATACATTGAGATAAAATACCTAATGTATGATTTTAGTCTCATGACATCTCTGAGAGGCTGAAAAGAGGGGAGACGTTGTTTTCTCTTTTAGGATGAGAAAAACATGCATATGGGAAGTGTGATAAGTTTAAATGTCTCAACATGTAACAGAGCTGGACTGGGACAAATGTTTCCTTTTTATTCTTTGAATAGGTATTTGAATGCCTAATGTGTGCCTGCACCTAATGCTTTTGCTTTATGGCTCTGTTCTCCTTAGAAGGGAAGGCACTTACAGTAGCAGAGAAGCGTAACATTGTACCGTTACAGTATTTCAACCAAATACTCATAACAAGAGGTGACAGAGGTAGAGCCTGTAATGTTTGAATGCTCTCTAGAAAGCACTAATCACCTCTGATCACTTTCATTCATTATTACTTCAATAATTGAAGCACAGAACTAATTCATCCATCTTCGCACCCTGAGAGGAATTCATGGGGGCACAAGCCAGAGATAGTGACTTGAAGTTCTTTCCAGTTGATAAAGTGCCTTCAATGAAATGTTTTCTAATATCAGCCTTATAATTTTCTGAAGGAACAGGGCCAGGATTATCCTCATCACATAGATGAAAAGGGGATGTGGGTGTTAAAAGGATTCAAGGACAAATCTACAGTCTTGATGAATTGGAACAGTATCTGAAGAACCAAGTTGGGCTTCAGGAATGCAGCAAGAAAGTGGTTGTGATGAAATATTCTCAAATTTAATTTCACCCAACTGACAAATTGTGACAGTTAAATAAATCTTGCAGTTTCACTGAGAAGTTCATCTGGTTTTTGACAACACATGCAGGCTTGGACTTGCTGCATTTGTAGCTTCAAGCTAGCAGCACTTTTATTATTTTTTTAATTCCAGCATAGTGAGCATACAACGTTACATTAGTTCCGGGTGACAATATAGCAATTCAAGAATTCCATGTATTAGTGCTGATCAAAAAAAGTATTCTTCCAAGCCCCATCGTCTATTTCTCTCACCCTCTCCAGTAACCCTCTGTCGGCTCTGTATAGTTAAAGTCTTTTTTTTTTTTTTATTTGTCTCTTTTCTCCCCCCTTTGTTTATTTGTTTTGTTTCTTAAATTCCACATGTGAGTGAAATCTGACTTTCTCTGACTGGCTTATTTCTCTTAATATTATATTCTGTAGCGCTATCCATGCTGTTGCAAATGGAAAGAGCCCATTCTTTTTTCTTTATCTATTTATTTATTACTAGGCCCTTGGGCTACTCCAATAATTTGGCTTTGAAAATACTGCTCCAATACATATAGGGTTGCATGTATCCCTTCAAATTACTGTTTTTGTGTGCTTTGGATAAATACCCAGTAGTGTGGTTACTGGATCATAGGGTCGTTCTATTTCTAACTTTTTGAGGAAACTCCCTACTGTCTTCTATGGTGATTGTGCCAGTTTGCATTCCCACCAACAGTGCATGAGGGTTCCTTTTTCCTACATCTTCACCAACGCCTGTTGTTTCTTTTTGATTTTAACTATTCTGTCAGGTGTGAGTGGTATCTCATTGTGGTTTTGATTTGCATTTCCCTGATGAATAGCGATGTTGAGCATCTTTTCCTGTGTTTCTTGGCCACCTGGATGTCTTCTTTGGAGAAATGTCTGTTCTGCTCATTTTTTATTGGATTATTGTTGTTTTGTGTGTTGAGTTGTATACGTTCTTTGTAAATTTTTGGATACTAACCCTTTATCAGATACGTAGTTTGCAAATATCTTCTTCCATTCCATAGTTTGTATTTTAGTTTGGCTGGTGGTTTCCTTTGCTGTGCAGAAAGTTTTTATTTTTATGTAGTCCCAATACTTTACTTTTGCTTTTGTTTCCTTTACCTCAGGAGACAGATCTAGAAAAATATTGTTATGGCTTATGTCACAGAAATTATTGCCTGTGCTCACTTCTAGGAGTTTTATGGTTTTAGTTCTTAATCCATTTAGTCTAATGGATAGATTAATCCTACATTTAGTCCTAAATCCATTCTGAACTTATTTTCGTATATGGCATAAAAAGTAGCCCAGTGTCATTCTTTTGCATGTAGCTGTCCAGTTTGCCCAATACCATTTGTTGAAGATGCTTTTTTCAATTGCATATTCTTATCTCCTTTGTCAAAGATGAATAGACCATATAATTGTGGGTTTGTTTCTGGATTTTCTATTATGTTCCACTGATCTGCGTGTCTATTTTAGTGCTGGTACCATACTGTTTTGATTGCTATTGCTTTGTAATATAACTTGAAGTCTGGGATTGTTGATGCCTCCTGTTTTGTTTTTCTTTTTCTGCGTTGCTTTGGCTATTTGGAGTCTTTTGTAGTTCCATACAAATTTTAGGATTGTTTGTTCTCACTGTGAAAAATTCTATTAGTATTTTGATAGAGATTGCATTAAATGTGTAGATTGCTTTGGGTAGCAGACATTTTAACAATATTTGTTCTTTTAACCCATGAGCATGGAATGTCTTTCTTCTTTCTTTCACCAAAGCCTTATAGTTTTCAGGCTACAGATCTTTTGCCTCTTTGGTTAAGTTTATCGCCAGGTATATTATTCTTTCTGGTGCAACTATAGCTAGAAGCACTTTCAGATTAGTTCTTCTGGTGTTGATTACTGCAGGGAAGTGTCCGAGCAGCTGTGGTTCAGCTGCACAAAGTTGCCCAGTAATCACCAGTGCACTGAATATCTACACACAACTTGCCTGAAGTCAACTCAACTCCTCTGGCGAGCAAACCAGACAGCAGCTGGGGTGGTACTGAACTTGCCACTGGGAGGCAGCACAGTATACTGGTTGAGAGTTTGTGACACTGAACAGACAGCCGGATTTCAAAATCTGGCTTCATTATTTACAGTGGTACCACTTGAACAATGTAGTTACCACCTCTGTGATTTGAGCTCCTCATCCGTAAATGAATAAACAATGGCCTCAGCCTCAAGATTGTTGCAAAGATGAAGACTGTTATGAAGAGGAAGCGTGGCACAATGTGCCACCCCAAAACAGGCCACTTTGGCATATGGATTATTTTGAGCTAAAGGTGCTTAAAAACAAGGTGGGAGCAAGAAGAGAGCTCTCTCTCCTTTAGCTTCCTAATGGCAGAAGAGAAAACCCCATATGGAAGATGTCCTCTATACCACAGGAAGTTGAAGGCAAAAGAATTTTGTACAAACAGACCTTGTTCACATAACTCTTGCCTTGATTTAGCCTCCCCATAAATTTAGTTGCTTTTCCACAATTGCTTCTTTTTGTTCAACTTGGTATAAAGGCATTTAGGTCATGCCACTTCTTTGGGTCTTCATTTCCTGTTGAGGGCTCCCATGTCACATAAACCTTATATTAAATAAATATGTGCTTCCCCCCTGTTAACGTCTTTGTCTAGTTAGTTTTCAGGCCCCAATGAAAACTCTAAGAGGAGGGGTGCCTGGGTGGCTCAGTTAAGTGGCCGACTTCAGGTCATGATCTCACGATTTGTGAGTTCAAGCCCCGCATTGGGCTCTGTGCTGACAGAGCTCAGAGCCTGGAGCCTGTTTCTGATTCTGAGTCTCCCTCTCTCTCTGACCCTGCCTTCTCACACTCTGTGTCTCTCTCTCTTTCAAAAATAAATAAACATTAAAAATTTTTTAAAATTAAAAAAAGAAAACTCTAAGAGGAGAGAGGTAAAATTTTGCCTCCCCAACATGGATTAAATAAGATAACAATGTATCTGAAACATAAAAGTACAGAGGAAATGTTTACTATTATTATCTACCAAATATGTGCATATATGTGGATGTAAATGCAAAACACATGACCTGGAAGGAAGTGCACAAAACCAGAAATAGTGGTTATTCTAGGGAAGTGAGATTTTCGGGGGAGGGAGTGGTCCAGAATGATGAGTGACTTTCACCATTTACTCTGTATGTTTCTGAATTTTAGTTTTTTTACAATGAGAAATTATTTATCAATGAATTCTTTGTGGAACTTTAAAAGTGATGTATAGGTATGAATGGTCATTACAGCACTGTTAGAAAACATCATTTCCTAAAAATATCCATCATTTCATTACATAATACAGGTTTTGTATTTTCTAAAATAACCTGAAATTATCTGGAAAAAAATACAAATGTGATTAAAAATCATCTTGATTTAGGGATGCCTGGGTGGCTCACTCGGTTAAGAGTCTGACTTCGGCTCAGGTCATGATCTCATGGCTCATGAGTCTGGGCTTTACGTCAGGCTTTGTGCTGACAGCTCAGAGCCTGGAGCCTGCTTTAGAGTCTGTGCTTTCCTCTCTTTCTGCCCCTCTCCTTTCCCAAAATAAATAAACATTTAAAAAATCATATTGATTTTACCATAAGGGATTCGTGCTTTAGGAAACACCTAAAGCAGTGTCACAGAAACCTGCATTAACGTGTTCAATCACGTCACTTTAGAATTCTCATGTAGTGTAATCATAACAGAAGTTAAGTGCGTGACAGTGTTATCCATTTTCCTTACCATGTTGCTCTATAGAGTCTTCAGTCTTCAGTCTGCTACAATCATACCATGTATATTTGAGTTTCCGCATCATAAACTTGCATTCATGTGACACACAGTGTTCTAGATATGTGCTTCTGTCATTCATATGGGCCACCACTATGAGTTGTTACATAGGACATTACCTACAGATGATAAAAGAAAATTCCAACAAAAATAAAACTTTTTAATTTACAGCCAATGTCCTGCCCCTTAAAATTTTTTTTGTGACTCTTATGATTAATATTTGGCAATATTAGTAAGATCAATGGTGTAGCTGTTCAAATAGTTTTCCCCCTTACCTCAAGGGCCCAACTTAATTCAACTTAAGTTACGTAACTCAAGAAGTAAACTGGGAAGAGACGCTTCTGGAGTTCCTATTGCACAGATGGAGTCTGAACACACCAACGGAGGTCTCTGTGGACACCTCCCCTCCATTTTCAGGTGTGTCAAAAAACCGAAGGGAGACTTAGGGCTCTCCAGCTGGCAAAACTGAGTTGAAGACAACCAAGTTAAACCTCTTTCGTATGGGAAACCATTTGCAATATCTCAAAGGAAATAAACCCTTTTCCAGAAGTAGTTGAAGGGGAAGTGGGAGTGGTATTGGAGGGGATGGTTAAGAAAAAGAGAAAGAGAAGTGGAAGAGTGCTAAGCAGAAAGGAGCAAGCAATGCCTGGGGGAGGCCCTTCCGATACCAGCCGAGGTGGAAGCTCCTGCCATTACAAGATATAACCACCAGGTACAGCATAGAGAAGCATCAGATTTGAGTCCTTATGGGACTCCGGTTTGTGCAAAAGCCTACCAGCCTACCAGGTTCATACTTGCAATCACATAAACTAGGATTTATTACCTGCTGTAGCAAAGATACTTAGAAATCTTGGGGACTGAGCAGCATGTAGATTAGAGGGAATTAGGAGGGGGTTATATTAGAACTTGGATTTCTGTTAGGTGGTTTGAAGGATGGTTCTGGAGAATGAAGGTTGCTCTGGATTGGGAGTTGTCAGAAAATAGGGGTACTATGGTGATTGAGTATCTTGATTTTTATCAAGGAGGTGGCAGGAGGGGTATCAAGAGACCATTGATGACACTGATAAAAATGTAGCAGGTGCTCATGTTAGCCAGGAGAGAGAGATGTTTAGTTGTTTCTATGGTTCACACAGGATTTTGTTTTTGTGCTATAGGCATGATTGTGGAGTGGGCTGTTTTGTGTCTATGACAGTCACAGAGGGACCTTACTAGACATGCTGCTGTTTGAAACAGTTTGTGTTTGCTAAGTGTTGAACCAGTTCCCAGCTTACATCTGTCAGGACTCTTTTTTTCTTTTCACATGCTTCCGATCCACAGACAGAAAGGAGCAACCGGAGAAGGAACATCCCCATGAAGCCATCCCTGAGGAAAGCTTAAGACACAGTGGTTAAATCCCAACCTGTGGCCTTGGGTCCCAGGTTGTGACCCACCTGACTTTATGTCCCAGCTCTGCCACTCATTGGCTATGTGACCTTGAGAAAGCTATTTAACTTCTCTGTGCCTCAGTTTCTGCTTTTGTGTGTTTTTTTTTAAGATTTGTCTTATCTTATTTCAGTTTAGTTTAGTTTTAGAGAGAGAGAGCGAGCATGTGAACAAGGAAGAGGAGCAAGGGAGAGAGAGAGAGAGAGAGAGAGAGAGAGGAGAAAAGAGAAAAGAATCTTAAGCAGGCTCCACATCTAACACATGAAACTGGTATCATGACCTGAGCTGAAATGAAGAGTCAGTTGCTCAATGGACTGAGCCACCCAGGTGCCCCCTCACCTTTTTTCAGAGTTTCTGCTTTTGTAAAACTGAACTAAAAATAATACCTAACTCTTATGGAATTTGGGAAAATTAAACGAGATAACACAAAACACGAAAAACGAGTGCTGAGCACATGATAAGCATTTAGCTTAGGTTGTTTACCCTTTTCGTCATTTGTCAGAGGTCATCTTCTCTTGATAAGGCACAATCACTCTGGAAACCCATTCAGGGGGCTGAAGAGTCAAAGAATATTTGGTTTCTATAAACTTCTGTAGATAGAAGGAGCTCAGAAAGGGAGCTGATGGATTGTCTTCCACATTTGGTTTAACAAATTTAAAAAAAAATTCTAGACTTAGTAAAAGACTTGTATCCAAAAGAATTATTGCAAAACAACAACCAAAACCTGAAAAGGATTATTGCGAGAGGGGAGGCGGGAAGGGACTACTGCAATAGGAGAATGCTACGAACATAAAGTCTGCAAACAGCTTACGAGTCAGGTAAAAAGAGTTTCTCTGTTATAGAGAAGAGTAAATAAGGCTAGGAAGAATCCATGGGGAAGTGCAATGTAAGAGTGGCAGGATTGGATAGTAGGCCAGGGAATGTTTGATCTTAAGGCCTGCCCATTCGCACCAGGGGCTGTGTACCGGGCTCAGGCTGAGGGTGGGCCAAAGTTCAAGGACCCGGAGGTAGAGAAGCTTAACCAAAATTTGGTTAACTGCATTTTGTTGCAATTGATTAGTGAAGACAAGCAGTTCAGCTAATCATTTATGAAGCAAACAAAGGGAATTTAGAGTCTGTGTCCAGTCTTTTCACAGGTAAACATGGGGACATCAGTGAGTCTTATCTAAGGGCGAATGGTGGTTCTTTGCAGTAAGCCCTTTTCCAGAACACAAAGGGTTGGGGATTTCCTAATCCCTATTGCTCTTTTCCAGGAACACAGGGCTCAGGTCAAATTCAACATGTTTCCTAATTCTCAACTTGTTCTATTCCAGATAAAAGACATTTAGGCTTTAATATGACTCGAGACATTCTGGATCCTTATACAGAGGCACAGGCCTGTAATGGAGGAGGCTTCAGGAGAGGCCGTGTTTATTTGTGATGCCCTCTGCCAACCAAACCGTTTGGAACATACTCGCTTGTTGCATGACTTGTGTGGTTCTGCATTTCTTCTGATCCCCAAGAGGATCAATGAGAAATAAAACTTCAAATGAGACAACGTCAGCACAAATGCTGAAACTGCACTTGACTTCGACCCATATTGAGGGAACAGCTCTCTCTCCCTGCGATTTGGCCCAGTCCCTGCCTGTAACTCAGCACTGAAATGCAGACTTCCCCTGAACTCCCTCTGCCTCTGCTACACGGTTGAATGTTTTCCTGTGTGGCTTACTTTGCTTCCCTTCTAGGAATGCAGACATTTCACTTGCAAGCCGGGGCTTTCTTAACCATGTTGCCCCTATAACTTCTCCCCGCTCACTCTTTCCTTTTCATAGCCTTTTGTTTACAGTGACATGGCTTGAGGGCTGATCATTCATTCTGCAGTAGAGCCTGGCCATCTTGCAATTCCTACAACCTGCTGTATTTTTCTGGAAGCCAGCCTGGATCGGAAGTAGACCCTGAGAGACGACTGCAGATCCTCAGGCCTGCCCCCACCTCCCATGAACATCTTTATTAAGAGTTCCTGCCAGGTTCTGAGCAGTCAGGCTCTGATTTACTTTCCCCTTCAAGAGCCAAGGGAATAAAGCTGTCAAGTAGCAGCTGATGATTTGAACTAATTCTGAGGATTTGTGGAAATGCTCAAAATCCATGTAGGAGGGAGGAGCAGCCTGACAGCTACAACTGGAAAATGGGTCAAGTGTGTCTATCTGCACTCACCCTTCCCCTCCTGCCCCTTCCCTCTTACTGAAAGACTCCCTCCTCTCCACCAGCCACTTCAGGAGCAATGTCCTCTCCCCTTCTTCTCCCTCTTCTTCATTTCTTTTTATTTAAAGTGGGCTCCACACCCATGGTGGGACTTGAACTCACCCCCCCGCCCCGCCCCAGATCAAGAGTCCCATGCTCTCCAGTCTGAGCCAGCTAGGTGCACCTCTGCCCTTTAACCTTCTTCTTTTTTAAAAAAATTTTGTAAATGTTTCATTTATTTTTGAGAGAGAGAGAGAGACAGCATGAGCAGGGGAGGGTCAGAGAGAGAAGCAGATACAGAATCCGAAGACAGGCTCTGAGCTGTCAGCACAGAGCCCAACTCAGGGCTTGAACCCGCAAACCTTGAGATCATGACCTGAGCTGCTTAACCGGCTGAGCCACCCAGGTGCCCCCTCTCCCCTTCTTAAAAACAATACCCCAAATTGGCTGTTCTGAAAGAAAGGCTGTGAATCATAGTCTCCTATCCTGAGGAGGAATTCTGGTGAGCTGTCTAATCCAACTCCTTCCTTTTGTAAAATGCTTCCAACTCTGCATCAGGATATCTAGCTCTACCCTTTTTCTTCACATCTTGGAAACTTCTAATTATGTATTTTCCCAGGAGCGGAAGGAAAGAAGTAGCTTTTCATCTGCTGGCTTCCTTCCTTCCCCTGGAGGCTGCTTCTCCTAGGAAAGGACATTTTGTGGCACCTCAGAGAAGTGACTGAACCTTTAGAACTATGCTTGCATCAGTACACTAAGACAAAGCTAGGAACCATGAATCGCTGGCACAGAGATAACACTTTTAGAGGCACTGATTAAAGTGGGGCTGGGGGGGGGACGGCGGCAGTATTTAGTCAAACAAGGTTGTGAAGTCAATGCTCAGTGACACCATAGTGTCTGCAGAAAATTCCTGCATAGGAGTAAGAGACAGCCAGACGTGCACCTCGGCAGCGACATCTTGGACAACAACCTCTCACTTCCCCTTCCTGAGAGAAGGACTCAGCACCAGGATGGAACACGTGGCCCAGCCTAGGCCACTTAGTGCATCCTTAACCACCACCCCTCTCCCACCCGGTGCCCGGTTCAGCCAAGGGCGCAGGATCGGAGATGTTAACAATTCTTGAATGCCAGGGCATGTGCCACAGCTCTGTGGAAGAATCTCTCTCTTTCGCTGAACTGGAACCCACGATGCTGTGCAGTTGGAGCTGCTGCTTGGAACAACCACTCAGCTTGAGAAAGAACCGACACACAGAGAGGAGCAGAGTCAGCCGAGAAACGGAGAAATCCGTTTTGTTTGAGCCCAAGTCAGGCTTCTCCTGAAACCAATCCTCAGTTCCCTGTGCCAATAAATTCCCATTTGCCTTAATCTGATTTAAAGTAGTTTTTATCACTAGATACTCAGAGTCCTGCCTGAGAGAATCAGTATGCTTAACGCATAGTAGGTACTCCAAGAGGTTTTTGGAACGAGATTATGAATGAAGCATAGGTTTGTCTTTAATGTACTGTACTGGTGTCCACACACCCTCCAGCCCTTCTTGGTTCCTCTGTTAAAGGAAGTTCAAATTGCTTCATACATTTCTATTCAAAATAGGTGAATGGCAGGCATTATTTTTGTTTGGGGATGAGCACAACTTAAAATGGCCGGGGTGGGGGGTGGGGAGGAATGTGGACAAGAAGGAAGAAAGACCTAAACCAGAGATAACGAGGTAAGACAAACAGTGGAGGACTTCCAAAGTGAGCAGAATAGAGGCAAATTCTCAGAATAGAGGCAAAATTAAAATCCCTTCCAAAGAGTTAGATGCTATTGCTTTCCCGTAAATGAAGCGATTCAGAAACAGTACTGACAACAAAATCCTTCTAAGGCTTGCACCTTGAAAAGTATAGACTTTTTAAGGCACTATTTATTGTATAAACGGGTTCAGTCATAGTTAGAAATGCTTTTGCCAGCATTTGGGAATTTTTTTTTCTTAATCTCGATGCATGTCAGGAAGGAAGAATTTCCCTTCAAGCTCCTTCTAGCTGGACTAAGAATTAAATTGACATGAGACAGATTAACAGGAGAAAATCAAATTTAATTTCATGTGTAGGAGGACTCCATACCAAAGACAGAGAAAATGAGGTATGCATGTCATTCTGAATTAAGGAGAAGTGGGTAGGGATCTGGGACTTCAAAGGGAAGGAATATAAATCACAGGAAGGTGAAACGGAGTAAATGTTGGTAAGTGAGTATTTGCTGGACCCCTCGGAAACCACAGAATATAGGGGACTTCGATCAAACCCATCTCGCCAGTTCCTCCCTGTCTACCATAGTAGTTCCTCTCAAAATGTGGTAATCTGTGGGGATAACTCTCTTCTAGAGCAGGTTGTCTATCTAAATTCTTTTTAGGCAATTGAGGGGGAAGCAAAGAGCTTTTCCTGAATCTTTTGGGTTTTCATTGCTTTGCTTTTTAACTCATAATAATAATGCCAAAGCAGCCCATCTTTGGACAGCCTGCCCTTGGCCCCTACCCTCATGTTTCAAATTCCTATGACTAAGTAGCTATCACAGAATTTAGTGGCTTAATACAACCATTGATTTTGCATGCTGGTCTGTGGGAAGGGCTCTGCTGGGCAGTTTGCCTCACACCATGTGAGGTTGTGAGGACTGGGTGATACATTTCCAAGGTTGTGTCTTTGTTCACATGTCTGGCATCTCACTGCTGCTGGGCTTTTCCTGTTGTCCACCTGGTGTCCCAGATCCCAGGGATTCTTCACGTTGCTTGGGCCTTTCACATCATGGTACTCTCAGGATAACGGTGCTTTCTAGAAGCAGGAAATAGGTGTTATCAGGCTAATTAAGGGCTACACTTGAAACAGGTGCAGTGTTACTAATATGGTATTCTATTGGTCAAAGCTGTTGCAGAACCTGCCCATGTTCAATGAGGACTGTCAAGGTCACATTGTGGAAGAGCAATGGCGTAGGGAGATCTTTTTGTGGCTATCGTTAGAACAGAAAATCTGCCACAATTCCTAATCTTAGAAATTTATCGCGGGGCGCCTGGGTGGCTCAGTCAGTTGAGTGTCCGACTTCAGCTCAGGTCATGATCTCACAGTTTGTGGGTTCGAACTCCGCATCAGGCTCTGTGCTGCCAGCTCAGAGCCTGGAGCCTGCTTCAGATTCTGTGTCTCCCTCTCTCTCCAACCCTCCCCTGCTCATGCTGTCTCTCTCTCTCTCAAAAATAAATAAACCATTAAAAAATTGTTTTTAAATAAAAAAAGAAAGTAAAAAAAAGAAATTTATCTCATGGAGATTATGCCAAAGAAGGCATAAAAACAGAGATGTTCACAACTTTTGTAACCCAAAACAGTGGAAACAACATACTTGTCTACTAATAGATAAATGACTAAGTAAATTATCACACATCAACGGATAGAAAAATGAAGCCATGATAATTAAGAAGATTACGAAACAACACAAACAAACGTTCCTATAGAAGAAAAGTAAAATGGAAAAGCATGTGCACTATAGCGGTAATTATAGTAAAACCTGCATGCGTCTGCACAAAATCAGGAAGAAGTGAAAATAATAGCATTGAGGTGGTAAGATTAAACATGCCTTCCATTTCCCCCTTTATTGTTATAGCTTCACCAAAAAATGAAATGAGAAGAAAAGAAGAGGAGATTAAAGGTTTCATTGTCGGTGCTCAGTACCTGACAGGTACATGTACTGAAGAGGTGCAGGAAAGACCACGGAACCCACTCTCTCCCTGTAGGTCACTCAGATTCAGACACACTGCCAGGGCAGAGAGTCCACACGTGTTCTTATTTATAATTACTCTTCCGCATTGACCTCTCATCCTTGGAATGCTGATTGTCACAGAAGCAATAATTACTGTATTAGTCTTCCTATGTTTCCAAAGCTGTTCATGATGTAAGACTGAAAATGCTTTAAAAAGCTACTATGGCACATCAACATAAGGCGATATTTCCATCTTTTTCATAAATGAATCCATCTTATCCAGGGTTTGTCGGTGGCAGTTTGGCCTGCACGTTTAGCCTAGAATGCTCTGGTGAGAACTAGATCCCCGTTTTTACAGCTTTTGTTGCTTGGGGACTCCCCAAGAAGAGGCTGTGGAGTCTGGAATAATCTCTGCTAATGAAGCTGCAAGCGAAGTTCCTGGAGTGGCCCTGAATTAGCCTGAGTCTCAAGAGGCCAGGGGCCAGCTCTCCTGGGACTATGACACTCAGCTGTGAGTGACTTCCAACGCTGCACAATCAAAACCAACCTTTGAACGAGTACTGCTGTCCAATAGTACTCTAAATTGCCACTCATTATTGTGTCTTTTTTTTTTGAAGGCCTTTAAAAAGAGTTATTAAGGAAGGTGAAAGAAAATGCAATACAGGTCAAAGTCTTAAAGTCTGATTAAGTAATTGCAAAAACAAATTTAAAGAAAGAACTGATTAGTTGGCATGACTATGAGTTGTGTTTATATACTTAATGATTGGAGAAACTTGTAGGAGAGGAGGGTTTCAATTACATCCTGGTAAATTATTTTGATTTAGTTCAATTGCCATTTGGAAAGTTAAAAAAAAAAGATCTACTGTTCGATTAATGTAAGTACTGATGTTCTTTTTTAAAAAATAATGTTTTATTCATTTTATTTTTGAGAGACAGAGACAGTGCAGGCAGGGGAGGGTCAGAGAGAGGAGACACAGAACCGGAAGCAGGCTCCAGGCTCTGAGCTAGCTGTCAGCACAGAACCCGACGCAGGGCTCAAACCCATGAACCGTGAGATCAGACCTGAGCCGACGCCAGATGCTTAACCAACTGAGCCACCCAGGCCCCCCTGTTTTATTTATTTTTGAAAGAGAGAGAAAGACAGATTGTGTGAGCAGGGGAGGGTCAGAGACAGAGGGAGACACAGAATCTGAAACAGGCTCCAGGCTCTGAGCTAGCTGTGAGCACAGAGCCTGATGAGGGGCCTGAACCCATGAACCGTGAGATCATGACCTGAGCTGAAGCCTTATGCTCAACTGACTGAGCCACCCACGCGCCTCAGTACTGATGTTCTTAAAATTCACATTTTAGGATTTTGTTTTCCTGAAATTTGTGTTCCACTTAACAAGGGCTTACATCCAGCACCATGCAGCATTATCCTGTACCTCACAGATACTAACCAACTTAATTCTCAATAACTCGTAATGTAGTTACTATTATTACTACATAAGCTGTCTCGCCAGGATCCAAACTCAGGTAGTCAGGCTCCGGAGTCCTATATTGAATTATTACACTATGCTGCCTAGCTAAGGATTCCATTAGAATTCCATCTTAACAAATAGCTACAGAGAGTCTGTAATAAAACATGTCCATCTCCATGTGTGTGCTTTCTGATCAAGTTGTAGCAAAGACTCCTATACTCAAAATAATTAATCATCTTTCTCTTATTCTTGTTCATACAACTCTACATTAGGAAAGACACTCTAATACACAATACAGGCAACTCTGTAAAGAATTTCCTCCTCCAGCTACCGGGTAGTTATAATAACAATAAGTAAAATGTACTGAGCCTTTGCTAGGAGTGCTTGCCCATTTCATTGGTTACCCTCCTGCCCAACCATCCCCGAGAAACATTCCTGGTGTTCCTGTCCTTGTGTAATCCTTTGAATCTGGACTGTCTTTGTTGACTCTGTTAGCCAAGGCAGAAGTGATGCTGTGCTAGTTTCCAGGCTTAAAAGTCTCGAAAGGACAGACGCTTCCACTTTTTTCCTCTTGGGACCCTGAAGTGCTATGTAGGAAATCCAACTACCTTGATGTAGAGACCATATGTAGAGGCCATGTGGTGAGGGGGAGAGGGGGAGGGGGAGGTCCAGCTGAGCCAGCCTCCAGCCAGTCTGTTGCAGCTACACAAGTGATTATTGGCAAGACCAAGAGAAAAATCACTCAGCTGAGCCTAACCAAAATAAACAGTTGTTTTAAAACACTACGTTTTGGGATAGTTTGTTATGCAGCAATAAACAATTTGGTGCCTTTGCCTTTTATTATGCTCATACCTAAATATTTGTTGAATCTCTAGGAACTGGATATAATGGTGAAAATTAACAATTAAACAGATAAGTAAACGATGTAAGTTCTCTGAATAAAATATAGTCAGATAAAGAGATAAAGAGTGGCCGGTCGGAGTGGTTTAGATGGGGAGGCCTAGGAAGACTCTTGCAAGGACGTTACTTCCAAGTAGAGATCTGAATGTAAATTAGAAGGACCAACCGCACAAAGATTAGTAAGCAAGTTCCAGAAGAAGGGGGTAAGCCACAACCCCTTCAGGGGACCCTGGACCAGCCCAAGCAGGCCTCCGGCAGTTGGAAGGCACTGAGATGGGAGGGGCTTGGCGTGTTTGAAAAGAGGAAGTCCTGGCTGGCCCGCAGCAGGTGAGGGTGGAGGGGGGGTGCGGATACAAAGAGGTGAGGCAGGACTAGATCATGTTCCAATGCTGGTGAAGCTGGAATTTTATTCCACGTGTAAAAGAAAACCATGGGAGGCTTTTACACAGTAAAGTGATATGCTCTAATGAGAGCTCTTAGGAAGATGGCTCTGGCAGCCGTGTGAACTAAAACCTTCAAGAGGGCACCAGGGTGGGAGCAGGGAAATTAGTTAGGCGAGTCTTTGCAATTGTCCAGACAGTCAGAGTGGCTTAGATGAGGGAAGTGGTTCTCAAACTGTGGTGTCTCTAGTTTGGTGGTTCCTCAAAAAGTTAAGTGTCGAGCTGCCATATGACCTGGCAGCTTTGCCTCTAGGTATGGACCAAGAGAATTGAAGGCATGTCCACACACAAAATTGTACAGTCATGTTCATAGCAACAGCACTGATAATAGCCAAAAAGCAGAAGCAAAACCAAAGGCCCGTCAAATGATGAATATATCCAGAGGTACCTGGGTGTCTCAGTCAGTGAAGCGTCAAAGTTGATGTCAGCTCAGGTCATGATCTCACAGTTTGTGGGTTTGAGCCCCAAGTTCATCTCTGCACTGAGTGTGGAGCCTGGTTGGGATTCTCTCCCACCCTCTCTGTCCCTCCCTTGTGCTCTCGCTCTCTCTCTCTCGCTCTCTCTCTCTCTCAAAAGAAATAATTAAAGTTAAAAAAAATAGAGACACCTGGGTGACTCAGTCGATTGTGTCTGATTTCAGCTCAGGTCATGATCTTGTGGTTCATGAGTTCGAGTCCCACATCAGGCTCACTGCTGTCAGCCTGTTAGCGCAGAGCTTGCTTGGGATCCTCTGTCCCCCTCTCTGTGCTCCTCCCCAACATGTACTCTCCAAAAAATAAATATATTTTTTTGAATGTGATATATCCGTACAATGGAATATTATTCAGCCTTACAAAGAAATGAAGTAAAGTATGATATATGCTACAACATGGATACACTTTGATAATATTACGCTAAGTAAAAGAAACCAGAAAGAAAAGATCACATATTATATAGATTAAACTTTTGTGATTTGTCTAGAATTAGCAAATTCATAGAAAAAGAAAGATTAATGGTTATTAGGTGGTGACATGTGATGGTATCAGGGGAATGGGTAATGACTGCTAATGGAATGATGAAAATGTTCTGGAATTAGATAATAATGATTGTTGCACAACTTTGTGAATATACTGAAAAGCATTAAATTGTATAGCTTACAAGGGTGAAATTTATGGTATGTAAATTATAGCTCAAGTTAAAAAATATTAAAAATGTGGTCTGAGGACCTCTAGGAATCCCCGAGACAAACTATTGGGTCTGCTATTTTCAGGTCAAAACTATTTTCATAGCAGCATCTGGGTGGCTCAATCGGTTAAGCGTCCAACTTCAGCTCAGGTCATGATCTCACAGTTTATGGGTTCAAGCCCTGCATTGGGCTCTGTGCTAACAGCTTAGAGCCTGGAGCCTATTTTGGATTCTGTGTCTCCCTCGCTCTTTGCCTCTCCCCTGCTCGCACTCTGTCTCTGTCTCTCTCTCTCAAAAATAAATAAACATTAAAAAAAAACTATTTTCATAATAGTTCCATGAACAGTTCTCATTCTTCCATGAATATAGAGTTTTCCAGAGGCTATGTGACATGGTATTGAAGCACAAGTTTGCGAATTCAGAAGTAGATAGGAAAATACCTCTCCTCTTTTTTTAACAACTAGACATTAAGAGGATTGGCAAAAAACTAAAGCAGTGCCACTCTTTTCACTTAACTGTTTTTGGAAAATATAGATACATTACAGATACATATATAATTAATATTAACATGCTATGGACTTTTTATTCTCTATTTTTTATTTTTATTTTTTTAAATAGATTTTTAAAATGTTTATCTTATTTATTTTTAAGAGAGAGTGTGTGAGCAGGAAGGGGCAGAAAGAGGGGAAGACAGAGAATGCTAAGCAGGCTCCGTACTGTCAGCACAGAACCCAATGTGGGGCTCAAAACCAAGGAACTGTGGGGGCGCCTGGGCGGCTCAGTGGGTTAAGCATCCGACTTCAGTTCAGGTCATGATCTCATGGTTTGTGGGTTCGAGCCCCACGTCAGGTTCTGTGCTGACAGCTCTAGGCCTGAGCCTGCTTCCGAGTCTATGTCTCCCTCTCTCTGCCCCTCCCCCCTACTTGTGCTCTGTCTCTCTGTCTCAAAATAAACAAAAAAAATTAAAAACAAAAACAAAACAAAAACAAGGAACTGTGAATTCATGACCTGAGCCAAAATCAAGGGTCAGATACTTAACCTACTGAAACACCCAGGTGCCCCTGGACTTACTATTTTTTAATGAATAAATATTTAAAATTTGTTTCAGCCCTGATTTCTAATAATGATAATAAATATTAATATAACCCACATAAACAAAGGCTTTTGGAATCCACAATAGTTTCCAAGAGTAGAAAGGGATTCTGAGACCGAAAATTTGAGGATTACTAAAGCTAGGATGGTAGCAATGTAGGTGGTACCAAGTGGTCAGATTTAAGATATATTTGAAAGTAGACCCCACTGCTAGGTGGATATTAGTGGAAAGGAAAAGAAAAGAATAAGAATGACTTCCGGTCTCAGGTCTAAGCAAATTTGGATGGCGGTGCCATGAGCTGAAATGGGAAGAACTGTCTCAGGAGGAGGTTTGGTAGAGAAATAAAGTTGTGTATTGGAAATTTAGATGTTTGGACTTTAAAGGGTGATCTTATATAAAAATCCCAGCTGGGGTGCCTGGGTGGCTCAGTCAGTTAAGCCTCCAGCTTTGGCTCAGGTCATGATCTCACATTCGTGGGTTTGAGCCCAACATCAGACTCTGTGCTGACAGCTCAGAGCCTGGAGCCTGCTTGTGATTCTGGTCTCCCTCTCTCTCTGCCCCTCCCCGCTCATGCTCTGTCTCTCTCTATCTCAAAAATAAATAAAAAACATAAAAATTAAAGAAAAGAAGAATTCCAGCAACCTGGTGAGTTAAATATTATTATCTCCATTTTATAGATGACAATAATGTAACTCAGTTTGCCTGAAACACAGGAGATGGATCCTGATCTGAACCAGGTCTGACTCAGAAATCCACACCCATCTCAGTTGCCCTAATTAAATTCATGTAAATTCCCAAACAAGAGAAAATAGTGAAATGATTTACTTAAGTATGTAAGTTATATAACTTATTTACTTAAATATAAACTTATTTACTTATGTTATATAAGTTACCTAAGTTATATAAGAACCAGGCCACAGAAGATTATCTATGGGATGGAAGGTGGGCAAACCAAGGGGAAGGGGACCAAATGGGCACCAAACATTGCCTGCTAGAGTTGCCCCCCCAGAGCCCAGGCCTGCTCTAGCTCAGAGCAGAGAACCCAGGGGTTGAATGAAAGAGAGAAGGAGGGTGAAAGTGCTAGGGTAGCAGTACCCACTTTTTTTGAATGTTTTTTTATTTTTAGAGAGTGGGAGACAGAGAAAGGGAGAGAGAGAGAGACAGAGAGAGAGACTGTACATACATGTGCACACCGATGGGAAGAGGCGCAGAGAGGGAGAGAGAGAATCCTAAGCAGGTTCCATGTTGTCAGAGCAGAGCCCAAAGTGGGGCTCTATCTCACGAACCTTAAGATCATAACCTGAGCTGAAATCAAGAGACTGACATTCAACTGACTTGAGCCACCAGGCACCCAGTACCCACTTTTTAGAAAGAATTTTAGTATTGTAAAGCTGAGTGCAACATAGTAGTGTAAACAAGCTGAAACTCAGCCATGGCATTAGGAAAGATGTCGAGATATTTCTTCTTCCATCCTGGACTCAGAGAAATTATTTTCAAAAGCAGAGAGGTTGGATTTCAGCTTTGCTCTGTTTGTTATCTTGCAAATAATCAACTTTCTCTATTTCTAGTCCTCAGATAAAATAAATCAACCAATCAATCTATCAAATACAGGAATGTGATTTATAAAATATATTCATTTTAATATACTTTCAACACAACAAAACAACTCAAGTATTGCATAGAAAAACTTAAAAATACTCAAAAATTCAGATTCCTGTAAAGTTCAACCAGAAAAAAAATGTTGTATTACTACTAAATATTATTGAAATTAGGTGACTATAAGTAAAACTCTTAATATTACTGACTGTATATTATTTATAATAAGGTTCATTTTTTTAAAGTTTGAAAATGGCATTATGATGATGCTTTTTAAAAAAAGTCTTTATCTCTTATATATACTACAGTATTTTCTGGTGAAATAATATGCTATCTGACAGTTTATTTCATTTTATTGTTGAGAGTTGGTTTTTTTAATTGAAATATAGTGGCACACAATGTCACATTACCTTCAGTTCTGAGAGTTGATGTTAAATAATTTAGTGTGATTCGGGTCAGGGGACAGCAGGGTTATAAACAAAATTGTTCAGACGCTGATAAATGCTGAATCCAAGTAATAGATACACGAGGACTCATTACCCTATTCTTTCTACTTTGTGTATGTTTGGAAATTTCCGTAACAAAAAGTTTAAGAAAAGAGCTCAATATTTATCCAATGTTTGGAGACTGTGGCTGCTGTTCAAAAAAGAACACATAAGATCCGAGACTGTAAATTGTTCTACATTTTAGTCACTTGAAGTTTTTTTTTTTCCCCTTGAAAGGATGTTGTGCACTTGTACATTTGAAGACGAATATAAAAAGTAGTGTGTATTTATCCATAACCTCCTTTATGGTAAATCCTGGGTGCCTCCTATACACTTCCAATCATAGCAATGAGAGTAAATAATTCTCCCTAATTTGGTCTTCACACTTAACTGCTGTCACATTAATTGCTACTTTTGTGTAGCTACTGCCTGCCTGTAGCCACTGATAACATTTTAAAATACATCACTAGACAAGACAGACATTTTAGTGTCTAAATTCACATGCTAACTTAGCAGGCTTTCCATTTTTCAGTAATTATTTTTAGGTTAGAATTTTTAAATTCTGTTATTGACTTAGTTCTTTATTATAATCCAATCATATTTTGCCTTAGAGGAGACTTCAAAACTCACTTTTTACACACCAATGTTGAAAAGGTCACTCCGTAATATTTTAACATTCCTATCTATAAATTACATAATATACACATATATCACCAAATAAGATATTGTGAACCCTTTTCACTGCTTCTCCACCCCTTCCTGAGGACATAATGCAAAGATGGCCGACTGCAAACAGGAAGAAGGCTCTCTCCAGACACCCAGTCTGCTGACACCTTCATCTTGGACTTCCCAGACTCCAGACTAGTCAGAAATAAATTTCTATTGTTTAAGCCCCCAGTTTATGGTAATTTGTTAGAGCAGCTCAAACTAAGACAAAGATTTTGTGTTTTATAAGCCTTGGTATTCAACAATTTTGTGTAATGATGTGTAAAGAGGTAAGCAAAACCAGATTTAAGGACAGGGCAGCTCAATACAAGGTGTTGAAGTTATTTAATACAATTTAAACGTTGAAGAAATGAGAGTATACATTTTCAAAGGTTGTTTCAAGCTCCTGTTTCTTCACTACTAGATAATGCTCTTTCCTACTCTTAGTTAATAACATGCATGTCTAAAATTAAGCCTCTTGTGTTGCCTTGGATTCTGTTACTTTAAATAGGCACTCACCAGATTATAATTTTTACTTGTTTGAAGATTGTTGGAGTCTGATATTAATTTTTTTCTTGCCAAAAAAATTACAATGGGCAAGCTGGAAGTCAGAAACAATTATTCAGCATAGTACAATTAAATTGGCTTTTCTCCCAGCATCTTTCTTGCTACCTTTAATTATTGTTTGAGTTTGAAGTTCAAGGAAATTGTCATAGGCGAAGAATTCTTTAAAGAGAGAGAGAGAGAGAGAGAGAGAGAGAGAGAGACCATTGTTTTTCTAAAACAGAATAGACACTTTCCACAGTGTATTCCAAAAAACTATTATGTAAGCTGAAATTGCTCCCTGGAAATGATGCCTACCGAGGAGGCTATAAGCTTGAAGGATAACAGTTGCTGGGACACAAGCTAGGGTGACTAACCATCTTGACATTTCTCTCTATGACCTGAAGCTTAATTCAATGAAGGGATTATGTCTAAATTGCTAAACTTAAGATAATTACCTCATGAATAGTCATATTGATTATTACTGAAAAGCACAGAGGATCTGCCTTCTATTTTTAGTTTAAATGTACATTCTTTGTGGAGGAAGCTGAGGGATGCATTTAGTCAACCAGATTTCTGAAAGAATAAACTGTGGTGTATGATTATGAGGAAAGAGAAAACAGTACCTGACCTCTTGAAGCTCTCAACCCCACAAGTTAGAAAGAAAAGATTTCTATGCCTGAATTAATTAATATTGGAATACTCAATTGTATGGGACTAATTACAAGTGCCTCTGAATTCACAGTGGGAGCGAATAAATGAGTATGATAACCGTGATTTAAAAGAGGTGTTAGAAATTGTATGTCAAGTCTGGAACTGAGAACTCACTTTCAAATTCTGGCATGAGGTAAGGGTCTAAAGATACTACATCCAAAATATTCTTAGTTAGCTATCCAATTCAGTGCTTTCTACTATAAAGTTTATAGATGAAATAGGGAAAGATTACAAATTTATAACATGAAATTAAGTTTACTGATTAACCAAATTAAATGTTTTTGATGATTGAAAATTACATATACACAAACATACATATTTTGCTTCATTTCAATATTTGTTTACATTCTTGAGACTATTTGGATCTATATATGTGCAGTACAATATATCCATAGGACTTTTACTCATTTATAGTAAGCACACAGTAAGAATTGTTGAATAACGATCATGTATGCATGTGTATATGTGCATATATGAGTAGAATGTATATATGCATATACGAATATGAATATAGGAATAGTCATTTGAATTATTCTCAATAAGGCAATAAAATAGTTACAAGTTTGAGTTATTTATACATAATGGCCATGACTCACAATATTGACGATCTTTCTTATAGAAAAATACATATGCATAAAAAGAGGTTTTGACTTACAAAAGCAATAGATACCTGTTGTAAAAATTTTCAACAATACCAAAATATGACAAAAAAGGTGGAAGACTTTCAGTTTTTTAAAGTACAAACATATATACGGTTTATTTTCAACACAATAATATCATACCATATATTTTTCTTTCTTAATTTTACCATTCCATTATATATTAGACAAATTGTTTCCTATCAGTGCAACCTCATTCTTAGCATTGAATTGTATAGATATACCAGAATTTTTTTTAGAATGTTTATTTATTTTTGATAGAACGCACACAAGAGCAGGGGAGGGCAGAGAGAGGGAGACAGAGGATCCAAAGCGGGCTCTGTGCTGACAGCAGAGAGCTGGATGTGGGGCTCCAACCCATGAACTGCGAGATCATAACCTGAGCCAAAGTTTGACACTTAACCTACTGAGCCGCCCAGGCACCACTAGATACACCAGAATGTACACAACCGTTTTCTCCTGGTGGATAGAGGATTGTCTCCCTTTTTTAATATCATGAATAGTGTTTCAGGGAATATCATTGCACATATATCGTTTGCTTGTGTGTTTTTATAGGAGAGATTCTGAGAAGCGAAATTGATGAATCAAAGGGTATGACTGTTCTAAATTTTGATAGAAAGTACACATTTTAATTGCTATTCTTGTATTCTCAACCCTGGGCTAGTAGGAAGGAACCCAGCCAACCAAGGAAAATGTTTTCTAACTAAAATATCTTACTCATCAATGGGCCCTCATTCTAGGGAACAGTGGCACAACACTGTCACCTCCTTAAGAGATGGCCCTGGGATTTTCCCAGAATATGGAATTATATATTTCTTTCCTATTAAATTTAGAATATGCTTTTTTTTTAAGTGAAAGAGAACTTAGAGATTAACCCCCTTATTTGGGGGTATACTTTTAGTTGCAAGTAAAAGAAATGACTCCAACTGGTTGAAGCCATAAAAGGAGAGTATTAGTTTATATTTATTGACAAATGACAGATATTAGGCAGGCTTCTTGTGTGATTCGATTCAGGGATCATGATATAATCTGCTTTTTAGAGTTTCTCTTGGCTCTGCCCTATTCTGAATGTTGGCTTCATCCTTGACCTGGACTTCATTATAAGGCAACCAGGAATTCTAGGGACTGAATATTTCCTCATTCATATCTGAGGTGAAAGGGGGATGGTCCTTCCTCCAGCTATCAAACAAAAGTCCTGACCCTCACACTAATTAGACCAACTTGGGATAGCTGTCCATCCCCGGAATCAGTAACTCTTACATGGGACATAGGTCCACAATCCCTCAACCTAGAGCTAAGTGTAAGGCCAATCCCACCCAAACAATATGAATGCTGTATAGTGAGGGAGGGAGGGAATGGATGCTGATTAAACAACCACTTCTTTTTTTTTTTTTTAATGTGTATTAATTTTTGAGAGACAGAGAACAAGCCGGGTAGGGCAGGGAGCAAGGGAGACACAGAATGGGAAACAGTCTCCAGGCTCCCAACTGTCAGCACAGAGCCCAACGTGGGTCTCAAACTTGGAAGCCCAGAGATCATGACCTGAGCCCAAGTCAGACGCTTAACTGACTGAGCCACCTAGGTGCCCCAAACAACCACTTCTTAGGGAGGGACTTCCTTTCCTCTTGCCTCTGGATCCACAGAGAGGGACTTCTAAAGAAGTAACCCCTTCCTTACTCCTCCCCTGACTGGTGGATACTAAATTCTGACACTCATGTTCATTTCTCCGCTGGATGGAGCTAATATAATCAAATGTGGCATTCCTTGGTTTGTGGCAACATCACTCCAATCTCTTCCTCTGTCCTCACATGGTCTTTCCCTCTGTGTCTCAAATATCTCTTACAAGGACATCAGAATTGGAATTAGGGCCTACCCTGAATCCACAGGCCCTCATCTTGAATCCTTAGCTTTTTTTTTTTTTTTTAAGAGGGCTCCATGTCCAATGTGGAGTGGGGCCTGAACTCATGACCCTGAGATCAAGAGCCAGATGCTCCAGGCCTTCTGGCTGGCTCAGTTGGAAGAGCATGCAATTTTGATCTTGGGGTCGTGAGTTCAAGTCCCCATGTTGAATATAAAGATTACTTAAATAAATAAAAACTTTTTTAAAAAAAAGGTGCCTGTGGCTCAGTTGGCTAAGTGTCTGATTCTTGGTTTCCACTCAGGACATGATCTCTCAGTTAGTGAGATTGAGCCCCATATACTGTATATGTATTACTCTGAAATAACAGAGCCTGCTTAGGATTCTGTCTCTCCCTCTTTCTGCTCCTTCCCTCTCCCCAGCATGCAGTCTCTTTCTCTCTTGCTCTCAAAATAAATAAATAAGCATTAAAAAAAAAAGAAGAAGAAAAGAAAAGAAAAAGAAAAAAGAAGAGCCAGCCAGGCACCCTGAAATCCTTAACTTCATTACAACAGCAAAAATCCTATCTCCAAATAAGGTTACAGTCACAAGCAACCAAGATTAGGACTTGGACATATCTTTTGGGAAGACACAGTTCAACTCATACACCTTCTTCACTTCTTCACCTGGAGAAACTGACTCCTGTGGCTTCCTGAAGCTCACTGCTTGTACAGACTTCTGAATGCTACCTGCATTGGAGCCTCCCTTCTGCCTTCCTTATGACCCCTTTTGTGTACTGTCTATGCCAAACTTGACTGCCAAATTCCACCTATGCTATTATCTGAGCACAGACTCAGGGTCCACCCAACCCCATCACTCCATTGATCACTCCATATATCACTGAGTGGCTCTAGGGCTAGGGTCTGATATTCCCACTGGCTGCATATGATTATAATTGGTCATGTCCTGGCAATAAAAAAGAATGAAATCTGGCCATCGTAGGTGTAGCAGCAACGTAGATGGACCTCGAGGGTGTCATGCTAAGCGAAATAAGTAGGCAGAGAAGGACAGATACCATATGTTTGCACTCGTAAGTGTAACAGGAGAAACTTAACAGAGGACCATGGGGAGGGGAAAGGGGGAAAAAACAGTTAGGGACAGGGAGGGAGGAAAATCATGAGAGACTCTTGAATACAGAAAACAAACTGAGGGCTGAAGCCGGGGTGGGGGGGGGGAAGGGGAAGGGGGTGATGGACATGGAGGAGGGCACTTGTGGGGAAGAGCACTGGGTGTTATATGAAAACCAACTTGACAATAAACTATAAATAAAAATATAATAATAATTAAAAAACTGGTTATGTCCTGCTGTATTCTGAGGTACTACCCAAGAAGCACTGGACCTCTTAGAAATTTCATTAGGAATTTCAAATATTTACTGGGGCATCTGGGTGGCACAGTCAGGTGGGTGTCCAACTTTGGCTCAGGTCATGATCTCACAGTTCATGGATTCAAGCCCCACGTTGGGCTCTGTGTTGACAGTTCAGAGCTTGGCGCCTGCTTCAGATTCTGTGTCTCCCTCTCTCTGCCCTTCCCCCACTCAAGATCTCTTTCTCTCTGCCTCAATAATTAATAAACATAAAAAAATTTAAAAAGAAAAGAATTGCATTGTCTTGGGGCAACTGGGTGGCTCAGTCAGTTAAGCATCCCACTTCGGTTCAGGTCATGATAATCACGTTCGTGGGTTCGAGCCCTGCAGTCGGGCTCTGTGCTGACAGCTCAGAGTCTGGAGCCTGCTTTCAGATTCTGTGTCTCCCTCTCTCTCTGTCCCTCCCGGCTCATGTTCTGTCTCTGTCTCAAAAATCAATAAAACATTTACAAAAATTGAAAAAAAGAAAAAATAAGTTTACGATATTTTTTAATGTAGGTTTGCTATTGTTTCAATAAGTAGACAGACATAGTACAATTAGTTTTTATAGGCTTATGTACTTATATTCCTATAGAGGACTTGAAAACATACTACAGAATTACAACTTCTCTTCAAGTCTTTTGAATTTGGGTGGAGTGAATATTTAGAATGGTCTTTATACCTTTTAGCTGGGATAGCCTGAAGCTTTTGCCTGATTCTTCCTATTGATCTCCCCCAATCACATTTACATATATGCTCCTTTGGCTACAAGTGCCAGAATTCTTATTTAAATTAGCTTAGGCAAAAAAGTCAAATTCATGGATAACAATACGGGATGCAGTTTGTCTTCTGTGTTGCTGTCAGCCTCATTCTTCTCTTGTACTATCTTTTTTCATATGATAGAAATGTGACCACTGACACCTCCTGAGATTTTCCACTTACAACGTTGGTCACCTGCAGAGAGACCCTCTCAACGCTCTGGGTCCTAAGTCCAAGACCAATGGCAAATGGCTTATTGGCCCAGCTTGGGCCACAAGCCTTCTAGATCAGTCAGCTGTTGTAGAGAGAAGGGAGAGATGTGTATGTCAAGTTATATCATATCATTGTAGCTCCTGAGGGAACAGTTTGGATGGAATGAAGGAAAGGGGTTCTCAGAAGGAGACAATTCTGAGGAAACAATTACATATAAATCTACTAGAGTATTATTGGGAAAAAATGGGGTGTAAAAATATGGCTAGCTGAATAGGAACTAATGTTGGACATTTTATGTGAGGTAAAGGGAGAAAAGAAGGTCAGGGGATTTCATTAAAAAAGTGAGGAGACATTTAGGAGAAACTTTAGATAAATGAACACAATTAAAGTGTCAACAAATATTATGTCTCACTTATTTTCAAATACTTCAGTGAAAAATAGATGAAAAGTATATAGAAGTTCATTATGCTAGTCTTTCTTTATACTTGAAAATCTTTCATTATAAAAAGAAGAAAAAAATAATCAAATTCCAAAGTGGATCAGTAAAAAGAAGTAAGCAGCATACAGGAGAAAGATTAGTCAACTCAGATAAAGAGATTTCAGAGTGCTATAGATATAAGAACTGAAAAGGCCTTTAAGATCCTACAATGCAGTCTTTCAGGCTTCGCTCCTGGTTCTGCCACTAATAATGTGTGTTTGGGTAAATCACGAAAATTCTGTAAGACTCACAGATTTTTATTTGGAAAATGAGAAGACTGGCTCAAATATTCTGCGTCAAACTCACTCAAAACTACGTAAACTAACATTCAGGTATCACTCCATGAGGTAAGTAGAAAAGGGTAAAAAAGTGAGTCAACCCTACTTCCCTGGCATTCAGAGTTCTTCATGCTCTGCATCCAAGTGAACTACTGTTCTCAACACACTTTCCCCCCCTTTACATGCTTCCTATCCCAGTCATTTCTTCTGTGCCTGGAATGTCTCTCCTTCTGTTTCTAACTCATGACATCCTATTGTTCTTGTAGGACCCATCTCAAATATTATCATTTTCATAATAATCTTATTGGATTCCTTAATAAGATTTGACATCTTCGCTCAGTAAATCCTCTATTGTTTTTTGAACTTGTCATGTGAAATATAGTGTATTTTGCTTTTTCTTATCTATTTTTCGTTATTTAAGAGAGAGAAAGAGGGAGCACAGGGTAGAGCAGGGAGGGGCAGAGGAAGAGGGTGAGAGAGAATGTAAGCAGGCTCCACACTGTCAGCCCAGAGCCCAATCAGGGGCTTGATCTCACCACCGTGAGGTCATGACCCTAGTGGAAATCAAGAATCAAGGCTTAACTCACTGAGCCATCCAGTTTTTTAATTTTTGTTTTTTAATTATTTAAAAAAATATTTTCCTTTCTACTAGACTATAAACTCCTGAAAAGAAAGGATTATGTCTTTTTAAATTTCATATTCTCAAAGCATTAGCACAATAACTTACATAAAGGGATTCTTAATATCAGAATCATGTAAAAGGTAAAAACAGATTTATGCAGAATTGTGAATCAGCTATTTTCCTACCAAGCTCTTATTGGCAAAAAGTACCCTTTTTCTAAAATTTTTTAAAAATGGTTTTTATTTATTTTTGAGAGACAGTGAGAGACAGTGCGAGCAGGGGAGGGTCAGAGAGAGAGAGAGGAAGATACAGAATCTGAAGCAGGCTCCAGGCTCTGAGCTGTCAGCACAGAGCCCGATGTGGGACTCAAACCCACAAACAGTGAGATCATAACCTGAGCCAAAGCTGGACGCTTAACCGACTGAGCCACCCAGATGCCCTAAAATGTACCCTTTTTCTAAGATTAGGATGAGAGGATGTGATTACCAATTTTCCAAATAAACTTCTGTAGTGATAAGATTTTCCCAGAAACCAAAAACACCAGCAGAAGAAAATGTCACTCAGGATTTCCTTTTGTTGGAATTGTGATTATTTGGCATGTTTTGTGCTACTTAAAGGTTAAAGCTGGAATTATTGCAGCTACTGCAGGTTCTCAATTCAGGCAGCAAATACACAGGAGACAACAGCAGAATGGAAGGCAATGCTCTAAGTATCTGAGCAATGATTTGTTATCTCTGAAGCACTCAGGTAGTTCCTCAAATGGAGGGCATGATTTACGCTTGGAGTAGCTGAGCTCCACTAGGGTCTGCTGTCTGCAGGAAGCTAAAGAATGAGTAATTGAGCGCTGCTAACCTCAATTAGTGTATAGTGATTCTGATTATTAGTAAGATGTGCCCCAGTGAATCTCTGGGGCTCTGAAGTTACTTTAGCAATCCCTTCTGTGTTGGTTTTGTGTATGTGCGGGTGGCCTGGTGGAGGTGAAGAATGGTACTGACAAGGGTTGTCTTAGCATAGGAAGAGGTATATGATCTCTCTCATCCTCAATCCAATTTAAATATTTTGGATGATTTATTTCAAGTCATTTTTATTTGTTTAGCTAAATTATATCTATGTCATTATTTTCGGGGAAAAATGTATGCAATGATAGTTAATTCTTGATTATCCTTTTATTTCATTGCAGAATGAAATATACAGAATTAATGCAGAATATACCTACACAGTGTAATTCTGATGTGATAATTAGGAATGCATGCAGGCATTTTCAAATTAGAGTTTAATTTTGTAATGTGTGACTCTTGGAAGCTTTAGGAAAGCTTTTAGAGAGTTTGTCTAATTTGATGGGATTTATAGATCATAATTAAATGCATTCTGTTTGGGTTTCTTTCTAGTTTTTCATCTTTAAGACATTAAATAGGGCTTACAAACTCATAAGCCAGCTTCTTTTCTTTTCTGTTTTTCTAAGTAGGCTTCAGGCCCAGATTAGAGCCCAATGCAGAGCTTGAACTTGCCACCCTGAAATCAAGACCTGGGTTGATAACAAGTCCGATATTTAACCAACTAAGCCACCACGTGCCCCTAATTGCTTTTCAAGCGAACAAAACATGACATGTCTCTTGGCTAGTGGAAAAAGTAAATTAGTTTTCTTTCTTTCTTTTTTAATGTTTATTTATTTTTGAGAGAGAGTGGGGGAGGGGTAGAGAGAGAGGGAGAGAGAATCCCAAGCAGGTTCCATGCTGTCAGCAAGTTCGAACCTTGTATCTGGCTATCAGCACAGAGCCCGATGCAAAGCTGAAATCGTGAACCGGGAGATGTGACTTGCGCTGAAATCAGGAGTCGGATGCTTAACTGAGCCACCCAGATGCCCCGGTAAATTGGTTTTCTATTGTGCTTTGTTTGAGTAGTCTAGAATCTAATGTTCTGTAAGAAGCTACCACCAAAAATAGGAGAAACACACATCCCAGTGACTCCCTCTTCTTATTAGTGAAATTGTTTTATGTATTTCGGTATTCTCTGGGGGAGGAAAAGCAATAATTGTTTAGCGCCAAATTAGCATATGTTCACAAATGTTACAGATACTAAAGTTTGTATATTTTCTCATAGCATCAACAAGTTTTTACTATCTGGATAACCTTTCTTTCATTCATTCAGTAAAAATAAATTAAAGGGCTTACTGGGACCAGCGTTCTTCTAGATACTAGAAATATTATGAAACACAGAACATGACTTCTGCTCCCTTACAATCCAGCTAAGAAACAGAAAAAGTCATTACAAGTGCTTTGAGGAAAGAGTACAGGGTGCAACAGGAGCAAAAGGTCAATTATCCAGGCTGTGGTTCACCCTGATTTCTTGATTCTTCTTACATTTAAAAATTGAAGAGAGGGGTGCCTGGGTGGCTCAGTCGGTTAAGCCTCCGGCCTCGGCTCAGGTCAGATCTCACGTTCGTGGGTTCGAGCCCCACATCAGGCTCTGTGCTGACAGCTAGCTCAGAGCCTGGAGCCTGCTTCCAGTTCTGTGTCTCCTACTCTCTCTGCCCCTCCCCCTCTCATGCTCTGTCTCTCTGTATTAAAAATAAATAAAATATTTTAAAAAATTGAAGAGAGAAAGAGAGGGTACAGGAAAGTGAGGGAAGAAAGCTAGAGTAAACGACGGTATGCACGCGTATATATCTTCCAGGAAGAACATTATTCAAATAATTGAGGTTCATTCTCTCAGTCTACTGCCCTGGAAGGTTTGGTGCCTACCAGTAGTATTCATGATGCCCCCCACCCCCACTCCGCCCACCTTATACCCAAATCCTTAAAAAAGAGTAGGAAGTGGTACTGAAAGAATGACAATGTGGAAATGGAATCCACTGGGTTTTTTTGTTTGTTTGTTTGTTTTGTTTTGTTTTTTACCTTTCAAAGGAATAAAACCTGGTTAGTAAACTCCTGAATGTAAAATCAGAGGGACGGGCAGGGTAAGAAAGCCATGGCCTTGTGAGGAGCAGAGTTCAGGGTCTAATTTCTATTGCCTTATCAGCTGCTGATTGTACCTGCAGGGAGAGCTGATTATATCAACTGAGTACAGCGCAGGGGAACTGGAGTGCCTTGGCTACTTTACACTGACCTGGAAAATGTCAGGGTAAATTACAGAAGAGGAGCTGTAGGTAATCGTCCTTTCAGGAGTCTCAACACTTTGTGGATATTGAGTTGTCACCAATTCACCAAGGATGGTTTGTGGATGGGGTGAGGGCTGAGGGAAAGATTCAAGGATTAAGGTCTTAAAACGAGACAGGCATCTGCACATGCCGCAGTTTAACGGATGTTAATGGGGGCACCTGGGTGGCTCAGTCGGTTAAGCGCTGGCTTCGGTTCAGGTCATGATCTCACATTTCGTGGGTTCGAGCCCCGCACTGGGTTCTGTGCAGACAGCTCAGAGCCCGGAGCCTGCTTCAGATTCTGTGTCTCCCTCTCTCTCTGACCCTCCCCTGCTCGCACTGTCTCTGTCTCTCAAAAATAAATAAAAGACATTAAAAAATTATTTAAAAAAATAAAAATGTTAATGGTCCAGGCCATTGTGGGAAATGATCCCAGACCAGCTGTAACCTTCCCCAAAGATTCATTTTTTTCTTTTTTAAATTAGGGCAGGTAGCATCTCCTTTAGAAGACAGAATCCTGCTCTGCGGCTAACCCCTCCAGTTGGCGGGCGGAGGCCAGCAGGCGCGTGTGCGGCCGCCCCCTGCGCCGCGGCCCCGGCTGGCGGGCATGAATCCTGCGCGCGCCAAGCGCTCTCTAGGAGCCCGTGGGCCGCGCGCGCGCACACAGCTGAAGCGCGCGTTCCCGACCCTCGTGAGCGCGCCCTCCCCTCCGTCTCAACCCGCCCCACGCGCAAGTCTTCGGTGCCCCCGCCCATCCCGCGCTCCCACAGCCTGAGCGCCGCTCAGCTGACCGGCGGGCGCCAGACGCCTCGGCTTCCAGTTCGCAAGCGCAGCTACGGCGGCGCGAGCCTCTCACGCCGACACTCCCCCTGCGCGCCCCT
>NC_043709.1:75840709-75883987 GCF_006229205.1 Suricata suricatta
ACTACTTCGTGCTCTGCGGGATCGACGCAGACAGCGGGTTGGAGCCCGACGAGCTGGCGGGTAAGGCCGGGCTGCGGCGGCGCGGGGGTCCCCTCAGGGACGTGAGGGACGCTGCGGGGACGCGCGGGAGGCGGGTTCTAGACAAAGTCGGCTCCCGGCGGCGCCCGCTCTCCATCCCGACTGGCGCTCGGGAGGCGATTTAATGACATTGTTATTTATTCCGCGTGCAGGGTGCGCTGCTGAGCCCGCGGGCGTCGCGCTGCTGAGGGCGCTCGCCTAGGGCTTTCGCCTCGCAGGCGCGGGGTTATTAATAACGGGGGCGGGGGCGGCCCGGAGGGCACGGCCCCCACCCCGTACGCAGGCCCCCTCGCCCGCAGCTGCTGGCGGAGGCGGCCGGTGAGTCACTGGGCGCGCTAACTCCCCGGCCCTGCTGCGATCCGGTGCATCCTACCCCCTCCGCCTGGCTGCGAAGTTTCAGCCCTGGCACGTGATGGGGCGCGCAGACCCCTTCGGGGGAGGCGGCGACCGAGACCGCTGGGCGGCGGGGGTCGCGTCCACCGAGGCGGTGATGGCCCGCTGGGCGAGTGCGGGTGGAGGCTGGTTGGACTTCATCCTTGACTGTGCCGGGTCTGCGCGGCTTCCCGCCTCGGGATCTGCGATGTCGATCGACTCACCTTTTGCAATCCTGTCTATTTGGCAGTGTCATGGGAGCTGGCGAGGACCTTTGAATGCTTGGGACTCGGCACGACGCTTTGTTGACACTACCTACACTGCTTCTGAGTTTAGTAGTTGGACATTCTCCCCTCAGTTGAGTGCACAGTGTGTTACTGCCTGGCGTTTCTTGGAGGAGCACCGTTTCCTTCGTTTTACTCATTTGATGGCGCAGTGCGGGGCTGATCTGGGAACCGACGCTGGGAAAAGGGGCCGTGAAAGGATGGTTGCTGGTGGGGTGGGTAATGGGTGCGCAGTGTTGAGAGGAGGCTGGGGAGGAATGACCGATTCCGTTTTTCACGCCTCTTTCTGCTTGCCTTCTTGGGATCTAAATCTTGATTTTTTTGTTGTTGTTGCTAATGGGTGAGACAAGTGACATCTATCGCCTGAACTTTATCTGTGTCAGTGTCAAACACTTAGCTCATAGCCTTTCAGAACAGCTTGCTTTGGACATAGCATGCTTTGTTGATTGCACCAATGTGTATTTTTGTTTTCTCTTTTACTTTTTTTGGGAGTAGGAGAGGGGACTCAGAAAATATGTTAAATACTAAACAATACTAAACAAAAGTGGTCAGCGGTTAAGATACAGTACTGATCAACTCGTGTCTTAGCTAAGACAGTATCTTTTAAAGCCAGGCTCACAGCAAAACCTTTTCAACAAAAACGCTCAGTCTAGTTTTAAAGAATTTTTGGAAAAGAGAGATGAGTACCAGGTTTTTCTATATGTGTAATTATATAATCATATTGTTTCTTCAATTAAAATTTCATGTACATATAAGAGAATATCATTGGGGTTTTTTTGTCAGTTTTTATTTTTTATGAAATTTTATTTTATTTTATTTTTTTTTACTTTATAAAGTTTCATATGAGAATATCATTGTTAAGTGATAATGAAGTTAGAAAACATGTCTGCATAGAGATCTAGAGATATTCCTCTTTGGGGATTGAAGGGATTATTTTACTTTCCTAGAATCCTTTCTTCCCTAAACTTTGTAATCATTTGTGGTACCGAGTCACTTGGAGGCCTTTTGTCAGTAGTGACTGATGAAAGGAAAAAGCCAGTATTTTTTCCTTCTCTATCTCCAATCTGTATGCCTAGTAAAGCTGAAACACCTGTAGGGGGGCCTGGGAGCCTTCAGGTGCAGTGTAGATGGCTTTAACAAAATTAAGGAGTTAAAAATTAACTTTTAATTCTTTTTTTATTTTAGATACTAACTGGCTTCTCTTTTTGGAGTATTATTCATGAGTGTGGATGATTCTTTGAGATTTGTGCTCCCCACAATATTTGTTGTTTTGCATAATAATCATTTCTGCCTGATAATATTTCAGCACAATGATTCATTCACCAAATAGTTTTGAAAGCCTTAAGGTGTAGATTGTGCTCCAGGCACTGGGGGCAGCTGTGAGCAAAGCAGTCAAAAATCCCTGCCCTGGTAGTGCTTACATTCTAGTGTAAGCAAAGAATGAAAATACCGAGTTTGCCCCATGTCTGTAAGTGCTATGAGGAAAAATACAGCAGGGAAATGAGACTAGGGCAGTGCCAGCACAATGGTGGGATGGTGGGGTTGCAGATTTTAAATAATATGGTTAGGGAAGGTCTTCCAGGAAAGTCACCTTAGAACAGAGATATGAGGGACAGGAGGAACCAAGCCGTGAGGATTGTCTTGGGGGAACAGCATTGCAGACCATGCATGCAAGGATGAGGTGGGAGAGTGCCTGGTGTATGCAGGTTAACTGTAGGCTCTCCAGGGTAGTTGGAGCTGAGTGGGGAGGAAAGAGAAAGGGTAGGGAGATTGTGTAGGGCCAAATAGACAATTGTGGAGCCTTTACTCTGAGATGGGAAACTACCAGGAGGTTTTGAGCAGTGCAAAGATAAGATTTGAAAGATTTGCTGTACTCTCTGAAAGGATTGCAATGGCTGCCTTGTTGATTAGACTATGTCAAAGGCAAGGTTAGAAGGAGACCAGTTAGGAGGCTCTTTTTCATTATCCAACGTGGGAGGTGTTGGTGGCTTGGACCAAAGCAGTAGCTGTGGAGTGGTGAGAAACAGGATATATTTTGGAGGTAGAGCCAGCAGGACTTGCTAATGAATTGGATGTGGTATTCATATTCAAAAAAAGAGATCAAGGATGATTCTAAGATTTGTGGCCCAAACAATTATAAGCATTTCTATTTACTGAAATAGACGGATGGAGAAGCAGGCTGGAGAAGATTAGCTTAGTTTTGAACATGGTAAGTTTGAGGTACCCATTAGACATTTAGATGGAGATGTCAGGTGGGTAAGGCATCTCTCCGGGGTCAAAATTTATATATAGATAAAAACTGAAAGCCATGATATTGGATGACCCAGGGAGTGAGTATAGGTAGAAAAGAGAAGAGGCTCAAGGATTCAATCCTGGAGATACTCCAACATTCAGGATGAGGAGGATGAAGAGGAAACAACCGGAAGAGATTAACAACTGTGGCCCGTAAGATGAGAGGAAAACCAGACAATGGAGTATCATGTTCCCAACTAACAATCTTCTTGACTGTTTCCACAGAGCTACATTTGAGGATGAGGAAACAAGGCCAGTGAGTTAGGCAAATTAGTCAGGAGGTTGTTTCTGTTTTGCTGCATTAATTTCAAAGTTAAAAATAGTTAAGTTTCTATTTTACTTTTATGGAACTGATCTATTTTTATCACACTGTTTCTTAGCAAGTTGTCACCTTGCCAGTAGAAGGTCTAAGTTGACTCCTATTAAACATAAATTGTACTCATTGTTTTACAGACTTTTTCTTAACATATGCATGTTTCTAGAATTCATGCTCTGCAGATGGTGGGTCATTGAAATAAAATTGAGGACACAAACCATATGATGAAGCAATAGTTAAATAGACTAAGTTAAACCTTATAGGAAAGTTTTCAGGGTTTTAGATACATTTTTTAGACACTCCTCCCAAAGCCTACCTTTATCAACAGAGGGAAAAACTTCTTTTATATATATAATTATATATATGTATTGATACACATATACACAGATATACCGGTATTTCCTATTGTTTTTCTTTAGCTCATCTTAGCTGTTGTGCTTCTCCTATATGCTGCATATTAAAAAAACTTTTTAGTCTTAATTTATTTTTGAGAGAGAGACAGACAGAATGCGAGTGGGAGAGGAACAGAGAGAGAGGGAGACGCAGAATCTGAATCAGGCTCCAGGCTCTGAGCTGTCAGCACGGAGCCTGATGCGGGGCTTGAATTCACTGACCATTATATCATGACGCTCAACTGACTGAACCACCCAGGTGCCCCTCGCTGTATATTTTTAAAATGCACTTTATCCATAGACAAAAAATGTCCTTTAGATACTAAAGTAGAAGTATTTTAATTTTCTTCAAGTGTTAAACACACGAAAAAGATTTCAAATTGGTTATTGAATAAAGAAGAAAGGAGGTATAAATAGAAGTTGTTAGAAATAGTTGACATGAGAGAAGGCAGACATCATTTTGAAATTTTCTTTTATGTCTCTCACTCCCTCTAAGACCTAGCTGTAAGAATTTACATGGCTTGATTTACAGCAGCAAATTTTTTAGGCAATAGAAAAATGAAGGACCTTTACTTAAGTAACATAAATAGGCAAGCCCCCCCCTCCAGAGGGGCTATGGTCTTTGCCCTCTCTCTTTCAGAGGGCCTTATACACAGTGTTTAATAAGTGAATGAGTATGAAGTTTACATATGAGTCCACAAATTGTGTGGTGACCAGAATATCTTAAAGCATTTCAGTGGTATGGCACCTGGGTTGCTCAGTTAGTTGAGTGTCTGACTTTGGCTCAGGTCAGGATCTTGCAGTCCATGATTTCGAGCCCCATGTTGGGCTCTATGCTGACAGCTCAGAGCCTGAAGCCTGCTTCAGATTCTGTGTCTCCCTCTCTCTCTGGTTCTCCCCTGCTTGCACTGTCTCTCTCTCTTTCGAAAATAAACAAACATTTAAAAAAAAGTAAAAAAAAATAATAAAGCATTCCAGTGGTAGCCTGGATTCAGTTCTGCTGAGGGATACTTAAGTATGATGGGTGAGATCCCTGTCGCAGGCCTTTGTTTAGGTCTCTTCCGTGGTGCCTCTCTTTATTTTTAGCTTTGGTTGTCTTGGGTGTGGCTTCCAGAAGAGCTTTGAGGTAGTGAAGACTATGGTCTAAATTCAGATACAGTTAACCCTTGGTTAAGAGGGCTGAACCCCCCTACACAGTTGAAAATCCACATATAACTTTTGACTCCTCCAAAACTTAAGAAGCCTTACTGATAATATAATCAACACACATTTTGTATGTTGCATGTATTATATACTGTATTCTAACAATATAATAAGAAAGAAAAGAAAATATTATTAAGATAATTGTAAGGAAGGGTGCCTTCGTGGCTCACTTGGTTAGGTGTCTGACTTCGGCTTAGGTCATGATTTCATGGTTTGTGAGTTCGAGCTGTGCGTCAGGCTCTGTGCTGACAGCCTAGATCCTGCTTCGAATTCTGTGTCTCCCTCTCTCTCTGCCCTAGCCCCATTTGTGCTCTCTGTTTCTGTCTCTCCAAAAAGTAATAATCATTAAAAAAAAAAAAGAAATTGTTAAGGAAGAGAAAATACATTCACAGTACTATGCTGTAGTTATTTTTAAAAATCTGCATGTAGGTAGACCTGTACAGTTCAAACGTGTTGTTCAAGGTCAACTGTACAAAGTTTAGTTGAGACTGACAGTATTATGCCATGATAGTTCTGGAAGGGACGTCAGACATCATTTATCAGGGAAGAAACCAAGGCTAAGAGATTAAGGACCTTTTCAAAGAACACATTTGACTAGCAACAGACAGCTGACTAGAGCCTAGTTGTTCTAGTATAATACAATGCTCCATAGTTATTTTATTTAAGCTCAGAAAAAAGATGAGCTTGACTTGAGTCTAGCAAGCATTTCAGGCTTGCCTTTATTCCAGACTACATGTAAGAGTTAAGACTGCTATAGTATGCGTTTAAAAGCAATGGCCTGATGTACAGGCTTGGGTGGGTTAGAGCTGCCCTGATATCTTCATTGTTAGCTATGTTGACATTGCTGATTTTAAAAATAAAACTGTCAAGTTATTTTACCAGGAAAAATGGGTTTATTCAGGAATAGCAGAGGATTGCAATTCAGGACATTTGAACTACCGCAAAACCATAGGCAAGTCTGGAGAAGAAAGTAGTAAAGAAGGGAGTCAGGAAGGGGCTCTTATAAAAAGTCCACTGGAGTAAACTGGGAGTTCAAAATGTAGTGACTTTTCAGTGTCACTGAATTGTGACAGTCTCTTACTGGGTGGGCTGTTGGCAGGCAAGGAGAAAACCTTTCTTCCTCCTGCTGAGGCAGTAGTTTGGACATGCAGGATCTCTTTTTGTTGGTTCTGCATTTGAAAAAGTGTGGACAAAAGAATGTATGATCGTTTGTGAAACCATAATTAGAGCTGGATGCACAGTCAGAAGCCAAGAGTCCAATCCTGGCCTGATACTTAGGGCATCTGTGGGCTTCAGTGTTTTCATCTATTTTGAAGAGGTAAATGAGGTAACTGATTTCTGAACATACCACCCCTCTCTTTCATGAGCCTAAACTTGTTTTTGAGTGAAAAAACTAAACATATCTATTTAAAAAAAATTAATTCTAAATGGCACAGAGTAGGGGTACCTGGGTGGCTCAGTCCGTGAAGCAACCGACTTCGGCTCAGGTCATGATCTCATGGTCTATGGGTTTGAGCCCAGCATCTGGCGGTGTGCTGACAGCTCAGAGCTTAGAGCCTGCTTCAGATTGTGTCTCCCCCCTTGCCCCTTCCCTGCTGTCACTCTTTCTTTCTCTCTCTCTCTCAGGAAATGAATGAACATTAAAAAATTTTAAAGTATTTATTTATTTTGAGAGAGAAGGAGCATGAGCTGGGGGAAGGGCAGAGAGAGAGAAGAGAGAGAATCCCAAGCAGGCTCTGTGTTGTCAGCACAGAGTCCCCCAATATGGGGTTCAGTCGCATGAACCATGAGATCATGACCTGAGCTGAGACCAAGAGTCAGATGCTTAGCTGACTGAGCTACCCAGGTGCCCCTAAAATTTGTTAGCCTATTCCTTCTCTCCTGACATAAACTATGATAAATTAATAAACCTTTTTTTAAAAGAGCTTTATGCAAGCAAGTATGCAGGTAATAGCAAGAATTTTTTTAATTTTTTTTTTGTTTTTTAAGCAGATAACATGTCTTATTTATTTAAAAACTAATGCCAGGTGACACATAAATGGTGGGTAGTGTTTATGAAATTTCAGAAAGTGGTTGTACTAAAGATCAGTTGTAGCTCCAGTTGTGATTTTAGAGGAATATCTTAGGAAATTGCATTCATAGTTTCCTTCTTCATGAGCATTCCACATCAGTTTTGGGCATGGTCAGCCAGGACAGTTTCTTTGTTTCTGTCAAGTTTTTGTGTTTATTATAACTTGCATAATCTGTTCCATCTAAGACTCAACTTGTTGAAATGGCACCATGTAATGACCAAAAACTTTGAGTAAGACTGTCTTTTCCTCTTTACTTTTTAAACAAAATGAGTGTAAGGAGCTAAGAAGTGAGAATTCTAGGAATAAAAGTGGAAATATTTTATATGCTGCTGGAATAGCACATCATGAGGATAAAAACATGAAACAGTTGCTTTCTGAGACATCCCTGCGCCTTTTCCAAGAATCTGTGACTTTAACTTTATTCTAAATTAAATAGTATAACTGTTTTAGTTAACATGAAAATTTTGAATTAATACCTTACATTTTTCTTTTATAAACTTCTATATGTCACCAGTACAAAGCTATTGTTGAAATGTTTTCTTTAAATGACTTTCAAGTATATGTACTAGCATTATTAAGTCAGAAGGAGTTTTAGGAAGTCACCTTATTCAATGGAGACATGAAATAGCTAACATTTATGGAGTCATGAATTGTGGTTGGTGATTTATAAGCATTATTTTTAGTTTTCACAATAACCTGAAGGTATCATTTCCCTCATTTTATAGGGGAGGAGGCTGAAGTTCAGTGAGATGTTCTCCAAACTCACGGAGACCAAAAGCTGGGATTGTATCCCAGGCTCTCTGACTCCAATGTAGTTCTCTTCTGCTGGGCCTTGCTGCTTCTCCAAATCCTCTAGACCAGCTGTCCTCAACTACTAGGTGGTGACATATTAGTGAGCCTGCCTCTTCTGAGCTGAGTCACAGTAATTATTAACAGTAGTTGAAATACTAAAGTTGTTAATGATAAAAGTTTAAAAAATAAATGGAATGGATTCAAGGTGTTCCCATTAAAGATGCCATTCTCTCTCAGTTCCATTCTTACGTGCTTTTTCAGATGGAAGACGAAGAGGTGGCATTTCATGCACCATGCCAGTAATTGTGTACAGCTGATACATAATGGGAAACATGTCTAGTTAATGCTACTGCTAAGCTACTGTTACTGATGAGCTGTGAATAGTTTTCACATGTTTGTACTCTCTTAGGAATACCACTGCAAAAGTATTCTTACTTGCTTCCCTTCTCTGTAGATTGAAAAAAAAAAATTTTTTTTGTTTGTAATCTGAGTACACACATGGGAGTACATTTTTCAATACTTAAGCTCATCTAGACTACTAGATACTTTTCTAAGTACTTTTTTCAATTATAAAATGTGACGGTATCTTGGAAAGCACTTTAAACGATAGAGTGCCATAAAAATAGGAGGTGAAATTGTAATTTTAAAGTTGTAGAATCTTTTAAGTTCACCCCTGCTTCGAGGACCAGCATGCTGAATGCATAGGTAGAGAGAGGTTTTAAACTGTGAAACCCAGTTTAAAGATATTTTTAAGTAGTCTATTTTCTGGATCTCAGAAGCCTTGTGATGTAAATCCACCTGTTTTACATAATTTTCTCCTGCGCAGACCTGGAATTGAGTTTCTGCTTTGAAGACATGTTTTCTTGCCCTTTCCTCTCATCCTCTTTTCTAGTATAGCACATTCGTACAGTCTTTTATTAACATGGGGAATTATTCTATAATTTGAGGAAACATTATGGTAGAAATGATACATAAATTAAGTTTCTAATAGACTTAATCCTTCTGTATAGTTTCGGGGGGCGCCTTGGTGGCTCAGTAGGTTAAATGTCTGACTTAGGCTCAGGTCATGATCTCACAGTTTGTGTGTTTGAGCCCACGTCGGGCTCTATGCTGACAGCTAGCTCAGAGCCTGGAGTCTGCTTTGGATTCTGTGTCTTCCTCTCTCTCTGTCCCTCTCCTGTTCATGCTCTGTCTCTCTCTGTCTCTCCAAAAAAAAAAAAAAAAAAAAAAAAAAAAAAAAAAAAGAATGAAAAAAAAATTTTTTAAATTCTTCTGTACAGTTCGGCACAAATTTGCTCAGACCAGGCTTTTTGTACCTTTTTCCCCCTAGTCCTTTCCACAAAGATCACCCTTACTTTCACCTTAACCCTCCTGAAGTCCCTTCCTATTGCTCTTTTGGTGGTCTCTTTCTGGGAAGAAGATGAAATATTCTTTTGATAAAAATTTCCAGGGTCATCATGGTGAAGAGTTTTTAATGTCTAACTAAATCCTCCAGTTACCCTCATCCGCAGCAGAAACTGGGCAGTTTCTGATTTCCCATTGTTTTTGAGGTTTAATACTTTGCCTCTATACCTTCAGTTTCTTTCCTTTGTCTTTTCTCAATTTGCTATATAAACAATATTCTTTCTATATACTAAATTTATATCATTCTTTTTTTCCCCTTTTGTTGTAAATTGGGACTAAAATAGCAAGGAGGGATTCTTACCTCCTAGGCAGTTAAGACAGGAATTGAGCATCTTGGACTCTTGTGTGATGATTTCCTGACATGGAAGTCTTCCCTATCATAAGAATCAATATTAGCATATAAAACAGAGTTCCATGAGAATCACCTACAGACTTGCATTGGAATAATTTGAGCAATAGAAATTTAGGACTAGTTATAGGTTTAAAGCTTAGGGTGATTCACTTTCAGGACCACAATGTTTTGTTTTATTTTCTAGGTTACTTTCTCTTCACTTCAACTTTACCCCTAACCTTTAAGGAAATTTAAATAGCTGGGGTAACAAGATAACAGATAAAGAATGTTTTCCATCTCCTGTCTCAAGTGTATTCTTTTTCTTAATAAACTTTTGTCTGGCTTTCAAAATATTCTGGCTCACCTCCAGGGAAATGAGCCTTCCAACTTGACTTCGTTTGCTTTGTGCCATTGTTCACGAGAACAATGACTGTGATTTCACAGTTTATTAAAACAAGCATTGGTACCATTGAGGTGAGTATGCCAAAATAGGTTGTTTTGTTTAGTTGTTCTCACTCCTGTCTGGCAGTGCTTATTTTTCCATTGGCAGCTCTAGCTACCGTTTGATTTAAAATAAATACAAGAAAGCTGTGTGTGCTCCAATGTAAAATTTTGTGTACTCCTCACAGTGAAGGATGGACAGGCTTCAATGTACTGTGAACCATTTGTAAACTGTCTTGTCCCTGGTGGAAGAGGTCAGTGGGAGAGAGCTAAAATGGGTATGTATATGGGAGGGTGGAAGGCTGTAGAAAACCACACCTCTTATTCCCAAAGTCCTCTTTTCCTGATCTTTTCATCTCTCACTCTCTCTTCTACTTGGAACACAGATTTTATGGTTAGAGTGTGAGAAATTGTGCAGGGATATCCAGACAAATGTCCTAGACTTTGGAGCCCCCAGATTTAATTCCCTGCTGGAGTTGCGCTGACTGAAAGTTTAAAAAATCACATTCATTCTTCCCTGGAAGAGAGAAAATTTAGATTTTTGAGTGTGGCCTAGGGCCACAAGAAGTAGACATACTTTGTTGAATCATCAGGGGGCAAAGGCCTTGATGTGAAATATCTGTTGACATGTATGCACGTTTAGTATTTACTTCTGTGCCCTGTTGAACTCTGTTAAATATGTCAGGTGACAGCTTTTATCTGAAACTTAGTCTTTGAGGGACAGCTGAAGCATTGGTATATGTGTGTGAGAGTTTTTTTTTTTTAATATGTGGGAGAAAGAAGTAACTTCCTAAATTCCTTGCTTTTAAAAATAAATCCTTTTTGAAATTCAGATTTGCTTTGGGACTTAAAGGAGAATGTAAATGGTTGTATTATTTTAGTAAATACAACCGAATAGTTTTTGACCATCTTCTGAAATGAGATATAGTCTCCTCTCAAGTGTGGGAACTGTTTTACACCCTGTTCCCCGACCTCTGCCTTTTGACCCCGGTGCTTTGTGAGGAGATTATGGGCCTTTGAGCTTTTTCCCAGTGTACCCAAGGTTTCCTTACACAGCAACATTAAAGCTTTATGCTTTTTTAAAAGATGCTCTTAGAATTGAGGAGAACATTTAGATTTAGTTGTGGACATGCCTTTTTTTCTTTAAATTTTTTCTTTAAGAAGTCCGTTTTTTTCTAACACTTTCAGAGTACCTGTATATTTTCTAATAGGAACTTTAAAGTTTTGTGGGTGTGTGTGACCAAATATGTTTTTTCTTTGGAGTAAAACTTTGTGATGTTGCTTATTTAGGGAGAGGCCAAAAATTACAGCTTTCCAGGATAAGGGAACCTAAGAGAGACCCTATATACTCCCCATTGTTGTCTATTTGGAATGAAAAGTTAAAGTCTGGATTCTGAGGGTGTCATGCAAGAGCAACAGATTGAATATTTTCAGAGAAAATCCTTCCTTTAATCTGCTTATTTGATAAATGCTTTTTAGATACCTTATTAGATGCCTAAAATAGAGTAGGATGAGGATCAGGGACAGACAGAAGGAGATGCGCACATTTGGTTTTGCTACTTGTTAGTAGAGCGTTTGTTTGTTTGTTTACACAGGATAAAATTAGTTTCAAAAATTAAGTACTGGGGACAATCTATTTTATTATAGTTTTGCATACTGTCTTCCGGTTTACCCAGAAAATTAAGCATTTGCTGTTTCACACATTGTAGTAGGACTTTCTGAGGAATATCTGTTTTACACACTGAAATGGTCCACCAGAGGTGAGGACAAATAAAATAATTGATTTGAATTAATAAAAGGCAGTAAGTGCTTTTTAAAAAGTTGTGGCTTTCCAGGACGCGTGGGCGGCTCCGTCAGTTGAATATCCGACTCTTGATTTTGACTCCTGGTCTCACAGTTGTGGGATTGAACCCCTGTTAGGCTGAGTGTGGAGCTTACTTGGGATTCTCTCTCTTTTTCTCTTTGCCCCTACCCTGCTCGCATTTCCTCTCTCTCAAAATAAAGAAGTTAATTAATTAAAAATAAAAAGTTGTGGCTTTTAAATTATAGAAGTAATATATGCTCATTTTAATAACTGGAGAATGATAAAAATAAAAAAATAAAAACTAGAGAATACAGATTGCATTAAAGAAAACAATGAACAGCTGTTATCCCAGAGGGGTAGAATTTAAAATAAAAATAGAAGTTCTGATTTCTGGTTACTAGTTAGATGCCAGAGTTTCTGGCATCTATCTGGCATTTATCTGAAGTGATGTGGTTAAATGAGCTGAGCAATAATCCAAGAAACACAGTAGCATTTTTTTATGTTGAAGTCATTGCCACTGATTTAGTATATGACATCTCTAAAGATCTCTGTAAATAATTACTGATTGAAAGGGTGAATAAATAAATGAAATGGAGTTGTCTATGTCAGGTGTTTAATTTGAGGGGTAAACATTAAATCCTTAGTACATGCAACAATTTCTTTTAACCAAAATCCTTTCTATCACCCGTAATTAAAGTGAAATGGGAAAAGAAAGAGTAGCTTTGAGCCCTAGGAGTTTAATGCTAAAATAATCTATTAAAGTTTTTTTTTTCCCTTATGTAAAAGAAAGGGGAAGTGCTGATGACAAATGAGATAGGAAGATGGGGGGAGCAGCTAGTAAGAAAAAGAGGCAGTCCAGTGACAAATAAGATAAACTCTGGGTTTTTCTTAGTGGGAATCTGATTTATTTGTAGTGATAGAGCAGAATGGAAATACGCTTAGGTGATATGAGATACCTCTGATGGAAAATCCGATGGTCTCCCTTCAGGTTGCTGGAAGAGAATCATATTTTCGGGAGGCCGATCGAGAAGCAGCAGCAGTTTTGACACTTACCCCTCACAGCTCCCTGCCTGTCTCCCATTGTAGGGGCTGTGTAAACATCTCATGGTTAGTGCTGGCACTGGCTGCAGAGAGCACAGAGAATGTCTGCAGTTTTTCTTTTCATGTAGTGGAGTAATAAGAACAAGGACAGTCTTTGATTGTCTGGCACTGTTTTGGCTGTTGGTGCTTTTAGATTCCCTTCTGTAAATGATTTTCCTCCTAAAATCCATTATGTAAACATATAAAACATCATAAACATATAAAATATGTTTAAATCAAATGAAGACCTTAAGAAAGCAAAGAAGGGATATTTATCATAGTAATTTGGAAAACTTATACAAGAGTGGATGTGCATATCTTTTTAAACTGTCAGTTAACTGTTATGAATAGGACTTTTGTCAATAACGACAGTGCATTCTAAAATTTTTTTGAGTAAAAGAAACAAACTCTTCTAAAAAAGAAAAAAACTACTCAAGCACAAGAGAGGGAGAGAAAGAGACCCCTAGTTAGTTTTTATCTGGAGAGTTCTTATTTGCATTTTTGTTTCTATTTAGTTAATTTTTAAGATGGGCCAAATTGAGGTGAATTTTAGTTCCTCTAAGTACTGTGACTGTCCTTGGTTCTTTAAAAAGTTTTTGGAGCATATACCACAGTAACTAAATAAAGCAGAGGGGCACCACTATAGGGAAGAAAGGGCTTCCCACATTTTTTCCCCACATCTGTGTTCCCACATTTTGTTTCTAGGACCAAATGTACGTGTTACTCACTCAAAACAGATACGTAGACTAGCCTGCTTTAAGTACTTCATGGAGTGGGAGATGAGTTGGGAAGAGAGGTTGAATCTAGTTTTTGGATGATTTTTCTGTCAGAATGCTTATTGTTACCGGTCAGAGAGGACCTAAGAAGTAAAGGAATCTGGCTGATTCACATTAACAAGTTTTTTAGGGGATTGGGTGTTCAGGTATAACTTGCACATAACTCTAGCTTTATTCATAGCAGTTCTTTACGCTGTGTCACCAATGCTGACTTTCTTTACAGGGTCCCTTCGTTCCTTCATGGTAATAAAATGGTGACAGTAGTTCAGGCTTCACATTTGCACATCACACCTTCCTTAGAAGAGCTTTCCTCCTCCACTCCCCAGTCTCATTCTGAAACAAAAATCTGGGTCTTTGCTATGATTAGACCCCTTTAGGTCACACTTTCCTGAGGCCCATCCTTAAAATATTGGTGTGGCAAGGAAGATGGAATTAAATTGACTTTTTAGAGACCAGTTTAGGATGAAAACTAGGGCTGCTTCACAGTGGAAGGGGAAGGGAAGTGGTTGTTAGGACCCAGCCTAACTGAATGCTAGACTATAAAGAATGCCCTTTGAGAGACAGAAAAGAGCCCTCAAAGGTTGTGAACAAAGGGAATGTCATCCTCAAAGCTCTGCTTTAGGAATATTACTCTGGATGAAGGGTGTAGAATGGAATTAAACTGGGAAGAAACTAAAAGTGCAAATACCAATTAAATTGTTATTCTGCCACTTTACTGAATTCATTTATTCTAATAAATTTTTGTTGGAGTCTTTAGGATTTTCTATGTGTATTATGTCATCTGCAAATAGTGACAGTTTAAATTCTTTAGTGATTTGGATGTATTTTATTTTATTTTATTTTTTTTCTCTGATTGCTGTGGCTAGGATTTTCAGTATTAATGCTACATAAAAGTGGTGAGAGTGGACATCCTTATCTTATTCTTGGTCTTAGAGGAAAAGCTCTTAGTTTTCCACCATTGAGTATGATGTTAGCTATGAGTTTTTCATATATAAAAATTTTTATTATAATGAGGTATGTTCCCTCTAAACACACTTTGTTGAGAGTTTTTATCATGAACAGATGTTGAATTTTGTGCAATGTAGAAGACAGTTCTATAAAACAAACTAGAGGGGAAGGGCTTGACTTAGGATGGTGGCAGTGGGAGTAAAGAATAGAGGATGGATACCAGAGGTAAGACAGACATTGGGTGAACTGACATGGCAGCTTTATTGTACGTGAGGTTAGAGGGGAGATGAGATGCACAGGACTGAGATTTTGGGCCCAGGCAGCAGGGATATGATGGTGCCATTCATAGAAGGGAGGAACATAGGAGGAAATAAGTCTCAGAGGATGTCTAGGTCAGTTTTGACTGTGGTAGTGATTGTGCTGGTATAACTTTATTTTCCTTTATAGGAGGGAGAATTAAAACTACTTTCTTCACATCTTACCATGGTAGTAGTGATTAACTGTGTTAAAGGGTATGTGTACAACAAGCGATGGAGCTAGAACTTGAATTCAGGGCTTCAGACCAGGAATTCTGTGTTCTTTCCATAGAGTCACACTTACATCTATTTGTAGACCTAAGTCATGAATTCTTTTCCTCCCTTATTCTCGCCCACCCTTTCTTCAATTGAAGGAACCAAGAATACATGCATGTTAATTTACACGAAGTGTAAAAATTCTGTAATTAAGAAAAATGTAGAAACTGGCCAGATACAAGCTGAGACTTATTTTTGAATTAGGATAATTTGCTAGGCATTAATTAGTAAATAATTTACCTTTTTTCTGCAGTGCTTCAGTTTCTAGCTAAAACGCACAGTTGTTCTGTGACAAGTTTTAGTAGTGCATTTGGAATGCATCAGTATTCTTTAGCTATGAGGCAGTAAACCATATGCTCTTTAACATTTTGGAGTTCGTACAGCAAACAACCATCTCAACAGTTTGAATGTTTGCAGGTGCGTGCAGTGGGTTCTGGACATTCCCACCTAGAATGTTCATGTCATGTGATGCTGCCCTAGTCTGCCAATTAGCTGATAATGCATAAATGGTGCTTACTATAGAGCCTGACTGGATGTAATTGCTCTGTAAACATTAACTATTCTCATTAACATAACTGATTAGAGGAAGCCTTAGACACTTTGATGAGCTTTCAGGGGTTGATGGAACTCTTTCAGATGTTCCAAGACAATCTCTGGGGTTATATCCTTTTTTACTGACAGATAATTTTGTCCATTTAAAATAAAACAGATACTGCATTCGGGTAGTATCATTTTCAGAAGATAGAAAAAAATTATATTAAAAAGTGTATCTCATCCTTTTCCCTAGCCTTCCAGTTCCTTTCTCCAGACACACTCATAGTTATCATTTTCTCGTGGATGCTTCTAGAGGTATTCTTTGTGTTCCGATAGGTCTTTTTTATTAATCTTAGATTATACTCTTTGAACTTTGATGTATTTCTCTTACCCATATTACTGCCTTTTTACCTCAGTTTATTTAATGATAATAAAGGTATTGCTCAAATTACATTTTTTATTTGAAGCAAGTCAGATACAGTCCCTAGTTTGCAGTTGGTAGTCATGTTCAGAGATGTTAAATGAATTATCTAAGATTACTTTGCTAGCCACAGAATTAGAACCAGAAGGAAGGTTCTTCTGAGTCCACATCCAGGCTCCCTATTCATTACGGAGGAACTTAGACATTCTCTTATGTGAAAGAGCTCACCTTCCTAATTTGATGGAGAGCAGTGCACTTATACTTAAAGAGAATAATAATAAATCTGTTATAAAACAGGATTACCTTTGGACATTTTATATGGGAATGACAAATTTTGTTGGTTGCCTATCTGTTTTAGGAATATATTTTCTACATGGAGTTGACTAAAGGCATCCACATAAGACGTAAGTTAGTCAAGAGGGCTCAACAACATAAATGTAAGAGGACTCAGTAGATACAGTCTTTTTAGTAGGTAGTTGAAAGTTATTCACAAGTGTAAATACACATGTTGAATTATTAAAAGTTTTATCTAAAAAAAAAACTATTGAAGTGCCTTGGCAGCTCAGTGGGTTAAGTGTCTGTGGCTCAGGTCATTATCAGCTCACAGTTCTTGAGTTCAAGCCCTGCATCAGGCTCTGTGCTGACAGCGTGGAGCCTACTTGGGATTCTCTCTCCCTCCCTCCTCTCCCCTGCTCATGCATGCTCGCATGCTTTCTCTCTCCTCCTCGCAAAATAAATAAATAAACTTAAAAAAAAAGTCTCTCCTAACACCTTCATTATAAATAAGCTTGTCAATAGAGCTGCTTGATTATATTAGTTAACTATTGCTGTGGGACAAAGTGTCCTAAAATACAGTGCACAAAACAAATGTTTATTATCTTGCAAACTTTGTGAGGGTCAGGAATCCAGGAGCAGCTTAACTGGGTGGTTCTGGCTCAGGGTTTCTGTTATAACATTGCAGTCAAGCTGTTGGGAGGGGCTGCAGCCTTCCTAGGGTCTGGCCCAATTGTGGCTGAAGAATCAAGTCACAACCACAAATTGTGTCAGGCCCCTCTGTTCCTCACCACTCGGGCCTCTCCATAGGCTGCCTACATGTCCTAATGACATGGCTGCTTGTTTCTTTCAGAGCAAGTGATCAGAGAGGCCCATGATGGAAGCCAACATCTTTTACAACCTAATCTCAGAAGTAGCATACCATGATTTCTGCCTTATGCTGTGGTCATCCAGACCACCCTCTCTCCTTGTGAGAGGAAACTCCACAAGACTGTGAGTTACCAGAGACATAGTCATTGAGAGCCATCATGGGGGCTAGCTACCACACTGAATTGGGCAGTGTTTAAGCTCTTAAACTTCTGATTTAGGACCTTCAAACTTCAGGAACAATTTTTAGAGTATATGAAAGCTGTAGTAGTGTGCAAGATTTTAAAGCAATTTGTATTTGCAGTAAATAATACAGATCTACTGTTTTAGAGAAGCAGTACTACAAAGTTTTAGTGTGGGCTCTGAAGCAAGACTGCTTTGGGCAAGTTACTTCAATTCTCTTAATAATAATAGTACTCTTAACTGCTCTTGGGCTATGCTGTCAAATGCTTAGAATAGTGCCAGGCACATAGGGGTGCTCGCATGTTTATTATTTTTATTGTTAAAAGAACTTGGGAATTCAAGTGTACTCAGCTGCTTTTGTGTCTGGAATATATATTACAATGTTGGAAGTTGAGTCTGGAGAGAGAGGCAGGGACAGTGTGCTCTGGAAAGGATGAGCCTTCACCTCTGATGGCTATGCAGAGTTGATTTGTGTTTTTGCTGTTGATAACCCTTGGCAATTAGTGTTTACTTTAATTTTTTTTTAACATTTATTCATTTTTGAGACAGAGATAGAGTGTGAGTGGGGAGGGGCAGAGAGAGAGAGGGAAACAACAGAATCCGAAGCTGGATCCGGGCTCTGCTGTCAGCATGTGTCCACACCGGGGCTTGAACTCATGAGCGGTGAGATCATGAACTGAGCCACCCAGGTGGACCCTAGTGTTTATTTTAAACTACTTTATTTAAAAAGGAGTGGTTAGCTTTTGTTTATTTTGTTCATTTCTGTTTCAGTAGTAACACCTGAATTTATGCTTCAGCCTCAGAAGTTCATGGCACACAGGTGTTCTTTTCTTTTATTTTTTTAAAATTTTATATAGTAGTCCTAATTTCAAAGAGAAGTTGTGATGGTATTGCTCTTTTAAAATGAAAATGAGAAAAAAAGAAATGAAAAGGATTATAGTGGAGGGGATCTGAAAAGTGCTTGATAAATTATGTAAGGAAGCATTTGGCTTTGATCAGAAATTTAGTTGTTAGCCAGCTGTAAGCAAACCCATCTGGCACACTTTTTCATTTATTCTTCTGAAATATTCATGGACTCCAGCAGTCCCTGTCTTGTTTCCATTAGATCCTCACATATTCTCATCTTCCGGTAGCCAGTCTGGAGTTGCAGTGGGTTGCCCTTGTTTTGTTTCCTTGTTGCTGTGGAGGTAATCAAAGAATAGGCACTCAAGGAAAAGTTTATATATACTCAGTCTCTTAGAAAATAAGTTGTGGAGCAAATGAAATAATGTAGGATTTGAGAACAATCAGTCATTATGTATCATTATGCTGGTATCTGCAGTAGTTTGAACATCTCTGAATTATGAATCTCTTCTGGTTAGTGAGCAGTACACTTCATTTTTATTAAAGAAATTTTATTTTGATTTAGAGACCATGTGATTAGTATACATACATTTTTTTATTTATAAAAGACATTTGCATGTTTGTTGTTAAATCTGGGAGAGCTTTTGAAATAGTATATGATGTAGATCAAGGAGATCATAAGTAATCCTTTTACATTTTAAAATTAATTTTTACTTCAGATTATTGATAGTAGGATTATTATTTGGCATTCAAAAAAATTCTGAAAATTGGTCATATAAAAGCTATCATCTCAAAGCTATGAAACTGCTATTGGTCATATAAAAGCTATCATCTCAAAGCTATGAAACTGCTATTTTACTCAATAGTAACTTGAGATTCATCTGGTTATTTCTACTTTTTTTTAAGAAGAAACTTTGCCACTACTTAGGAATGTCTTCGATGTTTAAATATGATTTCTTTCCATTAGCTCCCTGTTTTACATGAGAAGAGAGCCCTCTTTTTTTTTTTTAAAGGAGGTTGGCAGTTGTGTTCATACCAACCGCTGAGATTTTACCTAGTTGAGTGATAGATTAAGATTTTAAAAACAGTGGGGTCAGTTTTTTCATTTTTGTAGGTTAACATTGTGACAGCAGTGTTGAAAAATAGGGGCTGTTTGTGCCAAATTTGTATGATATGGATTTTAATGTTTAAGTCTAATCTCCTTTGGTTTCCCTGCTTTTAGCTTTGGCTCTTTTGTCTGCTCTGGCTTTGCAAGATGAAGAAACATAATGTCTTTATTGGGGTCAGTGCTTCCCAGAAACCTGGCTGACTTTAATGGTCAATAGGACCCATTTGCCACCTTTTGAACAAAGGATTTGAAGGCCTTGCAGGCTGCCCATCTGTCTTGGGAAGCTTTGTGCAGCCAGGGTGCAAAAAGAAGTTTTACTTGGCAACAGGAAGCCTTTTCTACATAAGTATTTAGAGTGTGTAAAATACAGTTTCTACATAAATAAAGTGTGTTTATTTAGTTCTGTGCTGCATTACAAGTTGTCTGATTTTGTTCCCATGTTTAGGAAGAGATGGGTTGGACAGAATTGACGTTATTATGCCACTAGCTTTTTTAGAGTTCAAAGAAGCTGAAAATTAGTTGCTTGTGTCACCTATTATTTAATTCATTTTATTTTTCTTGTAAAATTATCATTTCCCAGATCATAAATAAACTACAAGCCATTTATTTATTTAAAATTAAATTTGGGAGTAATTCTGTAGTATAAAATGTGTGAACTGTTTACCCATGAGTACTTAATTTGCTATTTTTGTCAGGTAGACTTTTGGGCACTAATGAGGTAGGGCTGATCAGGTGTATTAACATTATTTCTAAGTATATCTTTCTGCCCCCTAGACTTGAAGCTATTTGAGGGAACCAAATAGTACAGTAGTTAAGAGCATGTGTTCTGTTGTTTAAAGTGCTTGGATTAAATGTTTATTTTTGAGAGAAAGAAAGAGAGAGCATGTGGGGCAGAGAGGCCCCTAAGAGGGCTCTGCTCTGACAGCAGAGTGTCCAATGTCTGACTCCCAGACTTTGAGATCATGACCTGAGCTGAAGTCAGACGTTCAACCAACTCAGCTACCCAGGCACCCTAATGTACCTGAGATTAAATCACGTTTCTGCCACTTGTTGTGTTGCCCCTTAAACATTTTTTTTTTTTAAGTTTGTTTATCTATTTCAAGAGAGAGGGAGAATTCCAAGCAGTCTCCATGCAGGTAGGTAGCACAGACCCTGAAACAGACCCAAGAACAGTGAAATCATGACCTGAGCCAAGACCAAGGGTCAGGTACTCAACTGACTGAGCCACCCAGATGTCCTGCCCCTTAAATTTTCTTGGCCTCATTCACATGCTCCTTGTTCTGCAACTTGGTATGGATGGACATGATGACTTGGCTAATGTGGACCCTGCCCACTGTGCCCTGGGGCTTTCCAAAAGCACCCCGCATACCTGTCTGGAGCCTAGATTGGAAAAAGCATGAGGCCAAACCTCAATGTCCACCAAAAAAAGCTGTCTCCAAGGTCCCTTAGGGCAACCCGTACAATCAACAGGCTGCATACAGTACCAAGGAGGCTGCTGTGTGCAGCCATTGCTCTCTGGGCCCCACGGGGAAAGAGCACAGTCAGCTTAATTGACTGCAGTTATTTTATTATTTTTAAAACAGGGATGGGGACATCTAGGTGGCTCAGTCGGTTAAGCATTTGACTGCGCAGCTCAGGTCATGATCTTGGGGTTCTTGAGTTGGAGCCCTGCATTGGGCTCTGTGCTGATAGCTTAGGGCCTGGAGCCTGCTTCAGATTCTGTGTCTCCCTGTCTCTCTCTGCCTCTCCCCTGCTTGTGCTATGTCTCTCTCTCTCTCTTTAAAAAATAAACAAAAAAAATTAAAAAAATAAAACAGGGATGTATTTATTAAAGTAGGTAGGTTGATAAGTAAGATAATGTACAGTGTCTGGGATACATAGGAAATAATACATATAACCTATTATTCACCTTTATAACCTCTTAGCACCTTGTACAGTGCCATGCACATAATAGATGCTCACTGCACATTTGTTGAAACGGGAAACTTCAGGAATATGTAGCCAGTATGGTCAATATATTCGCTAAATTTACTGAAAAGGAAAAAAATACAGGAGAAACTTAACAGAGGGCCATGGGGAGGGGAAGTGGGGAAAAGAGTTAGGGAGAGGGAGGGAGTCAAATCATGAGAGACTCTTAAATACTGAAACAAACTGAGGGCTGAAGGGGGAGGGGGAAGGGGAAGGGGGATAGTGGTCGTGGAGGAGGGCACTTGTGGGGAAGAGCACTGGGTGTTATATGGAAACCAACTTGACAATAAACTATAAATTTTAAAAAAACCAGGAAGAAAAAAATTCTCATGTATTTGATAGTTAGATCTCATTTCGAGTACAGTCATTATACTTGAGGTCACATTTGCTCTTATCACAAGCCTGTAACATTTATGATAAAAATATAATTTATGATTATGATTTTTTATAACATAAAAATTACTGCTTTTTTAGTTCTCCATTGAAATGTAAGTTTTTCTGTTTGTCACTTTATGCTAAACTGATGGGAGCTTTAGGTGTATTTATTTTTTAATTTTTTGAGTGGGAGAGATAGAGACAGAGCATGGGCAGGAGAGGGGCAGAGAGAGAGGGAGACACAGAATCCGAAGCAGGCTCCAGGGTCTGAGCTGTCATGAGGGCACTGAGCCTGACACCGGGCTCAAACCCATGAGCTGTGATATCATGACCTGAGCTGAAGTTGGATGCTTAAGCAGCTGAGCCACTTGAGTGCCCCTTAGGTGTCTTTTTTGAAAACTGAAACCATGAATTCAGGAAGTCAGATGTTGGCTTATCAGGTTTAAATGATAAGATTCTTTTTAAACGTTTTTTAAAACTAAGCATCAAGTCTCAGGTAAGTCTCTTAGAGACTGTTACGGGTATATGGAGCAGAAATTATTTAATTTATTTGCATATGCCTGGAATTAGGGTATGTTTTCTTGCTGTTTTTCTGTTGCCATGTGTGGGTAAGGAAATGCTTTGCTATACTTTAAATTGTGTTTTACAATAAACTATTTAAAAAAAATCCAAGAGCTACAAAAAAATAAAATCAAATAAATAAATAAATAAATTGTATTTTGTATTTCCCCCATGACACTCTCACATTGGTGTGTAGCAGCTGTATATTTACGACTCAGAGCCTTTGAGTATATACAGAGTCTTTTTGGTAACTGATCTCTTTTCTTTATCCTTTGTGTATGGAGTTATCTTTTCAAGTCCCTAAACATGAGCGAGGTCTTGACAAAAGGTTCTAGCTAATCCTTTATTCCATTTTCTCATGGGAATATTCCCTGTAATTCTAGTACTTTTTTTCCTGCATTCTTTGATAGGTGAGATGAGTTCACCAAAGGTAAGTTTTGTGTATGTGCTTGCGCGCGCGCGTGTGTGTGGGTTTGTGTGTGTGGGGGTGTGTGTGTGTAGGGGAGCTCTGGGTGCAATTTAAATAGCGTGGACAGAGTAGTCCTCACAAAAATGATTTTTGGACAGTGACTTGAGAGAAGTTAAGGGAGTTAGCGAAGTAGATATTTGACATAAATGCCTTCCAGGCTAAGAAAATAGGAAAAGCAAAGGCCTTCAGTGGGGGCCATGATGGTTTTCTAGTGACGTAAAGGAACCTTTAGGAGACTGGGCGAGTGAACAAGAGGGAAGAATAACAGGTCAGAAGGGTTCCAGGAGGTCAGAAAGGCCTGGTATTTTTGAAAGGGCTTTGGATTTAATTCTAAGGGTGATGGGGAGCCATTGCAGATTTGCACACAATAGAGACCCCTGACTTAGTTTTAAAAAGGTAAATTTGGCAGTTGTATGAAGACTGAATTTAGAGGTACAGGGAGATTTGTTAGGAAACTTGCAGTAATCTAGGTAAGATATAATGGCAGCTCAGAACAGATGGTGTGATATGATCAGTTTCTGGATATATTTGGGAGATTGAAGCAATAAGATTTCATTATCAAGTGGTGGAGTATGAGTGAAAGGGGAGGAATCAACAGTGGCTCCAAAGATTTTGACTTGAGCAGCTTGAAAAATGGAGTTGCCATCGACTTAAATGGGGAAGACTATGGGTTGGATGGATTAGCGAAAGGGTGGTGCAAGTTAGGGATTCAGTTTTGAACATGCTGAGTTTGAGATGCCTGCCAGATATCGTGGTCAGGAATGCAGTTCGATGTGAGTTTGGAGTTAGAAAAGATTGAGCTGGAATGATAAATTACACATGTATTTAAGTCATTGGGACTAGATAAGATCATTAAGGGAGAGAATATAGGTAGGCAAGAGGAAAAACGCTAAAGATAGTTCTTAGACACTCTACATTAAGACTGCATCAATAAAAAAAAGTATCAGCACACTTAAAACATTTTAGGTACAAAATTATGAGTGTTTTTGTTGTTTGTTTTTTTGAGAGAGAGAAGAGAGAGAAAGAGTGTGTGCGAGAGGGGCAGAGAGAGACAGGGAGAGAGAATCCCAAGCAGGCTTTGCTCCATGACTGCAGAGCTTCGTGCGGGGCTGGAACCCACAAACTGAGATCAAGACCTGAGCCGAAACCAAGAGTTAGAGACTCAACCAGCTGAGCCACCCAGGAACCCCAATTACGAGTATTTTTAAAGGGTAGAATAAAGAAGATGGCAGTATCACTTGAAGTATCTCTTTTTTCTTTCCCCTTTTCCTTTTCATAAAATTTTTACTTTTTAAAAGTTTAGTAGTAGGCTTAAGGCCACAGTGAACACACAGCCAACTCATTTTCTGGTGGATTAACACCTTTTGACTTTGTTCCTTTCACTACTTCATTGATGTTCATTTTTTTTAATGATGCGGGGCTAAAACTCAGAAACCATGAGATCATGACCCAAGCTGAAACCGAGAGCCAGATGCTTACCCGACTGAGCCACCTAGGTGCCCCTATTGATGCTCTTAAATCTTTGATTACACTTCTTTACTTGCTAAACAGATACAAATAAATACTGTCATATTCTTATATTTCCATTATACTTCCATTGATCTGAACAGTGAAACAAAATACGGATAATATCCTTACTGCCAACAATACATTCATCTGTAAGTTCTGAAAATGCCCAGCTGTTGAGCATAGTAGGTTTCAGATTTTTTGCTTGTGTTTTTAACTCCTTGCCTGAGATAATTCCAAAATATTTGTGTTTTGGCAACTTTATCTGCTTAAGCAGTACATCATAATGAATGATAGAAGGTAGCTGATCTAGCTGATGGAAAATCCTTGTGGATGCTTCCAATTAGGATAATGGAGCTGATTCTGAACTACAATATTTCTTAGGGGAGAACGTGTCTTCCTTCTGTCTTCTTCCATTCTGTGTTTTCTGTTCTTAGGCTTGTCTTTCTGTTTGATTTGTTGAGGAAAAGTATCTTATGGAGAGTAGCTTGATTTGCGTTCATTTCTTGTACTAATGGAAGGGTTCAAGTAGAAAAGGTTAGAAACTGATTATTTTCCCTTTCCTTGATTGTAAGGATTATCTGTCAGTACTAAGATGGTAGAAAGTTTGCTTTTCATTTTTCACCCGTGGTTAAAATGTTTGTTCCAAATGATGCATGTACATTGAATTAAACTATATTTGGTGATTGAATGACTGATACTTGTAGGGAAGTATACTTTTTTCCCCGTATAGATAATGCTTCAACAATGATGAATAAATGGCAGTCAAAAGAGTTGTAAATCAATCCTAATGAGGGATGAAATGGTATTAGTTGCATTTGTTAATAAAAATCAATAGACTATATTCATGAGGTTTCTAATTTGGAGAACCACAGAGTTTCAAATACTAAAATAAACTTTCAATTGCTAAATGGACACATAGTCAATTTTTATTCATTAGATTGATTTGTGTCTGGGTTTTCCCCCTATAATTAAGCCAGTCCTTTATAAGGAGGGAAGTAAATGGAAGTTGATTTAGAGCATTGTGCAAAATGTGTTTTTATCCATCAGTGTGAGTGTTTTTCTTGTTTTTTTATGGAGTATGGGTTCAGAGAATTGTTAACATAATACCAAATTTTATTTACAAGGTCAAAATAAATCTTGTAAATGAAAGTTTGTGCCCCTTGGGTACTAAAAGACTAGGAATTGAGTTATTTAGATATTGCATCTAAATTTTTGGAGTTATAGGAAAAATTTTATGTTAGACTCAGAAGGTCTACACATTTCCATAGATCAAAGAACTGTGGTTCAGTTTTCTTATTTTGCCCTTCTTTGGGTTTCACTGGAAACTCATGTCACTGGAAAGTGTCACCAGTACAATTGCCTTTCACTCCAGGCCTCAGAAAAAGAAAAGAAAGAGCAGGGAAGTTCTGATCCATATTGGTACATCACAAAGAAGGAAACTTAGAACTGCTCTTTATGAGGAATTACTGAAAAGAACAGTAAAACTTTGTGGTTTGTTATAAACTTCCATATTACTTTAGAAAGGGCTCATTGAGTATAGTTAGAGCTAGATTATCACCATAGTGAGCTCCAAAAACTAATCTGTGTGGTTGGTTTTGTTTGGGGTTTGGTTTTTGAGAGAAGGAGGAGCAGAGAGAGAGGGAGACACACAATCAGAAGCAGGCTCCAGGCTCTGAGCTGTCAGCACAGAGCTGCCCAAAACAGGGCTTGAACTCATGACTGTGAGATTATGACCTGAGCTGAAGTTGGATGCTTAACTGACTGAGCCACCCAGGTGCCCCATCGTACATAGTTTTGTGGAAAATTCAAGCTATGCATGACATTATATGGGAAGTAAAAATAAATAGCAACCCACTGTCAAAAGATCACTACTGATATATTTTAGTGGAAATCATAGTTTTACCTACTCTATATATTAGGGTACAACATGAGTAGTTTGCATTTACTTAATATGTAATAGGTAATGTTGATATATAACACATGATTTAAATATTTTTATTTAATTTATTTTAATAATTACATAATTAATATACAAACACTATCTTAACCTTTTATTTAAAAATTTTTTAATGTTTATTTTAGAGCGAGTGAGAGAGAGAGAGAGAGAGAGAGAGAAAGAGAGAACAATTGGGGAAGGGGCAGAGAGAGAGGGAGGGAGACTCCTAAGCAGGCTTCAGGCTTTGAGCTCTCAGTACAGAGCCCCATGTGGGGCTTGAGTTCACCAACTGCAAGATCACGACCTGAGCCCAGTTGGACACTTAACCAACTGAGCCACTCAAGTGCCCCCATGATCTTAACCTTTTTAAAACCCAATAATATTATTTGTAGATGACCCCATTTTAGATCTACATTATCCTCTTTTTTTTTTTTTTTTTTAAAAGAGAGGGAGAGAGGTAGACAGTGTGAGCAGGGGAAAGGAGCAGAGGTGGGGTTGAGGGGGGAGGAGAGAGAGAATCCTAAGCAGGCTCCACATTCAGCATGGAACCCCTTGCAGGGTTTGATCCCAAAACCTAGGGATCATGACTTCAGCTGAAATCAAGGTTTTGATGCTCAACTTGACTGAGCCACCTAGGCAATTGCCCGTACATTATCCTTTTAATGGCAGAACACCATATACTTTATGATATACTTTTATTTATTTACATATTTCCTTCTTATAGGTTCTTAGATTGTTTCAAAATTTTTATTATAAACAGCATTGCACAGAACTTCTAGTAAGAAGATATTTGCACACATTTTTAATTATTTCCTTAAGTCACATTTCTGAGGGAAACTACTGGGTCAAGCAGCACGTGTGTGTGTGTGTGTGTGTGTGTGCGCGCGTGTATTTTAATGCATATTACCAAACTACCCTCTGTAAAGGCTGCACCAGTTTACTTTTATACCAGTGTTACTGACGGAATAGTATTGGTTTTGACATTTCTTTTTTATCCTGCACTCTGTATTTTGTTAAGAAAACATTCCACTGAAAAATTCAGAATGTCTTCATTCTGTAAACAGTAGGTTTCTTAATATTGTTCTGTAGAAACCTCTGGAATTCCCATCTGTCCTAAAATTCTCTTCTGAAAATTAAGAATGGCCTCTTAATGAAAGTCCATGTGGCTAAAAAAAATAATTTTTAAACATACATTGTTACCATAATTAGGGTAACATTTGCCTTTTAGAATTATTTTTTTTTAACGTTTTATTTATTTTTGAGAGAGAGACAGCATGAGCAGGGGAGGGTCAGAGAGAGAGAAGGAGATACAGAATCTGTATCTGCAGGCTCCAGTCTCTGAGCTGTCAGCACAGAGCCCGACGTAGGGCTTGAACCCACCAACCGTAAATTCATGACCTGAGCTGAGACGTTTAACTGATTGAACCACCCAGCTGCCCCAGAATAATTAAAAAAAAATTTTTTTTTAATGTTTATTTATTTTTGAGACAGAGACAGAGTGTGAGCAGGGGAGGGGCAGCGAGAGAGGGAGACACAAAATCCGAAGCAGGCTCCAGGCTCTGAGCTGTCAGCACAGAGCCCGTTGTGGGGCCCAAACCCACGAACTGTGAGGTCATGACTTGAGCCGACTGACGCTCACGAACTGTGAGATCATGACTGACGCTTAACAGACTGAGCCACCCAGGTGCCCCGCCCCAGAATAATTTTAATCTAAGGTTTTATTCATAATTTTCCTTAATCATGATTTCTTATCTTAGAATTAAGGGGAAAAAGCAGTGCTTTTTTAGTGTAACAGTAAGACTTGGTTATCATTGCTGGAGTGGGTGGTACATTTTAACTCATTTCTGAACTTTCCTACTGAAGCCACAATTAGAAAATGAGCCTGGCTTTCAGTATAGTGTTTATTGATCCTATGCTAAAAGGCCCAAGTTTTCAGCTGCACTCGATAATATATTTTCTGTAGAAGAATAGTACTGACCTTTGAAAAAAAATACATAGCCATTAATTAATTAAATTGGTCTCCTTGAAGGCACTCTTGCTGAAAAGGTCTGTCCTTTTATCCAAAGAAGGAAGAGGTTTGATTAATTTACAGATTCTGCTCTAGTATATATAATAAAGTATTTGGGAAAATGTCAGGTTCTCATGCATTTAAAAAATATATGGGAAATTCATTTGTTAATTGAATTCACTTCCAGAAGGATGTGGTGGGAATTAGCTTTGTTGAGAGGCGGTATGTCGTCAGGAAAAAAGACTGGTCTCAAAATCAGATACTCTGGATTTTACTTCTTTGGGGAGTCTTTTTACCTCTTTAGGACTCTGTTTCCACAACTGAGTGGAGTAGTTTCAGCTGCCCTTCAAAAAGCTTGATGAGCATGCCAGTCATCTAAGGATCTTGTTAAAATACCAGATGGTTCAGTAGGTCTGGGCTGGGCCTGAGGCTCTGCATTTCTAACAAGTTCCTGGGTATGTCAGTGCTACTGGATCATCGCAATTTGAATAGCAAGAAATTAGATTATATCTATCTTTCCTTCTAGTTCTGAAAGTCTGATTCTAATTTAAGTTATTCTAGACGTTAAGATTACGATCTTAACATTTTAAATATTTTTAATATGGTAAGGTTTAAGTAAAAGAAGACAAGCATTTTTACAACTTTTAAGTTTGCTAGTGAGAATTTTTTTCTGATCATGTCTAAGACTTTTTGAAAATACTCCAACACTCACTTCCTTCCCTTAAAAAGTTAGGAGAAGAATAGATAAGAGAAGAATAATAAAACACTGATATTGTTGAAGCTGGATGAGGAGTACATGTGGGTTCATTCATTATACTTTGTCGTTATTCTCCATCCATAGGTACATGTGAAAATTTATTTAACAATACAAAACAAAAAGAATACAAAATGTGAATCTGCTAGGGTTGTAAGACAGAGGCTTTATATTTATATGTATATGTATACACATGTATAGGTATATATAGCTTCAGGCACTAGTAACTCAGTTCTAACTTGTCTAGTAGGAAGCAGTGTGGTAATAATCTGAGGGAAACTCTTGGAAGGAAAAAAGCATAATGGCTAATGAAACACATTTGCTACAAACAGAGAAACTAGAGCTGCCATTCCCCATGTGTAAGTCTTGGGCTGTTTGTTTCTGTTAAACACTGCAAATGTGTCTATGCCAACTTAACCTGAATGTGTTTGGGTGATATTTTTGGAAATTGACTCTTAAAACTGTAAACTTAACATAGATTTTGGTTGCTGTTGTTGAATGTATCAATCAAATATTATCATATTTTTATAAGACAAAGACACTTAAAATAGGGTATAGGAAGTGTGCATTAGGCAAATGTTTTCTACTATTCCAAGAGTCTCTTAGATATAGGCTTATAATGTTGCTTTTAAATTCAGAGTAATTTAATACTCTGCAGTAAAATTTTGATTCCTACTAAATGGCTATTTCTGAGGGAGGAGTTGAGAACAAATGGAGAAAGAATGTAAGTTGAGCTTCGTTTTGGTAAAGATTTGGAGAAATGATCAGAAAATGTTTATATAGAATGATACCTGTTTAGGAAATAACATTTTGATATGAAATAAACAAATATCTAATATAAAGCTAACTTACTTAGATTAGTTGTTATATAGGTCCTATATATATATCTGTGTGTGTGTGTGTGTGTGTGTGTGTGTGTGTGTGTGTGTATATATTATAATTTGAAAACAATATTTGAAAAGCACAAATTAGGGGCTCCTCCGTGGCTCAGTTGGTTAAGTGTCCAACTCTTGGTTTTGGCTTAGGTCATGATCTCATGGTTTGTGAATTCCAGTCCCATGTCAGGTTCTGTGCTGACAGTGCAGAGCCTGCTTGGGATTCTCTCTGTCTCTTCCCCACTCAACTTTGTCTGTCTCTGTAAAAATAAATAAGTAAACTTAAAAAAAAATTTAAAAACACAAATTAATGCCAGGTTATTAAAGAGAACTAGAAAATAAATGTTTTAGAAATGTAAAACCCAGCTACAACCATTGTTAATGTTTTTACTATGGTTCCTTTCATTTTTTAATGTGATTTTATATAGTTCTTCTCTTACCTTATATATCCTTTTATCCTATTTTTTTCACTAAACATTCTAAATATGTGCTTTTCATTATTCATTCTTCTGTAAATATTTTCTGAATGAAATAATTATCTGTCAGGTCTGGGTGAAGACATCCATGGCCTCAAATAGGAAATCTAGAAATATGTTTCTGCTTTGATATATTTTTAGGCTAGGTGCACGTTGTCTATTATGGTGAGTAGAATGGATAAAGGAAGTCATTTTCTGTTGGAGAGATTGAGGCATTTGCTTGGTCTGTCCAATATTTGAGTACTTTTGAACTGAATGAGATTATGCATCCTGGGAAGAATGTAATCCCACGTTGAACAGAGCCATAGTAGCACCATTAGTGCAGACCTGTGATAGCTCTGATGCCAAGATGCAGGATTTTAAAGGCTCTTCTTATGAAAATCTTACTTGTGAATTGGACCCCAAAGTGAACTTTCAGGGATAATAGGGATGTTATACTGGTAATTCTTACCAGTCCAGGGAATTCAAGGCTCAGCAAAAATCAGTTTACCATTGGCCTTACAGACCAAACAAAATATATATACACACATGTGAATTAAATGAGCTCTAATACAAATAAAGTGCCAAGAACAGTTCTTACCACATAATAAGAGTATAAGTGTTTGATATTGACATAGAACTGAAGAGACTTTTAAGTCAGCTTTTATGTCTAATGTTAAATATATCAGGAGCCTTTTGTTTCAGGAAAGTGAATTTCTTTGAACACTGAATAAGCTGAACCAAGTAGTAAATAATGATTAAGTGTGTTTTTGGGTCTCCTTCCCTTACATGTCTTACCCGTTTAACTGAGGACCCTTCTTGGCTTTATCCATTTCTCTAATTTAAAAGCCTTTTTTCAGATGCCTGGAGTAAAATAGGAGATGAGTGTTGACTGGTTATTAGGAGCAGGAGGAATTAGTTAATAACTGAATTGGTAACTTGGCAGCAGCAACTTGATTTTAAGGTCCTAGGTTTGTGTTCCTCTAAGATTTAAAGCTTTCAGCAGTATAAACGTACTTGTTCTTTTAAGGAAATTCTTTGGAGCATGTGTTTAGAGAATTTTCATCATGTCTGAATGTGGCTTTGAACTTGACACATTTTTACTCTTATCATCAGTGTAATTGTTTCTAAAGGTGTGGAAGTGTGTATTCCATTTTTGAAATACAGTCATTTTAAAATTTTGACACATTCATTTTGTGATTTGTTTTGATTTCCAGTTCTCTAGCAGTGTTAATTTTCAAACTTGAAAATTTTTAACTGTGTGGATATTATGGATTTCATTGTAATGTGTGAACTGTTTTTCTAGAAAAAATGTATATACATTCAAAATGTTATATACAGTTTCAGAATTTGTTCACTGAAATCCTAAAACTTAGCCACATGTTTTTAAGTTGAAATATAGTTGACATACAATGTTACATTAACTTCAGGTGCACAGTATAGTAATTTGACAACTCTGTATGTTACACTGTGCTCACCACAAGTGTAGCTCCCATCTGTCACCATACAGCACTATTACAGTATCATTGACTATAATCTCCATTCTGTACCTTTCATCCCTGTGACTTCTTCATTCCATAGCTAGAAGCCTGCATTTCCCACTCGCCTTCACCCACCTGCATATTCCCCCTCCCTTCACTCTCCTCTCTGGCAACCATAGGCTTGTTCTTTTTTTTTTTTATGGATCCATTTCTGCTTTTTGTTTATTTTTTAGATTCCATGTTTAAGTGAAACCACCTGATATTGGTCTTTCTTTCACTTATTTCACTTAGTATAATACTCTCTAGGTCCATCCGTGTTGTCACAAATGGCAAGATCTCATTCTTTTTTATGACTAATACTCCATTTTACACACACACACACACACACACACACACACACACACACACCCCACATCTTCTTTATCCATTAATCTGTTTATGGACACTTAGATTGCTCCCATGTCTTGGCTCTGTAAATGCAGCAATAAATATAGAGGTGCATATATCTTACAAATTAGTGTCTTTGTACAGTAAAGATATAGTGAATTACTACTTTATGTAATGCACTTTATTAGATCTTGGGAAAGTTGGTGCAGGGAGGAATAAGTGGTTTTTACCACTCAGAAAACTTAGGTTTTAATAATATAGGTAATACATAAATAATACACTTTGATATATAATAACAACTGGTTGCCAGCAGAGAGGAAATTATTAACTTTCACTGGGGGAGGTGAGAAATGGGTGAGGCTTATATTTGAACTTACTCTTAAAGTACGCATAGAATTTTAAAAAACATCTTGATTAAGATATAATTCACATACCTTATGTGTAACAAACATACTATTTAAAGTAAACAATACAGTGGCTTTTAGCATAATCACAGAATTATGAAACAATCCCCACAGTCAACTTTAGAACATGTTAATCACTCTCCAAGGAAATGTCATACCTTTGTCGACTACTTATGCTCCTCTCTGCTTAGACCCTGGCAACTACAAATCTACTTTCTATCTTGGTAGATGTTTGCCTATTTTGGACATTTCATATAAATTGAATCACATAATATATGTCTGCCTTCTTTCACTTAGTATAATAATATTTTCAAAGTTCATCCATGTTGTAGTAAATATCAGTACTTCATTCCTTTCTACCAGCAAATATTATTCCATTGTATGAACATACTACGTTTCATTTTCCATTTTTCAGTTGATGGACATTTAAGTTGTCCTACTTTTTGACTATTATGAATAATGCTGCTGTACAAGTTTTTGTGTGGACATATATTTTCAGTAATCTTGGGTATTAAAACTGTTAGTGGAATCGCTAGATTGAGAAACAGACAGACTGTCTTCCAAGGCAGCTGTACTAGTTTACATTCTCACAAGCAATATATGAGGATTCCAGTTTCTCCACCTCCTAGTCAACACGTATTAATTACTGTGTTTTAAAAACATTTTAGCCTAATTCAAGTCTTAAGTGGCATCTCATTGTAGTTTTGATTTGAATTTCCCTGATGACTGATGACATTGAGCATCTTTTCAAGTGCTTATTGGCCATTTGTATACATTCTTTTGAGCATAGACTTTTAATAGATGGAGAAAAGGGAAGCAAAGGGAGGACTTCAGGTATGAAGGCCTGAGAAATGGTGAAACCATCAGTAAAACAAGAGTTGGGTCCCCAGAGGAAGTGAGTGAGACCAAGACACTAAGAAACTGGACTCTCAGTTTATTTTTTGGTGGGTCAAGTCATACTGTCCTCTGCTTATCTTAAGTTTACATTGCTCAAATTTCAAGGATATTCCTTCTTTTGTAAATGTCAGGAAGTGTTGTGTCTAGCTCATTCAATTGATTTATTCAACACTAAATAAAGAATTTTAGAGGGCCTTCTAAATTCCAGGCTTTCTAAGCCCCCTAAGTTAGAGGGGGTAAATGAGTGAGCAGAAATAGACCCTTGGTTTTCATGGAGCTTTTTTTCTAGTGAGAATGATTTGGTACCAATAAAAAACCCTTTTTAGAGGCTGCCTTTATCCCAGCATATCAGAGTTTGGTAAATAAATCCATGTCTGCTTTGTTTATGCTGTTGCTGATTTTATTAATTTGGGTCATAGCTCTGCTCAGCTTTTACCTTTCCAGACTCAGTTTTTAATCTTTAATCATTTTTTACACAGCAGCATCCTGAAATTCCTTTTGGCATCCTTGTTTCTTTTTTTTTTTTTTTTGTACTGTTGCAGCTGAAGTCCTTTTCCCCCCACTATAATTGGTACCAATTAATCAAAAAGTCTGATAAACTATAAAGAAAAGGGGCATGCGTATTTTAAACCTTTTCTTTTAAAACCTGCGTATATATGTTTCATCAATCTTTTATTTTAGGACAAGGCTTTTCCTTTGAAGAAGAATCTGCCGACTATAATTTTTTTGTGATGTTTCTTATATAAACCCCACATATAATGAATCATGTATGATTTTTAGTTTCTGTATCTAAAGTAGAGTGAGAATTTAAAGCTATCTCAAAGAAATCTGAGTGCAAAATCTTCCTAGAGTTTTATGATTTTCCACCCTAATCTTTAGTCTTCTGATCTCTAATTGGCAGTTTTGTGTTAAGCAACTTGGATATATCTATGTCTATCTATCTATATCTATATAGATATTCATCTTTATTTTCAGAAAAATTACAATTCTTGAGTCACCTGGGTGGCTCAGTCAGTTAAGTATCTCACTTCAGCTCAGGTCAGGATCTCAAGGTTAGTGAGTTCAAGCCCCGTATGGGGTTCTCTGCTGTCAGCGTAGATCCTGCTTCAGATCTCTGCTTCCCCGCCCCCCCCCGCCCTCCTTCCCCTGCTTGTACTCTCTCTCTCTCTCAAAAACAAATAAACATTAAAAAATATCTTTATATAAAAAATAAATTACAATTTTTTTCAGAATCTTATAAAAGGTTTACTTAATAATTAAATTATGAATTTACTTTCATGTTATACCTAAATAAAGAGGTTGGAAATGGGTTGGTAAGCAAATTCAAGTAGAGGAAGCAGAAGTACTACTGACCATGTGCATTTTTGGTCTACTGAGGACACAAGGAGTTTAATCCAGGTTATAGGTTAAGAAAGCTTCTACTATATATTCCAAGTTATGTACTCTTTCACTGTGTTCTCCTAGTACTCTGTACAGATACTAGATACCCCTTATATAACACTCATCTCACTACTCTATAGCAATCTATTTGTTTGTCTTCCTTCTTTAAGGGCAAGAGTATACTCTCTTATGTTATATTCATAGTTCCTAGTATATGTTTGGTATATAATTATATATTCACTTTTAAAAAATGAATTGACTACAGGCTCAGTATAACTCAATAAAATGACCAGGCTGTCAAAAAAAATAACTTTAATGTGATTCCTCAGTTACATTATTAGATGTAGTGTTTAGAATAATTCTACTATATTCATATTGTGTTGAACTGGAGTGGTAGATTTAAAAAACAACATGTTGATTAATTAGAGTGTATCCCCTAAATTGTTAATTTTATGAGATAGGACTGTATATCTAATACCTACAATATAGAATGTTAATGCCTGGTAGACAGTACATGGTTAGTACATTAAAAAAAAATTACTGGGGCACCCGGCTGGCTCAGTTGTGGTTAATCATCCAACTTCTGTTCAGGTAATGATCTCATGATTCATGGGTTTGAGCCCCACATTGGGCTCTGTGCTGACAGCTCAGAGCCTGGAGCGTAGTTCAGATTCTATGTCTCCCTCTCTCTCTCTGCCCTTCCCCTGCTTGTGTTCTCTCTCTCAAAAATAAATAAATAAGCTATTTATTTATTCTTAAATAAACTTAAAAAAATTTTTTAACATTCATTTTTGAGAGCGAGAGGGTGCAAGTGGGGGAGGGGCAGAGAGAGAGGGAGACCCAGAATCTAAATCTGAGGTATCCACACACAGCCTGACGCGGGGCTCGAACCATGAGCACTGAGCTCATGAGCCAAAGACAGATGCTTAACTGATTGAGCCACCCAGGTGCCCCTTTAAATAAATACATTAAAAAAATTATTGAATCCACAGGGAATAGAGAATAGGATGGTGAAGGTTCTTTACTGTTTATTGAGAAATGGTAAGTTGAATACAGGGTGTGCTTCTGTAGAAAAGGAATTTAGTGAATATATTAACAAATTTTGAAAATTTGAGGCCTGATCATACGGAAGAACATGAGGACCTCAGTAGGTCTGGAGAGCTGAATTGGAACTAGGGAATTACAGGAAAAATATAGGACAGCAGATTACATCAAATTTTTTTCTAATTTATTAACATTGTTTTCAAAAATAGAATATATTAATGAGTTCATTGGGACAGAAGTTTAATGACATGTCAGGAAGGTAAAAAAAATTGTTTTTATAGGAGATGTGAGATTTGTCTAGAAAAACTCGAAATTCATCTTTTCTAGGCCCTGTGAACAGTAATCTCTTGCTTCAGTCTTCTAGTAATATTCTTTGTAAGAATATTATATTTGTCACATAACTTACATAGATTTTATGGTATTAAGGAGTAATAAAAATGATTTCTTATCTTTCCATTAAATTTTCTTTGGTGGAAGACAGAAATCGTATATTATTACAGTACCAAAAAAACCTTTTTAATGGTATTCTTATGGTCCAGAAATCTTGATAGATTGTCATTTGATAAGTCAGATAGGTTTTAAAAAGTCCCAATAGTCTGCTTCATTCATTAGTTGTACAGATGATTGTGTAAGTTAATCTGACATCAGACAGCTGATAGTACAGTAACATTTGTTGAATTTGATGAGTGCAGTAGTCCTTATATTCCTGCATATGATATATAATGAATCCAAATATTATAATGATTTAAGTTCTGTGAGGTATTACTGTGAGATAGTACTATAGAAATCTGAGTATTTTATCTTTGCTGCCTCATACCTCACAGGACTTAAGAGTCTTATTCATATAAGCTGTTCCTTAATTATTTGTTAAAATACGGCTGAATATCTCAAAGCCTTAAAAAAACAATCACCCTTATGAGGACTTATTTTTTGTTATACAGACTGTTAACAAATCAAAAGTATTTTGGTTCAGATATCAAAGTTACTGAATTGCCTTGTTAATTTATTGTTGATATGTCAATAAAGTTTAGTCAATGATGTCTTGTTCATTTACCCCAAATTTCTATGGTACATGACAATAAAAATAATTTTCCTCTTTGCCTTGTTGCCAAAACACTTTCTTGCTCATGTGCCTTCCTCTTCTTTCTTTACATGAGTTTCTTCCAGTTTTGCCATGTTAACATTTATGGGGCGTTCCTTTTTGAACAGCGTGCATTCCTTTCATATCTACAATATTACCTTTCCTGTAGACTTGTGTATGTGGCCAAAAGAACAATTCTGTGTTTTCTAAAAGGTCTAGAGAACATACAGCAGATATTTTTCTTGCATCCCTTTGTGTTGATCATTTTGACGAATTACTGGAAGATGTTGCTGCCAGCTGATAGGACCATAGATTAGTTTTTGAACTTCAGACAGAATCTTTTGTTTGTCTTCTTCTGCTCAACAAAATGTCACTAAGATTTGTCCACATTGCTGTATACATCAGTAGTAGTTTATCCTTTTCTTATTACTGAGTTGTGTTCCATTGAATGAATATACTACAATTTCTATGTCCATTTATTTGCTTGTTGGTGGGCTTTGAGTTTGTTTCCAAATTGCTGTTATGAGTAAAGCTGCCATTATTGTGCACAGCATTTTGTGGATATAGTTTTCCTAGTAGAACTGTAGGTAAATGAGTAGGCATATGTTTAATTTTTTTTTTTTAGTGTTTACTTATTTTGAAAGAGAGAGATGGGAAGGAGAGAGCTTGTGCATTTGCATGTGAATGGGAAGAGGGACAGAGAGAGGAAAAAGAGAATCCCAAGCAGGCTCCACACTGCCATGAGGAGCCCTGTTGCAAGGCTCAGTCTCACAAACCACAAGACTACAACCTGAGCCCAAAGCAAGAGTCATTCCCTCAATCAACTGAGCCACCCAGGCACCCAGGCATATGTTTAAAATTATAAGATAAATTGTCCAACAGTTTTCTAAGGTGATTTTACTGTTATTATTTTATTTAAAAAATTTTTTTTGAAATTAAAACAAAATTTTTAAAATTCCTGTGAGAAGTTTGCCAAGGGCTGGAATTTTTTGTGGCCTTTTGTAAATAACATTTTACCACAGGGGAATAGATGTTTAGAATTTATTAATAAAAGATAATTTTGTTTAAAATATTATAATTTATGTTATCCTATGCTTATTGCTAAGCGTCTTTCCAACTCTTTTTATTCCATGCATTTGTGTATCACTTCTCATATATATATTCTGCCACTGATGTTTCTAAGTCACGATGCAAAACTTTTCATGATTGAAAAAGAGGCTCAGTAGTTTTGACTTAAAAGACAACAAGGAGGCTTACTGAGCTATTACAGATGTTAATTATTAGGACTGTTTCCTTTAATATGCTAGAAAGAATGTTATGATGCCACTTTACTGATGAACAAAATGAGCTTAATCACATCCTAGGAGTTAAGTATTCTGAGAGCACATCACAGCAGTCTAAGGATATAAGATCTTCTCCTGGACATTATAGAACCAAGTGTGTTATGTATACACATTGAAGAAATTTATGATAGCCCTGGTATTCCTGTAGTATTTTTCTCATTATATACTTTTTCATTTTTAAAAATTGAAGTAAAAATTTGCATAACACTAAGTTAACATTTTAAAGCATACAATTTAGTGGCATTTGGTACATTCACAGTGTTAGACAACGCTTCATATACTTTTTATTTATATATTTATTTACTAATGTTTATTTTTGAGAGAGAGAAAGAGAGAGTGTGAGTGGGGAAGGGCAGAGAGAGAGAGAGACATGCACAGAATCTAAAGCAGACTCTAGGCTTCAAGCTGTCAGCACAGAGCCCAGTGCAGAGCTTGAATTCACTAACTGTGAGATCATGACTTTAGCTGAAGTCGGACGCTTACTGACTGACCCACCCAGGGACCCCTATTTACTTTTTAAAATGTTTTTTTTATTTATTTTTGAGAGACAGTGTGAGTGGGAGAGGGACAGACAGAGAAGAGACAGAGGATCCAAAGTGGGCTCTGTGCTGCCAGCACAGATGTGGGGCTCCAACCTATGAGATCATGACCTGAGACAAAGTTGGACACTCAACTGACTGAGCCACCCAGGTGCTCCTTCATACACTTTTTAATTTAAAAATGTTTTTAAGATTTTGTTTTTTTGTTTTACTTTATGTTTTATTCATTTTTAAAATTGTTTTTTAATGTTTGTTTATTTTTGAGAGAGAGGCAAAGTGTGAGCGGGGAAGGAGCAGAGAGAGAGAAGATGACACAGAATCCAAAACTGGTTCCAGGCTCTGAGCTGTCAGCACAGAGCCTGATGCGGGGCTTGAACTCAGGACCGATGAGATCATGATCTGAGCCAAAGTCGGACGCTTAACTGACTAAACCACCCAGGTGCCCCCCCTTCATACACTTTTTAAAGAAAGAGTTTATTTTCAGGGAAATGAAGAACAATAAAATTATGGCAAAGCAGACTAAGATGTCTAAACATTAACTCAGAAATAGTGTTTTTTTGGTGGAGTGATATAAGAGACAGGCCACCTTACACTGGGGCTGCCGCTTTCCCACTTAAATGCCAGTGTCTGGTCAGCAACAGAATGACCTAAGCAGTCAATCCTCTTCTTGCCTGGTGCCAGCCTTCTGAATCCTCCAAAATCGTAAGAATAGATCAATTTTATCTTACTTTCCCTCTTCTTCTAGGGCATCCACCAAACTGGTCACCTGTATCCTAATACTTGAGAGTTTCATAGACACATTCCAGGCCTGAGAACCGCCTTTTCCTAGGAGTAGGGAATTTGGATATTCTTTAGCCTCTCCTGCAAAGTGACTGACACACAAGTTGGTCTGAGAGCTTTGGCCACAAGTTGCAGTGCCTGCAAGCCCTGCTCTTTCCTCCTAAAAGTGGAAAGGTATTTAAGTATTTTTGTCATTGGTGCTTTACTGGGATCAGTTAAGAAGTTATCATAAATTTAAAGATGTTTTTAAAAATTTTGCTGTAGTTTCCCTCACATACTTACAATAGTTTCAAGAATTAAATACCATCTTTCTTGACCTAAAAAGGAATGGAGGAATATGGGGAGGAAGGAGACATCTGTGAAGAAAAAAATAGTCTGTCCAGAGGAATGATCATTCCAACATCCATCTTAATGATTAGAATGGGATAGAATAGAAGCAAGAAAATGAAACAGAAGAATAACCTCCTAAGATAGTAATGATTTTTATTTTTAAACAAGATGTTGGAAAAGCAGTGCTGATGATTATGGGCATACTAAAGATAATGTTAGCAACCTTACTATTTAAAGTGTCATACCAGCCATAATCTCTTTGATATTTCCCTTATCTGCAAAGAGGAGGTCTGCCCATTTCCCAGATGAAGGTGCATTTAGGACTGCAGAGTACAGCCAATTTCAGTTCCCACCATGGCCATGCTTTCCTAAGAAATTTCCAAAGGTAATTTGAACTGATTTTTGACTTCCAGGATCCTATTAGAGCCAAACCCTCATAAAATTTGACACCAGTGCACATTGTGACAGATGCTGTAACAGGGAGTTTAGAGCAATACATCTCTGATTTTCCCTGGTGGGGAATGGGGAGAATTTCACTGAAAATATAACACTGAACTAGGAGCAGATGTTGCTAAATGTGCAAGGACTGAGGGGAGGATGTCTTAAATATAGGGAAAAGATTTAAAGGCAGGAAGGAGTGGGAACATGACAGCAAGAAATTTACTATAGCTAATGTGGGAGAGAAGAGGAAGAGTAGTAAGTATAACTGGAGAAGTAGTCAAGGCCAAATACAAGTATTATATTATAAGCTAAGGAATTTGGATTTTTATCCAGCCGTAAAGAGCCACTGAAGGATTTTATGCAGGGGATTGTAAAACAAGACTATCAAATAAGCATATTAAGAAGATCCTTTTTTGGCAGCAGTATAGAGGCTAGAGTGACCAGGATAGCAGTTAGGAGTCTATTGGAATAATCTGGGCAAGAGATGAGTACTTAAACTACGACAGTCCCTTACGGTGAATTCACACATAAACTAAATGAATAATCTAAGGCCGTGCCGCACAGTATGGGAGCCACTTAGCTACATGTGGCTATTGAGCACTTGAAACTTGACTACTTCAAAATGAGATGTGCTGTAAATACAAAATACTCACAGATTTTAAAGACATAGTATCCCACCAAAATTTTTGTGTTTTGATTACAAGTTGAAGCAATATTTTGGATACATTGGGTTAAATAATTACATTACAATTATTTTTTCCTATTTTTACTATTCTAAAAATGTGGCTAGTAGAAAATTTTAAGTTAAATATTTACATATACACACACGTCTCACATTAGAGCTCTGTTTTTTTGTTTTTTATTTTTTATTGCTGACTGAATGTATTTCTGTTCACTTATCTGCTTAAATGTTATGTTAGTTGTTTGATTAAAAAGTGTTTCATCTTAGGGATGCCTGAGTGTTTCAGTAAGTTAAGGGTCCAACTCCTGATTTTGGCTTGGGTCATGATCTCACAGTTTGTGGGGTTGAGCCCTGCATCGGGCTCTGTGCTGATAGCACAAATCCTGCTTGGAATTCTCTCTGCCCCTCCCCTGTTCATGTGTGTCTGTTCTCTCTCTCAAAATAAATAAACTTAAAAAAAAAAAAAAACCCCTTTCGTTTCAATTCATAATAGGTATCTGGAAATAATAATAATGTAAAATTGTTTTCATATATTTCATATATTTGGGAAGCAAAGTTGAAAGTTCTATAGGACCTTATAACTTTTATTAATGAGCCTCAACACAGAGTATCTGTAGGAAACTGGCTTTTGCAGGTGAGGTCACAGTGCATTTTGAAATCCATAAGTTGGATAACATTTATTCACTCTTCCTACAAATAAATTGTTTTTGCAAAGAAGGTTCCTAAGCTGGTACATGGATAAACTGGACAAGAGAAAGAGTTTATATAAAAAACATTTTTTGAGGCTTTTTATGGAAACACAAAGGTATTTTTTTGCTGTGTTCCAGTTAAGAAAGGTCAAGAAATGCCTATACAGGTAACAAACACTACTAGCAATTAGGGATGGCTGCCTTATCAAAAACTGTCTACTGGGGCATCTGTCTGGGTGCTTTAGTCGGTTAAGCGTTCAACTTCAGCTCAGGTCATGATCTCATGGTTTGTGGGTTCGAGCCCTGCATCAGGCTTTGTGCTGACAGCTCAGAGCCTGGAGCCTGCTTTGGATTGCTTGTCTCCCTCTCTGCTCCTCCCCTGCTTGCACTCTGTCTCTCTCTGTCAAAAATAAATAAATGTTAAAAACAAATTTTTAAAAATCTGTCTAATGGGTACTGGGTTTCTTTTTGGAGTGATGAAATGTTTTAAAATTCGTGGTGGTAGTGATGATATACAATTTTGTGCATATACTAAAAACCACTGAGTTGTGTATTTTTTTCTAAGAGGATAGTGATTTATTGATTACACATGATAATGGATGATATGCAAGCTTTAATCCCATCTGTAATTTTATCTGATACCATAATTCAATTTAGATATATTGCATAGGATATGCCAGCAATCATATTAATAACCAAGTAAACTCTCTGACTTTTCTTGGGTGACCCTTTTAACGGTGAACTCCAGGTCACAACACATTAATGTCAGTTCTGATACACTAAGGTTTGTGGAGACAATCAGTGGCTTCTTTACCCAAGCAAGTTGCAGATAAATTTCCAGTGGAACCTGGCATCGTCCTGAAGGAATTCTACCTTCACACTGTTGGGATGGCTTACCAAAATGGCTGCAGAGTAGACTAACTTTACACAGAATGTGTAAAAGACACGTTTATTCAGCATCATGATCAGACTATTAACATTTGGCAATCAACAGCATGAGTGTTAAAAAAATCCACATTAAAACCTTTTGTTGAAATGCTTTACACTTTCCACAGAACAGAAACTAAAATAACTTGTTACACAATTAGTCACAAATACAGTCCTTGGGTTTTTTTGCCCGTACACACGAGTATTGTCTAAAACGTGTCCTCTTTGTAGCAGCTGGGCCCTGCTCCTGCTGTGCTCGGCTGAGTTCACAATCTGTCGTAACCTGTAGCTTCCCTGTCACTTCTCTGGCTCTCCTCTCCTGCTAGGCTTTGTTTCCTGGCAATAATTAAAACCTCTGCCACTTCCATAGCTAGTGCTGCTGCTGGAACTGCCATAGCCACCTTGGTTTCAGGGTTTGGCAGAGTATTGGCCTCCACCACTACAGGGACTTCTGCCTCCAAATTTCCTCCTTCTGTGGGTTCAGAGCTTGAAGATTTTTTGTTGTAGTTGCCAGAATCATTCTAGCTTCTACCACCTCCAGATTGCTTCCATCATTACCAAATCCGTTATAGCCATC